>NC_140169.1:206884877-206947377 GCF_963971535.1 Notolepis coatsorum | reverse complement strand
TGTCTGCTTGCCTGCCTGCCTGCCTGTCTGTCTGTCTGTCTGTCTGTCTGTCTGTCTGCCTGTCTGTCTGTCTGTCTGTCTGTCTGTCTGCCTGCCTGTCTGTCTGCTTGCCCGGGGACACTACTTAACGCCGTTTGATCCCAGGACGCCCCGGTTCCCTGGAAAAGCTGAACTCCGGGTCTCCGGGTCGGTCTCCGTCTGGAAGCAGAACAATCAAGTCAGCCATAGCGGACCGTGCCCCGGCTCTCTTGTGCAGCTGCAAGCGGAGCGGACCGCCGCGAGAACCGCTCGGAGAACCTGGACATGTGTCATAGCCACAATTTACGGAGCTGTGTGTTGTGAAACAGATATACGACACCGCGGTACTTAACAAAGTTATTTTGGAAACTGTATATAAGCACTACTGACGGAGGCTCGGCTGCAGTCATGTGCAGCTTCCCATCGGAGACCCTGCTGCAGCAGCCATTTAGTGGCATTTCACTGCATCATACCTGTGACGGAAATATTATCATGTCATATAGTTCTGTGTTAAAATACATATGCTATGTCTTACAACCTTGACTAGTAAATATGATCAACTAGTATACAGCTCAGACACAGGGCGACAGTCTTAACAGTGTCTCTTAACAACGACCACGGTTGAGGAGATATGACATTTGGCCTGGACTCCAGTTTGTGTGTGAAGACATAACAAAGCCATAGACCCATTCTTTGTTTTAATTCTTCTCATCTTCTTGTCATATCTGGTATCTCATGTCATGTCAATCATGTATTTAATGTTAAGTCTGACCAGACCTCTTTCTCACTTTCCGGTCAGACGTTAGTATGTCTGATTGTAAACTGAGCTCCGATGGCTGAGGAACCAGAACCCTGCCTGACCAGCTCTCTCTACCCCAATGTAGACCTTCTCAAGCTTGTCAACATACACATTCTAAATGTTTCATCTCTCCTCACCGCTGTCCTGTGTGTATTCGACCGAGTTTAATGGACCGATGGACGGGAGAAGAGACTCTGCTCGGCGCTCTTCACAAGAGTTACACTTTTTAAAAGCGTTAGCGAATCTGTCTCGTGATAATTCAGACGCTTTCTTTATGGACTATAGCTGCTAGATGAAGTTTAATAACAAGACCTATTACTACTGTGTATGAGTGTTTATCTAATGCCATGGAAAGTAGAAAAGGGGTTGAACCTTATAAGTATATTCCTACTTCTTCTCAAGCATGTAGGGCGCATGGGGTGAGAGCAGGGGTGGGGGAAAAATCGATACGTAGTAGTATCGCGATACTTTGCGTGGCGATACTCTATCGATACAGGGACGCCAAGTATTGATATTTAATTATTCATAAAAAAATAAAAATAAAATAAAATAAATTTGTATAAGGAAGTTGCATTGTTCATTTCAATACTTCATTTCAATACCTGTAATAGTACAGTAGTCCACACACACACACACACACACACACACACACACACACACACACACACACACACACACACACACACACACACACACACACACACACACACACACACACACACACACACACACACACACACACACACACACACACACACACACACACACACACACACACACACACACACACACACACACACACACACACACACACACACACACACACACACACACACACACACACACACACACGTGCATTCAGTTAAGTTAGAATATGACTGTAATACAAACAGTTCAGTTTGTATTAAAGGTAGTCAGGTACATGCAACACAGATTACAGTGTTTACATCTGTCTGCTTGAGAAAATACCATGTTCTGCAATAAAAATTATTGAAGTGAGATGAACAGACTGAACTTTATTTTATTAGATAAAACATGTTGACAAAGTGTTACTTTGCAGTTGAAAAAGATAATACATTTAATTTGAAAAAAATATCGCGATATATTTAGTATCGCAATAGTATCGTATCGTGAGGTCTCTGGCGATTCCCACCCCTAGGTGAGAGTGCGTCAGGAGGTAAAGCGGTCACCTGGTACTCAGAAGTGTCTTTTAGCAAGACACTTAACCCCTAACTGCTCCTGATGAGCAGGTCGACACCTTGTATGGTCGCCTCTGCCATCGGTGTGTGAATGGGTGAGTGAATGGGTGAATGTGAGGCATAAGTTGTAAAGCGCTTTGTATGTTTACTGTTAATTTTATTTATTCTACCTTTTATGTGTGTATTTCTTCTTCTTATTTGTTACATGTTTGCATTTTTTTTATTCTATTCTATTCCAGTGCCAGTTTCATGCACTGTAGTGTACACACATGAAAGTTGTTTCCATCTTTTTTATACTCACCTACCTATTTGTTACGTATAGGTACATTTAAAGGTGCTATAGATAATATTCAGCCACTAAATGTCGCACTAGAGCACCAGCATGTCATTTATCCAATCAGGTGTATTCCATATGGGGAAATGGTAAATGGCTGTATTTATATAGCGCTTTTATCTAAAGTGCTTTACAATTTGTTCCTCACATTTTACCCATTTACTCACACATTCACACACCGACGGCGGAGGCAACCATGCAAGGTGCCAACCTGCTCATCGGGAGCAATTAGGGGTTAAGTGTCTTGCTCAAGGACACTTCGACACACTGCCTGGGAGAAGCGGGAATCAAACCGGGAACCTCCGGATTACCAGACGACCTCTACCTCCCCCCCTGTCGCCCCTGGAAAAGGGAAGTTGTTACTTTCAACTTTAAATGTTACTTTCATTAACCTCTTAAGCCTCTGGCAAAAATGGGGCTAGCTTTGTTTTTGACGATTGCATACCCAAAGTAATTTGCGATTTGTTATACTTTATACTTATAGCACATGCATGAGTCTGGTCTCTTTTGAAGGTAACATTCTGAAGTTTCTTACACAATAAAGAAAAATCACCTTGAGTGCTAATGAAATAGAGTAACAGAGGTTTGAACACACTGAAGTAAAAGTTTTGTGTACTCACATTTCTTTTTATTGGTTGCCAGATGCCTGTTTTTAAGTTCCAGCTGAGAGGTAGTGAGCTGGAAATCGTTCCTTAGCCTGAAGTTGTTGTGACTCCCTCCTCGTCACTTGCTGAGCCTAATCAGGCTCAATCTGGGGCAGCTGTGCCGACTCCAGCAGGTGGGTGCAATCTGAGGCAGAGACACCAGCAGTATAAAAAGCCCCACAGTCTGCCACCCCGTGCTTGATTGTACTGATCACTTGTGGTTAGTCTGCCGAAAGCTACTCATTGAGTAATTTGTGTTATCTCGCTACTTGGTTGCTACTCTGTACACTATTAGTTTTCCCTGTGTTGGTTTTCCCCTAAACAGAGTTTTTATCTCAGCGTTCAAGGAACCTTCCTCTTGATGCTCTAGTCAAAACAATGGACTTCTTCGTCTTCTTGTGTCACCTTCCCCCACTGTCAGCACTCGTCTGTGATCGCTTTCGGAGCAGACGCTCCTTGGCTACACCGGTGGTCAGTCATTTCCGCCATCGGCGGTGACTGCTCAGTTCAGGACCGCTCACAACCGGATGTGGTCACTCGTCCAAAGGGCTCGCCGGATGTTTCGTCTTGTAACTCGAGAATGGAATCACGCAATAGGTTAAGTGTGGTGACGATCGAAAGGCGGCAAATTCAACTTTCCAACAATGTATTGATTGATCCGTGAAAAAGCAGCCAGACGCCGACAGACGAGAGCAAAGTGCTGCGTCGTGCGCGCGAGTGCGTGACAGCCCTATGCTTAAGAGGTTAATCAATATTTAATTTTGGGGGGGGGGGGGGGGGGAGTAATACTTTTATTCCACACCTTTCTAAAAACTCTGTGGATGTATTATTTAAACATGTACAGCAGCTTTTGATTGCTAAATTGTATTTCAGGCTGTGTTGTTGTAGTTGGTTCACATTAGAAACAGAAACAGAAACGTTAGCTAAAGAAATAAGAAATGTCGGACTTTGAACTTTGTGCGTTGTGTGGCGAAGTACGGGTTGGTGAAGGAGTGTGTGTTTGTCCTCCAGCACCAGCCTTGAACTGTAGACAGGGAGGAGGGGGAGATGCCTCTCCAGTATAGAGAAAAACATGCTTTGCCTGCTTTGAATCAAACCATAATACGTACCACATGAGCTGTGAGTATAAAATAGAAGGGAGAGACAACCTGAATTAAGAATTCATACATGTTTATTCAATCTTACTGACTTAATTCTTGATTTTTACTTACTGTCCTTTACTATAGGGAGGTGTAGTGGTTATGTCATTGCCGTTTTTCGTGTTCCACCCTCTGTCCAACCCAATGCATTTCCCCATTGCCCATTTCTAAATCGTCTCGTTTAAAACAAATAAAGCATTAACATTGGCATGGTGTACATTTCTGTGCTTATTCATCCACAAACTATAGCTCAACATGAAAATATTCGCAAATTAATCATAAAAAAGGCTTTTCAATTTCCATGAATTGAAGAATTGTTACAATAGCCGATAATCCATTTTCCCAATGATAAATCCCTATACTACCTACTATGTACTATTCTACTAAGCCTATACTACTACCTACTATGCTAATATGTCTATACTACTCTGCACTCAGAGTGTAGCACTCAAGTTCCACACTGTTTGACAAACAATATCACTTACCCTGAGTTGTACCCTAAAACTCAAACGTGCGATGTCATCAAGTTAGAAGTCTGAAACTGCTCCATAGACAATGAATTGTGGAAGATGGTAAAGCAGACCACTGAGAGCACCCAGGGGAATGTTCTGAGTATACAGGTACATGTTCTGTTCAGAACCAAAAACACTTGGAACTCATTTGGGTCAACAAACATTCTGTGGGTCCACAAAATCACTCTCTCATTCATTGTCTATGGAGCAGCTCCAGACTTTATATACCTGATGACATCACAAGTTTGAGTCTTACTCCTCTGGTTTCTGGCTTTAGGAAGAGAATAGCTCATGTTCACAAATATTGATAGAACCTTCACTAGGCCGTGGAAATAACATAAACCCTTTCACTACCACAGGGGTTAACCCTTTCACTGTGACAATACAGAAGGTTAACCCTTTCACTGCCACACGACAACGGGTTAACCCTTTCACTACCACACTAGTGGTAGTGTGGTAGTGAAATGTTAACCTTCTGAAGTGTGGTAGTGAAAGGGTTAAAATTCTTAATTGGGGTGGTGTTCCCCTTTGATGGTCCTGATGGGAACGAGCATGAGGCACCAGCAGAGGTGATTTCCATCCAATGTAGTTTGATTGTTGTCCCACAGACTAGACCTACAGTACATGTCCTAAATGCAACAGACCTTTGGGTCGATTCGATTGATGTTACGATTGACATCATAAAGTAGCCACAGATTGAGCAATTACAGATTGACGTAATTCAACGAATTAGGTACGTTTTCCCAGGAGAAAAACATTGTCTTTCTTCAGGAGATGTAGCACTCATCCCATGCTAAACGGCAGGACAAAAGGGGTAAATGGAGGGGAAAACATGTTTGGTTTCATTGGATCTCTAAGCAACAACAGCAGGGCGTGGGCGTTCGTGTCTATCCACCATGTTTGATTGGTAACAGACTCAACGGTCCGGCAGTGCAGAAGATAATGGAGCCAGTCAACTTAATAATGGAACATGTTGACTTTATATTGGGTATAAAGGAACAACAACACTGTCTCTCTGTCTGTGTAACGGTTGTAGAATGGGATGTCCTACCCACCATGCACCACCACAATCAACACAAGCTGGATTTGAGTCATGTTGTTGCTATAAGGGAACACAACAACACAGCAAACACAACTGATAGTGGGATTGGATTAAAGGGATTTGAACCAAAACCCAGAATTCCTCATCTTTACTTGTGGAAAATGTAACTGTGCCAAATTCTTTAATTATTCTTGGGCTACGTTCCTTCAGGGTACACCCCACACTCTGCCGTTCCCTTTGTTTCAGCCATATCAAACTGTTGATCGTGTTTAGGCGTGATTCAGGTTCAGTTGAACAGTGTTACTTTTTCCTGTTTCACTTTTGCTTTGAGCAACTGTGTGGGTGTGTGGTCAGAGGAGGGTAGTATTTACCACAATGGAACACAGAGTAGTAGTAGTAGTAGTAGTATTAGTAGTGGTAGTGTGTAGTGGTGGTATAGTAGTAGTAGTAGTAGTAGTAGTAGTAGTAGTAGTAGTAGTAGTAGTAGTAGTAGTAGTAGTAGTAGTAGTAGTAGTAGTAGTAAGTAATGTGTAGTGATAGTATTCGTAGTATTCGTAGTAGTAGTAGTAGTAGTAGTAGTAGTAGTAGTAGTAGTAGTAGTAGTAGTAGTAGTGGTAGTAGTAGTAGTAGTAGTAGTAGTAGTAGTAGTGGTGGTGGTAGTAGTAGTAGTAGTAGTAGTAGTAGTAGTAGTAGTAGTAGTAGTAGTAGTGATAGCAATAGTAGTAGTAGTAATGGTATAGTAGTGGTAGTGGCAGTAGTAGTAGTAGTGTGTTAGTGGTAGTACTATTAGTAGTAGTAGTAGTAGTAGTAGTAGTAGTAGTAGTAGTAGTAGTAGTAGTAGTAGTAGTAGTAGTAGTAGTAGTAGTAGTAGCGGCAAGCCGTTTTAACATTTATTCCCATTTTCTAGCTAGCTGGGTACCTAGCTAGCTCATTCACAATGACAATTTTGCGAATGAACTAGCTGGGTACCCAACTAGCTCATTCGCAAAGATGACCTAGCTAGCTGGGTACCCAGCTAGTTCATTCACAAAGACACATTTGCGAATGAGCTAGCTCACTACCTAGGTTGCAAATGTGTCAGCTAGCTGGGTACCCAGCTAGCTAGGTAGCACGTGTCTTAGCTAGTTAACTAGCCGGCTTTGTCCCATAGGCTTTACACCAAATTTTGCCTCAGCTAGTAGCTAGCTCATTCGCAAAATGGTACCCAGCTAGCTAATGTGTCAGCTAGCTGGGTACCCAGCTAGCTCATTCGCAAGGACCATTTTGCGAATGAGCTAGTTGGGTACCCAGCTAGCTAATGTGTTTTTGCAAATGAACTAGCTGGGTACCTAGCTAGCTCATTCGCAAGGACCATTTTGCGAATGAGCTAGTTGGGTACCCAGCTAGCTAATGTGTTTTTGCAAATGAACTAGCTGGGTACCCAGCTAGCTCATTCACAAAATAGTCCTTGTGAATGAGCTAGCTAGGTACCCAGCTAGTTCATTCGCAAAGACACATTAGCTAGCTGGGTACCTAGCTAGCTCATTCACAAAATACTCCTTGTGAATGAGCTAGCTAGGTACCCAGCTAGTTCATTCGCAAAGACACATTAGCTAGCTGGGTACCCAACTAGCTAGCTTGTCTTTGCGAATCAGCTAGCTGGGTAGCTAGCTAGCTCATTTGCAAGGACACATTTGTGAATGAGCTAGTTGGTTAACCAGCTAGCTGATTCATGAGTCTTTGGGGGCGGGGGTGTTGGTGTTTGGGGGCGAGGACCAGGCCAGCGAGGCCTCACCTCCATACTAGTATAGCTGGGCAGGCATAACAGAGTGTGAATGAGCTAGTTCGTTAACGAGCTAGCTCATTCGCAAGGACACATTTGTGAATGAGCTAGTTCGTTAACCAGCTAGCTCATTCGCAAAGACCATTTTGTGAATGAGCTAGCTGGGTACCCAACTAGCTCATTCGCAAAGATGACCTAGCTAGCTGGGTACCCAGCTAGCTAATGTGTCTTTGCGAATGAACTAGCTGGGTACCTAGCTAGCTCATTCACAGGAACAATTTTGCGAATGAACTAGCTAGGTACCCAACTAGCTCATTCGCAAAGATGACCTAGCTAGCTGGGTACCCAGCTAGTTCATTCGCAAAGACACATTTGCGAATGAGCTAGCTCACTACCTAGGTTGCAAATGTGTCAGCTAGCTGGGTACCCAGCTAGCTAGGTAGCACGTGTCTTAGCTAGTTAACTAGCCGGCTTTGTCCCATAGGCTTTACACCAAATTTTGCCTCAGCTAGTAGCTAGCTCATTCGCAAAATGGTCCTTGCGAATGAGCTAGCTGGGTACCTAGCTAGCTAATGTGTCAGCTAGCTGGGTACCCAGCTAGCTCATTCGCAAGGACCATTTTGCGAATGAACTAGCTGGGTACCCAACTAGTTCATTCGCAAAGATGACCTAGCTAGCTGGGTACCCAGCTAGTTCATTCGCAAGGACCATTTTGCGAATGAACTAGCTGGGTACCCAACTAGTTCATTCGCAAAGATGACCTAGCTAGCTGGGTACCCAACTAGTTCATTCGCAAAGATGACCTAGCTAGCTGGGTACCCAGCTAGTTCATTCGCAAGGATCATTTTGCGAATGAGCTAGTTGGGTACCCAGCTAGTTCATTCGCAACCTGCGAATGAACTAGTTGGGTACCCAGCTAGTTCATTCGCAACCTGCGAATGAACTAGCTGGGATGAGTAGCAACGTCTGGGGGCGGACGTCTAGGGGCGTGGTACATGACGTAGCTGCTGGTATTTGCATTTCAATGATAGGGCAAATTTGATTGGGTCATTCTGAAGTCTGGGGGCAGGGCTAGGCATACAGAATTACACTACAGCCCTTTCCGTGAGTAGGGGGTATCTGCAGAGCCGCAGAGCCAGGCTGGACGGGTTGGAGGCGGTCTGGACAAGTATTAGTGGTCTGGACAAGTATTTGCACTACTGCGCACCATTTTCAACTTCACTTTCGTCTCGTTTACATAGGTACATAGACAGTAATGTTACATCTAGACATTTATGACATGTAATAGAGTAAACTTGTAAATAGACAGTAATGTTACATCTAGACATACCAGATCTAGTAATAATAATAATAATAGTCCCTCAAACTGCAGGACATGTAAACAGTCAAGTTGCAGAACAACTGTTTGCACAAATGAGAAAGAACAATTACTTTTTAACGCAGCAACTACCATCGACCCATCTGTTCCTGATGAGAAACATCCTAGAACACTTCAACAACAACTATATGAATTGAAAATGGGGGACCCTGATGGAAACAAGACAAACGTCTTTCTCAGGTCTGCATCCCCTTAACAATTGTATGTATTGAGCCGTACTGTATTGTACCCATTCTGCAATCTGTTAAATAAAGTTTTCATTCATTCATTCATTCAACAAAAACAAGAAGCGAATGGACAACATCAAAAAGTTATTTGGGACGACAGCGGTGGCAATAAACAGCTACCACCAGGCTGTATTGGGTACATTTTCTACTTGCACTTGCATTAAAGATATTTAATGCATTAATCCTGTTTTTAATTGATCTAGGAAATAATGTATAAATGTCTTCATTCATCAAGTTCACTGTTCCTTACTAAGCTGTGTTTGTCATCTGCTTACAGTGTCACATATATGTACAGTTTATTCCTACTCCTATCCAAGCTCCGGGAGGGTCATCAAAGAGAAGTCGGGTCATCAAAGAGAAGTCGCCTATTCTTAGTCCTTGCCCCACAATGGTGGAATGAACTACCCACCCCAGTTAGGACAGCCGAATCCCGTCTAATCTTTCGCCGTCGACTAAAGACTCACTACTTCAACCATTATCTAAATAAAAATAATCTAACCCTAACTAACCTTACTGTCATGCTCTTGTCCTAATAAACTAACCTACACTGTAGCACTCGACACTTTATGAACATTGTTACTGAGACGAAAGTTAAGTTTACTCTATTATTACTAGATCTGGTATGTCATAAATGTCTAGATGTACACTTTATGAACATTGTTACTGAGACGAAAGTTAAGTTTACTCTATTATTGAGATCTGGTATGTCTAGAGATGTAACATTACTGTCTATGTACACATCATGTCTAGATGTACACTTTATGAACATTGTTACTGAGACGAAAGTTAAGTTTACTCTATTATTACTAGATCTGGTATGTCTAGATGTAACATTACTGTCTATTTACAAGTTTACTCTATTATTACATGTCATAAATGTCTAGATGTAACATTACTGTCTATGTACCTATGTAAACGAGACGAAAGTGAAGTTGAAAATGGTGCGCAGTAGTGCAAATACTTGTCCAGACCACTAATACTTGTCCAGACCGCCTCCAACCCGTCCAGCCTGGCTCTGCGGCTCTGCAGATACCCCCTATTGCTTTCCGTGCACCCCGGTTCTGTTTATAGTCCCCAGCTCAACAAATTATGTGTTTTAAAATATGTTGCGACCGTCGGATTGTTGTTAAAAACGGAGGGATACTAGCTAAGGTGTGCAGGAGTTGGCGTATATAAGTTGATTGCTTTAAAACGGAGAGAAATGTCGTATTTACGCTGTTGTACGGGCTGATGGACGAAAATCTTTGGTTTTAGCCTAACGTATGGGGTGGTGTTCAATTCGCGAGCGGGTAAGGGGCCTACGTAATGTTTAAAGAACAACATCTAAGGTTATGTGGAATTTACAAATCTAGATGTGAAGAAAGATTTTGAAAAGATGTTTTAATTTTCTTTTAAATTAGATAAGTTGCCGATGAGGAATCGTTAAAGGACGTGGCGAGGAGAGATGACGTATGTTCGCTTCGGGTTTGCGCGATGAGCTCTGGGTATCGTAGTTTTAGTGTTTAAAGTTATGCCGTGTTTGTGAATGTTAAATGTGGGGAATGTTTGTGCTGCTGTGACACATTAAAGAACAACATCTAAGGTTATGTGGAATTTACAAATCTAGATGTGAAGAAAGATTTTGAAAAGATGTTTTAATTTTCTTTTAAATTAGATAAGTTGCCGATGAGGAATGTTAAAGGACGTGGCGAGGAGAGATGACGTATGTTCGCTTCCGGTTTGCGCGATGAGCTCTGGGTATCGTAGTTTTAGTGTTTAACGTTAAGCAGTGTTTGTGAATGTTAAATGTGGGGAATGTTTGTGCTGCTGTGACACATTAAAGAACAACATCTAAGGTTATGTGGAATTTACAAATCTAGATGTGAAGAAAGATTTTGAAAAGATGTTTTAATTTTCTGTTAAATTAGATAAGTTGCCGGATAAATTGCGATCGTTTTACCGGAAGTGGTCACGGACTCACGGCTTCTCAAACTACATTGTTCTACCGTCAACAATGTATTGAATGATCGGGAGAAACACACATCAAAATGGGTGAGTAAATAAGCTGACAATATTAGCATAGATGAATAAATAGCTAACGTTATCCAGTTGACATTACAGATCATAGCTTTCATAACGTCAGCTAACGTTAACGAAAGTAGAGTAGGTTTCATGTTAGCTGTACTGGTTGTTCATAGCTTGCTAGCTAGCTAACGTTACCTAACGTTAGTATATCGATAGCCTAATTTAACGTTAGCTATTTATCCATACTCTAACTACAGTAAATGTCTGGATGTAACAGTACTGTATATCTGTATGTCGTGTATGTCATGATGAATTGAAAATGGGGACCTGATGTAAACAAGACTTTCTATCTCTCTGTTATGCAACCCCAATTAGCAGTTGTTTTTACTGTATTTATTCTGCAATCTTAAATAAACAAATCAAACCTTAGCTAATTTCCCCCCATGATGTGATTGATTGAAAACGTTATTAACAGATTGCAGAATGGGTACAATACAGTACGGCTAAATTCACACAAGTACTAAGGATGCAGTTTATGACATAAAGATATACAGTACTTTGTAAGAAAACGAGATAATAAAAGATATATACATCCGAAAGAGACTATATTATTCTCATGTACAATGAAGTTGTGATATTTTTCTGTATTGTCGCAGTGAAAGGGTTAACCCGTTGGTAGTGTGGTAGTGAAAGGGTGTATGTATCTAGATTTTTAAATCCATTTCAAGGTACATTCACACACTGTCATACTTTTGTTTCTGAAAGACAACTACTGTTTCATATTGTGTCAGATTCTCAGATAGTGGTCCCCGCCACAACCGTGTCACCTAGTACTTTCTACAAGCTGGGCAATGACTCCTTCAAACTGGTGGCCCAGAAGATGAAGTGGGACGAGGCCAGGAGGCAGTGCCAAGCAGACGACGCATATCTGGCCAATATCCTGAACCCGATAATACAAGCCTTCATTACCCTGCAGATCCATAAGTTATTATCCATAAATTATTATTATTATCTCTGTGTGTGGCGTTAGGCGCTGAGCGTGGCACGAATAAATTATTTTTCAGCCCGCTTTTGTATCGTGCATAAGAACACAAATACTCTCGATAATCTATAGTTTATTTGAAAACTATTCATAAATCAGCCGGAAAATGACAATGTGTTTTGTGTATTCCAGTAAATGGCTATTTTCGTGGAATTTCTCTGAAATTACTAGAACTCTCCGAAACTATACTCGTATTCAAAACGGTATAAAACGGAAATGTACTGATGAAAAAACAATCCGTTTTGTACATCTTTGACTGCAAGCAAGTCATTGATAAGCGACGGGTGTATTAGACACATAGCCATAATTTAAGATATAGTTTATGCATTCGCAAATGTGCTCGTCCTCCCATTGATTAACGTGGTGGCATCCAAGCGATAAATTGTCATATCCGGCTGGCAACCAATGTGTTAACCCTTTCACTGCCACACGACAGAAGGTTAACCCTTTACTATCACGCAACCGACGGCGATGCTTCATCATTAGCATCATTAGCTCTGCATCCGTGGAGCTAATGATGGAGCATCGCCGTCGGTTGTGTGATAGTAAAGGGCTAACCTTCTGTATTGTCACAGTGAAAGGGTCAAGGACACTGGGTCAGACAGTTGTTTGTTCACAGAGGATCTTGTTCTCTCTTGTGACTTCTCTTTTCTCAGACTGGCGGCCGGTTCAAGTGGGTGGACAACTGGCCTCTTTCATAGTCAAGTCAAGTCAAGAGTTTTAATTGTCACGGCATACAGGTATACAATGAAATGCGGGTGGTCTTGCCCGCAACGATATGCAATACAGTGGTACAACATATAATAGAATCCAATAAAAAAAAAAAACATAGTGCAATAAACAGGTACAGGTAACATGGTGTGACATCTCGGTATCTGTACATAGTTATTTACAGAGCATGAAGGACATGCTACACCAAATGGGGGAGAAACGAGCCTACAATGAACGACGCCTGTGTCAGGGCTCTACAGTGCGAGCAAATTGCTCGCATATGCCCCTAAAAATATGTGTGTGCGAACCTGCAAAATCAAGTACTCGCACGGCGTGCGAAGTGGGGCCGGCGAGTGCAGAGTACAGCCTCATTCGTCCTTTTTTTTCTCCGCTGCGAGAATCGTTAAAAAACTACAAGTCCCACAGTTCACAGCCGCATAAACGTTCCAATCACAGTAGAGTTTCCTGTGGTCACGCGACTGGAAACTGAAAGTAATGTTTAGCGTCAGCATAGATATATCTATGAGCGTCAGTGTCTGAGTCAGACAATACAGCCATGTCGAAGCCCATTCATTTTTATTTTGCGCGAAAGATACCGGAGAATGAGAAGTCAGGCGAGGCAGCTCATGTTACAGAGGTGATAGTTAACCAAGATACTGACGCTAGCCAGCATGCTAGCGAGGCTACACCCACTACTACCCCCACTGTAGCACCCAATGTACCCACTGTAGCTAACTAGCTAACGAAGCTACACCCAATGTACCCACTGTAGCTAACGAAGCTACACCCAATGTACCCACTGTAGCTAACGATGCTACACCCACTGGAGCCGGAGGGAAGACATACAAATTTAACGTGAATTGGCTAAACATTTTCCCATGGCTAGAGTTGGAAAACAATGTCATGTTTTGTAAATATTGCAGAGGGCAGAAACAGGCAGGCAATACGCCCTTTGTGTCGGGAAACCCGCACCTGAAGAGATTCGGTAGTAAAACACAACGTCTCGCGGCGGCACATCCAGTCATCCAGTGTAGAGATTTGTACATATTGAGAAAGGAGAGACCATCCTTGTGAGTTTGTTTAGCACACACACACAGTGTGGGCCAGTGACTTTGGTGCTATTGCACAGTTCCGTTCCCATTTGAACATGCACATACAGAGTACTACTATACATGTACATTTATTTTTGTTTAAAAAATGTGAGTTTGTTAATAAACTCAGTTACTAGAAAAAAAATTCACTGTGCTCCTAAATTTCTTTGTGTGCTCCTACATTTTTTCATTTAGGAGCACCTGTGCCCCTAATGAAAAAGGTTAGCGTAGAGCCCTGTCTACATGGACGTGGACCGAACGTGGAAGACGGCAGCATGCAGCAACAGCCACTACTCTCTCTGCAAGAGGTCACCAGGTCTGAATATCTCTATATGATAATAATAATAATAATAATAATAATAATAATAATAATAATAATAATAATAATAATAATAATAATAATAATAATAATAATAATAATAATAATAATAATAATAATAATAATAATAATAATAATAATAATAATAATAATGGTAATAATAACTTAATTTGCATAGCACCTTCACAGCAGTAATGTAGACATAATGGACATAAAATAGACATAGGCATAATATTAGCATGCAATTAGCATAAAATAGTGCAGTGCAATAAAATCGCTCTAATTTACAGTACAATAATCACTGTGCATGTAATGAGTATAAGTAGCAGTGTATTAAAAGGCTAAGGTGAACGAGGTACGTATTTAGCTTACTTTTGAAAATATTTAGTGATCTAGCCCAGTGGTTCTCAAACTGTGGTACGCGTACCACTAGTGGTACTTGGTGGTACTGCTGGTGGTACTTGAAAACATTTCCAAAAAAGCTAAAAAAAGAAAAAAAAGAAAAAAAATGTGTGCAGTCAGGCCACTGAACTTAGAAGCAGGCCAGGCCAGTGTTTCTGGTTGCGGCGGCGCGATAGTTAGATAATCTAAGTGGGGAACAACCAGGAGATCACTGTGACAGAGAGTAATGCAGTCTAAACAGTCATAAATCTTTAATTAAACTATAAATCTTTAATTAAACTTCAGCCCTGATCATAACCATTTATTTTTAGATTTCTTGTAATGTCAGATAAAAAATGAAATACTCCCACTTTTCTGAAAAGAGTTGGTGTTAAATCTGACATTACAAAAAATCCATCAAAATATGTGTTGCTGCTAATCATTGACACATGCCTAGCCTGTAATAATCTCCCCCAGGAAAATGTACTTTGCATTTGATATATTGAAAATATTTTACTTTTTGTGTTTTTTTAACAATAATTTGTGATGCCATCACACAAACTGGCATTTAAAGGGTAAACATTCAAAAATTTATTGAATATGTGTTTTCTTCTTTTTTACAATAATTTGTGATGCCCATCACAAACACTGGCATTTAAAGGGTAGCAATGCCTGCACCAGAATGCAGGAAATTAAGTTTTTGTAACAAAATAAGTGCGTGTGTGTGTGTGTGTGTGTGTGTGTGTGTGTGTGTGTGTGTGTGTGTGAGAGAGAGAATGACGGACAATTGCTTGCTGTGTGAGAGAGAGAGAGAGAGTGAGAGAGAGAGATAGAGAGAATTAAGTACATTTGCTGAAATACAGTTGTTCTTAATTTTCTCACTTGCTATGTGAGAATGTTAGTTATTATGTTCTCAATGCCCCTTGCATTGTATGAGTTGTGTGGAAGCGTTTGCTAGTTCTAGTGCTATCCCTTTGTACATTGTGGCTGTGTCTGACAAAAGTTAACAATAAATAATGGTATCAGGAATACATTTGCCTCCTGCATGAACTGTGCATAGCTGAATAGACTGTATTTTAACGCCGGTCATATGGTGGTACTTGGAGAGCCAGCTACGTTCTCAGGTGGTACTTGGTGTAAAAAGTTTGAGAACCACTGATCTAGCCTAATGTCCATAGGGTGTTCCATGGCTTTGGTGCATCATTCGCAAAGGCTGCCTCCTTGATTTTCTTTTGGCTGTGGTTGGGAACCTTCAATAAACCAGTAGTCATTCATTAATTTGGCCGTCCTCAGACGGGTTCGCCAGTGGAGATTCCAATCATCCCGATCCTCCATACATCCGACCAGTTCCGTAGGGCTCTCCACACCTGCGTCCTTCCTCAGTATGTCTACATATGTTAGTGTGGGACGTCCTCTTGGTCGGGGCCCGTGTGTTGCCTCCCAGAGCACCAGCTTGGTGTGGGACGTCCTCTTGGTCCCCGTGTGTTGCCTCCCAGAGCACCAGCTTGGTGTGGGACGTCCTCTTGGTCGGGGCCCGTGTGTCGGCTCCCAGAGCACTAGCTTGGTGTGGGACATCCTCTTGGTCGGGGCCCGTGTGTCGGCTCCCAGAGCACCAGCTTGGTGTGGGACGTCCTCTTGGTCGGGGCCCGTGTGTCGGCTCCCAGAGCACCAGCTTGGTGTGGGACGTCCTCTTGGTCGGGGCCCGTGTGTCGGCTCCCAGAGCACCAGCTTGGTGTGGGACGTCCTCTTGGTCCCCGTGTGTTGGCTCCCAGAGCACCAGCTTGGTGTGGGACGTCCTCTTGGTCGTCCCCCGTGTGTTGCCTCCCAGAGCACCAGCTTGGTGTGGGACGTCCTCTTGGTCCCCGTGTGTCGGCTCCCAGAGCACTAGCTTGGTGTGGGACGTCCTCTTGGTCGGGGCCCGTGTGTTGGCTCCTCCCAGAGCACCAGCTTGGTGTGGGACGTCCTCTTGGTCGGGGCCCGTGTGTTGACTCCCAGAGCACCAGCTTGGTGTGGGACGTCCTCTTGGTCCCCGTGTGTTGTCTCCCAGAGCACCAGCTTGGTGTGGGACGTCCTCTTGGTCGGGGCCCGTGTGTTGCCTCCAGAGCACCAGCTTGGTGTGGGACGTCCTCTTGGTCGGGGCCCGTGTGTTGCCTCCCAGAGCACCAGCTTGGTGTGGGACGTCCTCTTGGTCGGGGCCCGTGTGTTGCCTCCAGAGCACCAGCTTGGTGTGGGACGTCCTCTTGGTCCCCGTGTGTTGACTCCCAGAGCACCAGCTTGGTGTGGGACGTCCTCTTGGTCGTCCCCGTGTGTTGACTCCCAGAGCACCAGCTTGGTGTGGGACGTCCTCTTGGTCGGGGCCCGTGTGTCGGCTCCCAGAGCACCAGCTTGGTGTGGGACGTCCTCTTGGTCAGGGCCCGTGTGTTGCCTCCCAGAGCACCAGCTTGGTGTGGGACGTCCTCTTGGTCGGGGCCCGTGTGTTGCCTCCCAGAGCACCAGCTTGGTGTGGGACGTCCTCTTGGTCGGGGCCCGTGTGTTGCCTCCCAGAGCACCAGCTTGGTGTGGGACGTCCTCTTGGTCGGGGCCCGTGTGTTGGCTCCCAGAGCACCAGCTTGGTGTGGGACGTCCTCTTGGTCGGGGCCCGTGTGTTGGCTCCCAGAGCACCAGCTTGGTGTGGGACATCCTCTTGGTCGGGGCCCGTGTGTCGGCTCCCAGAGCACCAGCTTGCTAGTCGGAAGTACCTGGTGTCGGTGGCAGTGACCTGCAAGTTTCATCCTCCTGGATGCCACCTTGTCGCTCAGCCTTGGTAGTCCCCCGTACAGATGCTTGTTGGTTACATGCTCATTCAGAACGCAGTTTCCCGCCTGATCTCAAACCTACCGAAGTCGGCCCATGTCACCCCACTTCTTAGGGACCTGCACTGGCTCCCCATTGCCGCACGAATCCGCTTCAAGGCCCTCGACCAGGCATATCGTGCGGCAAAGGGAACGGCTCCCGCCTACCTCCGGTCAATGGTCTCTAACTACACACCCTCAAGACCCCTATACGCTCTGCATCTTCCAGCTGCCTCAGACCTACTCCTATCCGAGCTCCGGGAGGGTCATCAAAGAGAAGCCGCCTATTCTCAGTCCTTGCCCCATAATGGTAGAACGAACTTCCCACCACAGTTAGGACACGCGAAACCCATCCAATCTTTTGCTGTCGACTAAAGACACACTTCTTCAACCAATATCTGAAATACAATTAAAAAATATATCTAACCCTAACTAACCTTACTGTCATGCACTTGTCCTAATATACTAACCCAGTGGTTCTCAACTTTTTTACACCAAGTACCACTTGAGAGCGTAGATGGCTCTCCAAGTACCACCATATGACCGACGTTAAAATACAGTAATTAACTCTATTCAGCTATGCACAGTTCACACAGGAGGCAAATTTATTCCTAATACCATTATTTATTGTTAACTTGTACGAAAGGGGTACTAGAACTAGCAAACTCTTCCACACAATTCTCAAACAATGCAAGGGGAATTGAGAACATAATAACTAACATTCTCACATAGCAAGTGAGAAAATGAAGAACAACTGTGAAAATTAAGAACAACTGTATTTCAGCAAATGTACTTCATTCAAACACTCTCTGAATGAACACTCTCCATCTCTCTCTCACACTCTCCATCTCACACACTCTCTCTCTCTCTCTCTCTCTCTCTCTCACACATGCACAAAGTGTAACAGGCGAGGGATAATACAGTTCAAACAAATAAGTGTATTTCTCTGTCTGTCAGATTCTATCTCTCCCCCACTGTGTCTCTCCCTCTCCATCTCTCTCCCCCCTCTCTCTCCTTCTCTCTTTCTCTCTCCCTCTATCTCCTTCCCTTTCTCTCTCCTTCTCTCTCCCTCTCTCTCCTTCCCTTTCTCTCTCCCTCTCTCTCTTCCCCCTCTCTCTCCCCCTCATTCTGTCTCTCACACACACACACAAATTTTGCGTGGGCTGATCCATAGTGGGCGAGTGCCTGCGGTCAACCGCGGTGGCGATCAAACTAAAATATTTTTATTGTTTGCGGTTAATTTGCGACCTGGTTAGTTAAAATACAAATATAATTAGCATAATACCGCCGATATCCTGCATCAAATCCCGACTCTTTCCAGAGGGATCTTCTTCCAATCAAATAAAGTCTAATCCGACGGCAGTAACAGCATAAGGATGAATGAATAGTGATGTGGATGTAAATCAACAAAACACTTGTAGTCCATTCTAGAAGTGACGGAAGGCTTTGAGAAACGAGTGTTCAGTCGCTCGGTATAGTGTGTGGCTACTTACCAGCTTTCGCTATGCAAAACTTAATTTAGTCTCTTGAAACCTGTTTTTTCATGCATTAGTATTATCTCATCCCGATTCTCCTTATTTCAGGTGAGTGGCACTGGATCGACAACAGCGTCGTGGACTACACCAACTGGAAAGTCGGGTATCTCATGATGCAGCAGTTAAGGTGTTGATACCATTCAGCACCACATATCTGTGTGAAGCTGGCTTTTCATCCATGCCGGCTCTGAAAACAAAATATAGGGCCAAGTTGAGCCTTGAGGATGACATGCGTGTTGCCTTGTCAAAGATCTCCCCACGTATTGACCGTATTATTAGCCAGCAGCAGCAGACCTCGCATTGAGCTAGAAATGTCCACTGAGTGAACTAGTGCTTATTTTCTGTATTTATTTATATTTTTTGAGAAATGGTAACTTGGTGATTATATTCTGTATTTAAAAAGAATACATGATTTTCTGTTTTTGAGAAATGGTCAAACTTATCCAAATATGCTATTTTTATGGAGAACAGTGCAGCTGCAACAGATAGCACTTTAGTGATCCTTTTCTGTATTTAAAAAAAATACATGATTTTCTGTTTTTGAGAAATGGTCACACTTATCCAAATATGCTATTTTTATGGAAAAGTGTGCAGCTGCATGTGCAGCTGCAACAGATAGCACTTTAGTGATAATTTTCTGTAATTATTAATGCTATTTGATTTACTAATAACTACAAGCAGTGTAATGTCAACAGTACTAAGCCATTTAGACCTGAAACACCTGTTAATAATGCATTATATAGCCTGCATATACACACAAATGTGTTTCCCGGTTTCTTAAATAAACATTATTTTGAAAGCAAGCACTTTTGTCATCATTGTAGCAAAAAAGACAGGACCGGAAAAGTCTTTATCGTATGTAGGGGTGACCCCCCCCCCAACCACCTCCAATGTACAGTCCCCCCCACCCCACCTACCCAACCTCCTCCAATGTACAGTTTCTACGTCAAATGTATATACTCTCTTTTCTGGACTATTTTTGTATCACAAACAGTACTGTATTTGCAAATCTGGTCAATCTGGTATGTCATAAATGTATAGATGTAGCAGTACTGTCTATCTGTGTGTCATGTATGTCATATATGTCCTGATGAATTGAAAATGGGGGACCCTGATGTAAACAAGACGAAAGCCTTTCTCTGGTCTGCATCCCCTTAACAATTGTGTGTATTGAGCTGTACTGTACTGTACCCATTCTGCAATATGTTAATACAGTTTTCAATCAATCAATCATTCGGTCATGTTGCATTGCAACTACCGCCCTGTTTCTATTCTTATCTCCATCTCGAAAGTCATGGAAAAAATAGTCTACGAACAGGTCGAAAAGTACCTAGCGGAAAAAAATCTAATCTACGAATTCCAATCTGGCTTCAGAACATCCCACTCCACTGACACATTGATTGATTGAAAAGTTTATTAACAGATTGCAGAATGGGTACAGTACAGCTCAATGCATACAATTGTTAAGGGGATGCAGACCAGAGAAAGACTTTCGTCTTGTTTACATCAGGGTCCCCCATTTTCATCATTCATCATCAATTCACCTGCTCTATTTGAACGACCACATCAAACAAGAGGTGGACGCGGGCAAATACTGCGGCATGGTCATGCTGGACCTACAAAAGGCCTTCGACACTGTCAATCACTCCATTCTGATTGAGTGAGCTGGATGCAATCCTACCTGCAGCTGTGTTTGTCGACGGTGACTTGAAATGCAAAGCAGTTGAATATATATATATTCCATGAAATATGACAGAATCAACAGACGAATATTTATGTGGCGATAAAATACAAGACTTTGAATGCGATATCGACCCAGAAAGACGTGTTTAATTCCATTGAAGCCAATTGTAATTATTATACTGAGTAACAATTTTGTGAATGTATAGTATTAGATAACACATTTTCGTTAATACATTTCAAGGGGGGTCTATGTAGAAGACGTCAATGCTGCTTACAATACTTTTTTGAATATCTATCGGACACTTTACGATAGGCACTGCCCAATGGTTCAACATAAACAAAAAAGTAATGACAATAGAAAACCATGGATAACAAAGTGGTTAGAGAATGCATGTAAAAAGAAAAACAAACTATAGAGATTTGATCAAATGTAGAAAAAAGGCTGCTGAAACTAAATACAAAGTGTATAAGAATAAGTTAGTATTCATTATGAGATGGGCCAAGAAAGATTATTACAATAGATTGTTAGGCGGAAATAATAAATAAGGTAATGGAAAATAAATCAGCGTCCATAAAAATGCCTAGCCATTTCATTAGTAATAGTAAGACTATAAAAAACATGAATGAGGTGGTTAATGAATTCAACAATTTTTTTGTGAATGTGGGGCCAAATCTGGCAGATGCCATTCAAAAACACGATGAACCATTACAGGAAGGATGGAGAGGAGATAGTAAAGTACTGCAGTCTATGTTTTTGGGAAATGTCAGTGAAGCAGAAATCATATCCATTGTATCAAAGTCAAAGAATAAGACATCCATTGACAGTGATGGGATAATAATAACTTTATTTGTATAGCACTTTTCATACAGAGGTTGCAGTTCAAAGTGCTTCACAACAGTAGAACATACAGGCATAAGCAAGCATAAAAAATTATAAGAAAATTTAAATACAAAGAGATAGAGATACAGTAATACAAATCTAGTCCCTTTGCAGGTTGATGTGAACACAACATGCAAAGAACATGCAATACAAAGATAATAAACGTACATACTAATTGTGTAGTAGTTATTATTATTGTATTAATATTCTACAGTATCGGCAGATCGCTGCCATCTCAAATGAATCTTCTGTACATCCCTGCAAGAAAGCCATTGAGAATATATATAGTGTGTTATTTAATTTCTTTAATCCATATGTGTTGTCTGGAAGCACTTTGCCGTATTCTATTATAATATTTTTTTGTTTGTGTTGTATGTTACATACGTCTGGTGGCAATCAATTTCCCCATTTGGGGATTAATAAAGTATATTCTCTCAAATCATTTTCAATTCTCCGTTTTCTATCAACAAATCTCGCATATCCTTGTCAGACAGATTGCCATACATGTCCTATTACATTCTAACATAACTTCAGCCATTTCTCTACTCTACTACTGTAACGTTGAATCTTGAGACGCAACTATATTTGAACGGAACTGCAAACTTGAACCACGGCTGCTGTCCGCCCCGCCCCCAGACTTCAGAATGACCCAATAAAATGCGCTCTGTCATTGAAATGCAAATACCAGCATCTGCGTCATGTACCACGCCCCTAGACGTCCGCCCCCAGACGTTGCTACTCATCCCAGCTAGTTCATTCGCAGGTTGCGAATGAACTAGCTGGGTACCCAACTAGTTCATTCGCAAAATGATCCTTGCGAATGAACTAGCTGGGTACCCAGCTAGCTAGGTCATCTTTGCCAATGAACTAGTTGGGTACCCAGCTAGTTCATTCGCAAAATGATCCTTGCGAATGAACTAGCTGGGTACCCAGCTAGCTAGGTCATCTTTGCGAATGAACTAGTTGGGTACCCAGCTAGTTCATTCGCAAGGACCATTTTGCGAATGAGCTAGCTACTAGCTGAAGCAAAATTTGGTGTAAAGCCTATGGGACAAAGCCGGCTAGTTAACTAGCTAAGACACGTGCTACCTAGCTAGCTGGGTACCCAGCTAGCTGACACATTTGCAACCTAGGTAGTGAGCTAGCTCATTCGCAAATGTGTCTTTGCGAATGAGCTAGCTAGGTACCCAGCTAGCTAGGTCATCTTTGCGAATGAGCTAGTTGGGTACCCAACTAGCTCATTCGCAAAATGATCCTTGCGAATGAACTAGCTGGGTACCCAGCTAGCTAGGTCATCTTTGCGAATGAACTAGTTGGGTACCCAGCTAGTTCATTCACAAAATGATCCTTGCGAATGAACTAGCTAGGTACCCAGCTAGTTCATTCGCAAAGACACATTAGCTAGCTGGGTACCCAGCTAGCTAGGTCATCTTTGCGAATGAGCTAGTTGGGTACCCAGCTAGTTCATTCGCAACCTGCGAATGAACTAGTTGGGTACCCAGCTAGTTCATTCACAACCTGCGAATGAACTAGCTGAGATGAGTAGCAACGTCTGGGGGCGGACGTCTAGGGGCGTGGTACATGACGTAGCTGCTGGTATTTGCATTTCAATGATAGGGCACATTTGATTGGGTCATTCTGAAGTCTGGGGGCAGGGCTAGGCATACAGAAATACGCTACAGCCCTTTCCGTGCACCCTGGTTCTGTTTATAGTCCCCAGCTCAACAAATTATGTGTTTTAAAATATGTTGCGACCTTGGATTGTTGTTAAAAACGGAGGGATACTAGCTAAGGTGTGCGGGAGTTGGCGTATATAAGTTGATTGCTTTAAAACGGAGAGAAATGTCGTATTTACGCTGTTTAAAACGGGCTGATGGACGAAAATCTTTGGTTTTAGCTAATATTATGCGTTTTAAAATATGTTGCGACCGTCGGATTGTTGTTAAAAACGCAGGGATACTAGCTAAGGTGTGCGGGAGTTGGCGTATATAAGTTGATTGCTTTAAGAACGGAGAGAAATGTCGTATTTACGCTGTTTAAAATGGGCTGATGGACGAAAATCTTTGGTTTTAGCCTAACGTATGGGGTGGCGTTCAATTCGCGAGCGGGTAAGGGGCCTACGTAATGTTTAAAGAACAACATCTAAGGTTATGTGGAATTTACAAATCTAGATGTGAAGGAAGATTTTGAAAAGATGTTTTAATTTTCTTTTAAATTAGATAAGTTGCCGGTGAGGAATAGTTAAAGGACGTGGCGAGGAAAGATGACGTATATTCGCTTCCGGTTTGCGCGATGAGCTCTGGGTATCGTAGTTTTAGTGTAAGACCACTACACGTTCCGCGTTACATTGAAATCGGGGAGGAGATTGCGGGGGGGGGGGGGGGGGGGGGGGTGCATATGAATGAATGTGGACGAGAGCCGTGATGTAAGTGGTTGCCGATACGGCTGTGGGGGTGCTAGAGACATGATCGAATAGACGTTTATGCGCCTCGCTCTCCTGAACACGGCGTGACCAATAACTAATCGATCAGAACCAGTGGTGCGTTATTGAAATCATCTGGGGTGACACGCACCACGTGCACGCGCGCTCCCGGCGCGTGCGCGCGCTCCCGCGAATGCGCATTTAATGTCCCCTCGCTTGGGCACAGACTAAAGACAGTGCCTAATTGCCTCTACGAATGGAATGTAACACGTCTTCACAACAAGGTTAGGTGTGAATGTGTCTGAGAACGTATTTAACACACCTGACGACCGGAGCTATTGATATGCAAATAGCGAGTGAGGTCCCACACCGTGCTCCCCCGTACCATGAACAACGCATGCCTGATCAGAACTAAATCGGCAGAGAAAAAGCCCATTTTAAAGCACCTATTCCGCATGGACATGCGCAGAGTGCCCATGGAGTCTGGACGACGCGAGATGACGCACGAATGAATGTGGACTGTTCTATCAGAGGGGGGAGCTTCGGTGGCCAATGTCCTTTCAGCCGAACAGGATAATGAAAAAATGATCCCACTAAATGGCCAGACGCGTCTTATGGCGACATCTACAATTACCTCATTGAGTCTCCAGGTAGACTAATATTTATATTTAAGTGCAGCGGTCTGTAGCCACTTACATGCCCATCGAAGCTCCCCCCTCTGATGGAACAGTCCACATTCATTCGAGCGTCATCTCGCGTCGTCCAGATCTCTGTATATGTCAAAATACTTCCCAAAGGTCAGTGAATACCACGATCACAACACCAGAGGGAGCTCCACAAATCATGTAAAACCCAGATTCGGCTCAAACAAGGGATTAAACACGTTTCGCAATTATGCCACATCAATGTGGAACGCCCTACCCAAAGCTGTAAAGGAATGTGAATCACTACCCACTTTCAAAAACACTCTCAAAGAACACCTACGGGAGACTGCAATTCGAAACTGGCCCCTACAAATGTCCTAACCCAACCCCCTCCAATGTACAGTAAATTACCTATTATGGTTGTCAATATTCCAATGTACAGTTTTGCTTGTTTGTACACTGTCCCCCCCCCCCAATGTACAGTAAATTACCTAGTATGGTTGTCAATATTCCAATGTACAGTTTTGCTTGTACAGTTGTACAGTGCCCCCCCCCCCCCAACCCCTCCTACCCAACCTCACCCACCCACCCAACCTCCTCCAATGTACAGTTTTTACGTCAAATGTATATACTCTCTTTTCTGGAGAGAAAAGTGACAATGAAAATTATCACTAAAGTGCTATCTGTTGCAGCTGCACACTTTTCCATAAAAATAGCATATTTGGATAAGTGTGACCATTTCTCAAACTGAAAATCATGTATTTTTTTTAAATACAGAAAAGGATCACTAAAGTGCTATCTGTTGCAGCTGCACTGTTCTCCATAAAAATAGCATATTTGGATAAGTTTGACCATTTCTCAAAAACAGAAAATCATGTATTTTTTTTAAATACAGAAAAGGATCACCAAGTTACCATTTCTCAAAAAATATAAATAAATACAGAAAATAAGCACTAGTTCACTCAGTGGACATTTCTAGCTCAATGCGAGGTCTGCTGCTGCTGGCTAATAATACGGTCACTACGTGGGGAGATCTTTGACAAGGCAACACGCATGTCATCCTCAAGGCTCAACTTGGCCCTATATTTTGTTTTCAGAGCTGTCATGGATGAAAAGCCAGCTTCACACAGATATGTGGTGCTGAATGGTATCAACACCTTAACTGCTGCATCATAAGATACTTGGTACTCAGCACCACACTCTGAAACTAGCTCTCCAGGTGGTATCAGATGAGTTTTCAATGAGTTCTTCCAAGAGTTTGGATGGAGATGTGTCAGGAAGCTTTGTCTCAATGTTGTCTGTAAAGTTTTTTTTATTCACACACACACACACACACACACACACACACACACACACACACACACACACACACACACACACACACACACACACACACACACACACACACACACACACACACACACACACACACACACACACACACACACACACACACACACACGCACACACGCACACACACACACACACACTCACACACACACACACGCACACAGTCAGTCTAAACACTCAAAGAACACCTACAGGAGACTGCAATTCGAAACTGGCCCCTACAAATGTTCTAACCCAGTTGTACAGTAAATGACCAAGTATGGCTTTGTCAGTATTCCACTGTACAGTGTACAGTGCCCACCCCCCAATGTACACTATACAATGCTATATTATACAATCTCAAATTATACTATACTATTCTTAAAGTGACCTTTCCTTTTGTAAAGGTGAGCGTGTGCAGCATGAGTGTGTGTGTGCTCATGTTAAAGTGGCTGCTAGTGTGTGAGCATGTACAGTGTGTGTGTGCTCATGTGTGCTTGTGTGTGGAGAGTTCAGTGTTCAAGGCTCTGATGGCCTGGGGGAAGAAGCTGAGCCATATATGTGTGTTATGATGAATTGAAAATGGGGGACCCTGATGTAAACAAGACGAAAGTCTTTCTCTGGTCTGCATCCCCTTAACAATTGTGTATTGAGCTGTACTGTACTGTACCCATTCTGCAATCTGTTAATAAAATGTTCAATCAATCAATCAAAGTTTGTAGTCACTTGAACTGTGAATTCTAAAAGACAGACACTTCTAAAAGCACAACAGATGAGGTACTCAAAAAACTGAGCGCCCTCCAACCCAACAAGGCCACTGGCCATGACAACATCCCCTCCAAATACCTCAGAGACTCAGCAGCCGCCATCACCCCAGTCATCACACACATAATAAACCTCTCCATAAAACAGGGACACGTCCCCAAGGACTTCAAAATTGCGAGAGTGACCCCTCTGCACAAAAAAGGCAGTAAATTAGACCCAGGCAACTACCGCCCTGTTTCTATCCTTACCTCCATCTCGAAAGTCATGGAAATTTTTTTATACGAACAGGTCGAAAAATACCTTGCGGAAAAAAATCTAATCTACAAATTCCAATCTGGCTTCAGAACATCCCACTCCACTGACACATGCCTTCTCTATTTAAACGACCACATCAAACAAGAGGTGG
This sequence comes from Notolepis coatsorum, assembly GCF_963971535.1. Taxonomy (NCBI): domain Eukaryota; kingdom Metazoa; phylum Chordata; class Actinopteri; order Aulopiformes; family Paralepididae; genus Notolepis; species Notolepis coatsorum. The sequence goes on along the minus strand of NC_140169.1, from coordinate 206,920,280 downwards.
ACGTGGGCAAATACTGCGGCATGGTCATGCTGGACCTACAAAAGGCCTTCGACACTGTCAATTACACCATTCTGATTGACAAGCTAAAACCAATTGCTTTTAGCTTGTCAATCAGTGAGCTGGATGCAATCCTACCTGGAGGGGAGAGAGCAGATGGTGGAGGTAAACGGTACCCTATCCCCCCCCCTCACAGTAAACTGTGGTGTTCCACAAGGAAGCATACTAGGTCCGCTACTGTTCCTAATTTATGCAAATGACATGTCGTCAGCTTGTGACTGCAACTTGTTCCTGTTTGCGGACGACTCAGCCCTGCTGGTCTCTGACAAGAACAAGTTACAGGTTGAAAAAACCCTCAGCTCAGAACTAGGCAAAATCTGCATATGGCTCGCTGATAACAAACTATCATTACACATGGGCAAAACAGAGTCCATTCTCTTCGGTTCAAATAACAAACTCAGCAAGACCGACGGCTTCTCAGTTACAGTGGGTGACAATATTGTCACAAGGAAAGAAGATATTACCTACCTGGGTTCCATCCTAGAGGCAAATCTTTCCTGTGACAAAATGGCATCCAATGTAATAAAAAAAGTCAACCAACGAACACGATTCTTGTACCGGATCTCCTCACTGGTAAACAAGAATACCCTGAAGACTCTAGCAGGAGCACTCATTCAAGGGTACTACGACTATGCTTGCACCTCATGGTACCAAAGCACCTCAAAGGCGCTAAAAACAAAATTACAAACATCTCAAAACAAACTGGTCAGACTACTGCTTGACCTTACTCCTAGAACCCACCTCACCCCTGCCCACTTTGACAACCTAGGATGGCTTAGAGTAGACGACAGAGTACAGCAACTTGCAATGGGCCTGGTCTACAAGATACACTACACGACCAAGGTACCCATGTACATGACAAAATACTTCCCAAAGGTCAGTGAATACCACGATCACAACACCAGAGGGAGCTCCACAAATCATGTTAAACCCAGATTCGGCTCAAACAAGGGACTAAACACGTTTCGCAATTATGCCACATCAATGTCGAACGCCCTACCCAAAGCTGTAAAGGAATGTGAATCACTACCCACTTTCAAAAACACTCTCAAAAAACACCTAAGAATGAACGTCCTTCCAAGACTAAATTTCCTTTTTCAAATGTTACCATGTTACTTATCTACAGAATTTTTCAAATCTATGAATAGACCCATCTCAAAATTTATTTGGTGCAACAAAATGCCTAGGATAAAGTTATTGACACTTATGAAACCAGAATCCATGGGAGGTCTCGGTCTCCCCAACCTCCAACATTATTTTTGGTCAGCCCAATTAAGAAATGTACTGTCATGGTCGTTGGGAAGACGGGACTCACAGTGGTTTCAGTTAGAAGCTAAATTTGTTGACCCGTTACCATTGGACTCTCTCATATTTATAAAACAATTTAAAAAGATAAGAAACATAGGTAATTGCTTCACTGTTTTTAACACACTATGTGCTTGGAAGGACTGCTAAAAAAAACTGGGTATCACCAATTGTACCTCCATATACTCTCCTATCTATCACAATCCTGATCTAGATAAACATCTAAGATCAATTAATATACTCAAATGGGCTCAGTTGGGGATAAGTCAATTCAAAGACCTGTTTCATACAAATATGCAGTTAAAATCATTTATGGATTTAAGAACAGAATATGCCATCCCAAATACTGATTTCTTTAAATATTTACAAATGAGAAACATTATACACATACTGAGAAGAGAAAATAAACTAAGACTAGAATTACATGAAATAGAAGAAATACTAATGTCATCGACCACAATTAAAGGTAAAATTAGTGAATTTTATGACATCTTCTCCAAAGAATGTCACTCATCTTTTTTGCCTTTGTTGAGGATCTGGGAGACAGACCTAACCATGAAATTTGCAGAAAATACATGGCTAAATATTTGTGATAGAATACACTTTCCATTTACAAGTAACAAAATCAAAGAAGCAAATTTTAAATTTATCCATAAATTGTATTTAACTCCAATAAAAATGCATAAAATGTCTAGAGATAATTCAATAAACTGTCCTAGATGTAAAACTAACGAAGGAACATTTCTACACATGTTTTGGCACTGTGATAAACTAAAACAATTCTGGAATTGTATTAATTTATTTACAAAATCTGTATTAGAAACGGAATTTGACTTGTCCCCATGTGCCTATTTACTTAATGAATTACCAGAAATCCAGATGGATCCAAAAAAATATAAACTGCTGATTGTCATAACATACTTTGCCAAGAAATGTATTCTCTTGTTTTGGAAAAATGACTCTTCGCCCACTTTTGAGATGTTTCAAGATCAGATATCCCAGCTTCTTCCATTGGAGAGATTGACCTTGGAGGAGCGCGGCCGGGGGTGGATGTTCCGGGACCTTTGGTCTCCGCTGTTTTCTCGATTGAGCAGAGGGGCTGTTGATTGATACGGCTAGTGGCGGTATGTGAATATATCCGCATGCTGTCGCTGGCCGTGTCGATTGGTGGTTTTGCTGTTTGGTTGGGGGAGGGGTGGGGGCCGGGGGTCTTGGGATGTCTATCCCCGGTTGTGTATTTTTTGGAGGTGGGTTTCCCTAGTGGAAGAAGTTGTACAACAGACGCGTAAGAGGCCTGTCTGTTGTATAACAATGATGTTGTTGTTGTCATTGTTGTTATTATTTATTATTGTTTATTTAAAAATACGTATGAGAAAAAATGAACAGTGTAAACAATATCATTAACTCTGAATATAAAAATATGAGAAAAGCAAACAAGACGCGGTCTCGGACTGGTGGGGGCCTCTGATTCGAGGTCTTGGTGAGTCGGAGTGTTAAAGAGGCATGATGCTCTGGCTCGCTGGGGCGCCGGATTTGGGGTCCTCACGGGGTAGGGACCTTGGTTGTCGATACTGGAGATGACGGGTGCTCAAGTAATCTCGCCTTATGGTACATACATGTGGGTATATGCATGTATATATGTATATATATGTATGTGTGTATGTATATGTATATATATATATATTCTTATTAATTTATATATTTAATTTATACATGACTATTTTATTTTTCATTATTCTGATTTAACTGATGGTCTTGTCATTGTCGTTATTATTATTATTATTATTATTATTATTATTACTGTTATTGTCCTGTGATGTCTTGTTTATTAGTATTGTTATTGTATTGTCTTGTTTCATGTTGAAAAGGGAAAATAAAGAAACTGTGAAAAAAAAAAAAAAAAAAAAAAACCTAAGGGAGACTGCAACTCGAAACTGGCCCCTGTAAATGTCCGAACACAACCCCCTCCAATGTACAGTAAATTACCAAGTATGGTCTTGTCAATAATCCAATGTACAGTGTTGTTTGTACAGTTGTACAGTGTCCCCCACCCACCCCTCCTACCCAACCCCCCCCCCCACTCCTACCCAACCCCCCCCCCCCACCCACCCAACCACCTCCAATGTACAGTCCCCCCCCACCCCCACCTACCCAATCCAATGTACAGTTTCTACGCCTAATGTATATACTCTTTTCTTTCTGGACTCTTTATGTATCACAAACAGTACTGTAATTGCAAATCTGGTATGTCATAAATGTATAGATGTAGCAGTACTGTCTATCTGTATGTCATGTATGTCATATATGTTACGATGAATTGAAAATGGGGGACCCTGATGTAAACAAGACGAAAGTCTTTCTCTGGTCTGCATCCCCTTAACAATTGTATGTATTTGAGCTGTACTGTACTGTACCCATTCTGCAATCTGTTAATAAAGTTTTTCATTCATTCATTCATTCACCCCTCCCCCAAAGACTAATGAATTGCGTCACCTCCCCCTCCCCTAAATCCCATTTGTCCAATCACATTCTATCACCGCTCAACTGTACGCTCTGTCTATCGTCATATTTTTGGCCACAAGTGGCGCTGTTGCGAGTTTGTGGTGGCGCTGTTACAACATTTAGGAAATAGGAGCAGAGAAGAAGATCCCGATTTACAGAGCTAAGATCAACAAGTTAACGTTAGCGCCGCGGTTTGAAACTTTGAAGGTGAGTGTGTAAACTAGTCAATACGATCTTAAACATGTCACAACAGCAGTCATAGTGTATATTTTTAACAATACGTTTGTTTACCAATAGGTTAAAGTGTTTTTGAGTTCGTGTTGGCTTGGCACTGTTTCAACATTTCGATTTACTCGGTGACTCGACTCAGTCTCGTGTTTTCTGCTACAGCTGCAGCTGATCTATCATAATAACGTTACATGTATGGGAGTTTGCAAAGTTTAAATTGTATTAGCTGTTACATTAATACATTGTGTCCTCCTATCTATCTATCTCAAATCTCACTGTCTATCTGCTATGCTTTTATCTTTTACTCAAGTTTATTTGAAATCGAAGACACTCTGACGTCACGAGACCGCCGCCATCTTGGTATGAGGGTAACAAACTGATTTCTACCATCAAATGTGTAAACTGTTAATATGTACCTCAGTTGCGTGTGGGTCAATGAACACACTTGGGTTTATCAAACCGTGGGTTTAGTCTAGATGGAAATAGGGGTCCACGCGCACCCCCCGGAAATGTTTATGCCACCTGATTTTTCTTAATCCTTAAAGTGTCTACTTTCAGAGTCTGCCAGGTGCCAAGCTGAAATAATGTCCGAAAGGCTCAATTTTTAACCCTTTATTGCACCTAACACAAAACCGAAACATTAAAATTTGATGTAGCAAGACTCAAGAGGCATAATCTTTGAAGTAAACAACATACAGAGACAAATGAATGCATTTTCCCATACAATTCTGACCCTAGGAATTCAATGGAATGGTTATTTTTTTTACATTTTACAACATTTTGAATGTATTTCTGGACAAAAACGGCAAACAAATGCAAGAAATGCGTGTCTAACCAACTACATTTTTATTTTTCAAACGCATAGTGAATATTTGTTGACAATCAGTTTTTTTTTCAATCCTCCAACTGTTTATTTGGAAATTATATTGGGTACCAAGCTCAAATAATGTCCCAAAGGCTAGTTTTAACCCTTTATAGCACCTAACCCAAAAATCTAAAAATGAAAATATAATGTAGAAGAGTCATAACTTTTGAAGTAGACAACCAATACATTTACCTTTTCATGTCACTACCAACTTGCTGACCTAAACTACTCATCCTCATCGTCACTGAAGAGATCTTCTAATTCAATTTCTTCCATCTCCAGCTCTTCATCCTCATGCTCGTACTCTCCATCCACTTTACCCACAGACAAGTTATTGTTGGCGTAATCGGTCACCATGTCAAGGGCTGCATGCTCTTCTGACTCTGCTCTCTGAGCCAGTACCTCAACAAGAGAAGGAGGGAGGATGGGTCCAATTGCCCAGACCGGTTCCAACACCTCCTCTTCTCCTGTCTTCTCCCAGCCCATGCCTGGATCATGTGGTTTTGGGCTCTTGATTATTGCCTTGTCTGCTCTCTTATAGAAGGCTCGCTGGACATGTGGAATGAGACAGACCTTGGCAGGCGTTCCAGGTCTACTTTTGACTTGGAGTCCAGGACTTTGTCAGTGCCGACCATCTTTCTCATCATTTTCACCTGTACTGTGTCAACTGATGTCATCCGTGCTTGGCCATACATAATGCATGTGAAGCTCTCCATCTCCTCTTGAAGCTCATCAGTGACCATCCAGTCTGCACCAAGCTGCCTGAAAGCTTTGTGGAGTTTACGAGTCTTTTCCAGCTTCTTCAGGGGATTCACCTTGCATTTGCCTTTAAAAGCGCTGGTACAGTCCTCCCCAGTAAAGTCGTAGAATCCCAGCAGTAGTCGGGGCCCAGTAATTCCTCAGCAGCAGGGGTAAAGTTGGCATTCTTGGGGAATTTGGGGCCAACTCTTTTGAATGCCAGCTCTGGCAGCGTCTCGGGAGGCGTGATCTTAAGGCTTCTCATCTTGGATGACCTGTCATAGAGAGGAAGGGTCCTTTTCTTGGTGCTCACATGGCTCTCCTTTAGGGCTGGGCGATAAAACGATAACGATAACTATCGCGATAAATTATTTCCTCGAAATAAACATGAAACGTGGTCGCAAAGTTTCGATATATCGATTTTCCAAGCTTGGATATGAGCACACGCACTAACAACCAATCGGTGAAGGAGATGGCCGATAGAGGAAGGAGACCCGGAAGGAGGTAGGACTCGGTAAACAAGGCTGGCTATGGCTAATTAGCTTGCACGCCGCTATTTCACAGGTTACCTGCCGAGTTGGTGTGTGTTTTGAATTCTGATGGTAACTGTTATAGTAGTGTGGGGTATACGGTGGACGTCGTTGCAATGAATTGGGCGGAACAGAGTATTTTAGGGTCATTTTTTAGTACATTGTCATGAAATACTCCGCTTGGAAACGAGGCTGGCTATGGCTAATTAGCTTGCACGCCGCTATTTCACAGGTTACCTGCCGAGTTGGTGTGTGTTTTGAATTCTGAGGGTAACTGTTATAGTAGTGTGGGGTATACGGTGGACGTCGTTACAATGAATTGGGCGGAACAGAGTATTTTAGGGTCATTTTTTAGTACATTGTCATGAAATACTCCGCTTGGAAACGGGGCTGGCTATGGCTAATTAGCTTGCACGCCGCTATTTCACAGGTTACCTGCCGAGTTGGTGTGTGTTTTGAATTCTGAGGGTAACTGTTATAGTAGTGTGGGGTATACGGTGGACGTCGTTGCAATGAATTGGGCAGAACAGAGTATTTTAGGGTCATTTTTGAGTCATGAGATACTCCGCTTGAGATACTCCGCTCTGCTAACGTGCGCGGACTGATGACGACATCAATTCGACTCTCGAGACATTCACAGCAGCAAAACAAGTCAGCCCGCGTATCGGCGCCGGGCATAATAAGTTAATTAAACTTGACAGACATTATATCGACGATAATTATCGATATCGAGTTATATGAAAATAATTTAATAATTTTATCGCGATAACGTTTTTGGTCATATCGCCCAGCCCTACTCTCCTTCACTTCTTGAATCATGATTCCCCCGGCGCTGTTTACCACATTTGAACCATGAACGTTGGTGGTGATTCTGCTCAGGTTGTCCCACTCGCTGTGAAAAACAGTGTTTCCCTCGCCAGTGGTGATTTCAGGGGTCATGTTGGTGGACATCTCATCAAAAGCATTGGCCATGGCTGTCTCAAGTTCCATACTGAAGTCGTATGTCTCCGAGTGTCCTAGTCGTGAAAGGATGGTTGTGAGCTGTAAAGATAAACACATGTTTTTTTTGTATCAATATCAAATACCTGTATGAAGCATAGTTGAGCAATGACAATGTAGGACCTCATAAGCAATAAGTTAGTTGATCACTCACCTGTTTGCTTCGATAGAGGTAGAGTGTGGCACACAGGAGGATGTGCTTTTGGAGTTTCACTTCACTTGCTGTTAGTTGCTGCTTGACACTAGGGCTGCACGATTTTGGGAAATAATCTAATTGCGATTTTTCTGACGGATATTGCGATTGCGATTATAATTTTTTTTAAGCAGCCCCACAGAGGTTTATTGTAAAATGTGGCTTGCATCTGGCCTACGCGGTGGGTCTGTTCGGGACACAGAGTCTGAAAAATTTTCTTTTTACCTGGGAATCGATACCGGTACGGTACCCAACGGTACCTTTTTTTCCTGTACTTTACTCTCCCTCTCTGAAGTAAACTTCACAACACAATCTAAAACCCCTTACCTCCCTCTCCCAAACTGTTCCTACAACAAATGTTTTTATGTTGCATGATCATGTATATTTTGTATTATAATTTTTTTTGTGTTTAAATATCAACATTATCTGGCAATCCTCAGTAAATACTATCAAATGAGATATGAGACACGTGCACACACACACATAAAAGGAGAATGGCTTAAATTATTTTAGAATACTTCAGCTAATGAAGTTAAATGTTTTATCAACTATCCAGTTCGTTTTTATAGTGCAACGTTTTTCTACTTTTCTACATTAATTGAACCAGTAGAGAGAGAGATGCCCCCCCCCCCCCCCCCCCGCCCCGCTCCCCCCCACCCTTTCCTTACTCGGCTCAGATGTTTTCTCTGACTTGAGCAGGGTTAGCTAGGAACAGCTTTCTCAAGCTTCGCATCTTGGGCATGGAATGGGCTACATGACCATTATCCACTTACACCCCGGTCTCGGCACGGTGGTGTAGTGGTTAACACTGTCGCCTCACAGCAAGAAGCAGGGTTCGTACGGGTGCTGGAAATCCTTGAAAATGCTTGTATTTCAATGTGCTGTTTTCAAGGTTTTAAATGTGCTTGAATTGTGTATAAAGTGCTGGAAAGTTATTGAAATTGTAATTGCACTTTATACTTTAATAATAAATCGCTATCTGACTGAATAGTTTGGTTTTTAGACAAAGAAATAAAATAAGTCGGAGCGACTCGCGAGCCTATTTTGCGTTCGCCTTTCATGCAAAATGAAATGTGGCTCGGCCCCACCCCGTAGTGTTTTTACCTGTGCCATCTGAGAACAGCGCGCGCGCGTGTGTGTGGCCAAAATGCCGGGAGGCTGGCTGCCGTTTTAATGAGCTCTGGCTCGGAGATATCAAATATAATTCAGAGGAGAACATCCTCGAGTAGCCGTGTGCAAAATATGCAGAAAGGACTTGAAGATTTTTACCATGGGGATTGGGGGAGTCTGCACGTTCGAGCCACGTTGAAAGGTGAGCCACTGAGCCATGGGTGTTATTAACGTGTCTCGGCCTGGCTCGCCAGGTAACTAAGTTCGAGACTACAAGTGCTCCACACCTGTCTCCGTAAATGTTTGTTATAAAAATACCACTTCAATAATCGAAATAGTCAAGTAACAGGCAAAATACACTAATGGAATTACAAACTCGTGTTTACCGGACTCTGTTTTTCACCGCAGTGTTGTAGCATGTAACGTTAGGCAAATCAACGTTAGCTAATTTCCTCTCATGTATTTCAAAACACGAAAACTTGTTGTGTATTGAAATGGTATTTTATTTTTATAACGGAACATTTACGGAGACTGGTGTGGAACTGGTGTGGAGCAGTTGTAGTCTGGAACGCAGTAACGTACTGTCTACCTGTATGTCGTGTATGTCATAAATGTTATGATGAATTGAAAATGGCGGACCCTGATGTAAACAAGACGAAAGTATTTCTCTGGTCTGCATCCCCTTAACAATTGTGTGTATTGAGCCATATTGTATTGTACCCATTCTGCAATCTGTTAATGACGTTTTCAATCAAACGTGACGAGCCAGGCCAATTTTAGCATGTTTATTTATGGAATATGCAATCTAACAGCTAACGTGACCTTTACAGTTAATTACATGGATAATAATGTTAAGGTAGTTGGTTCATTCCAGGCCATCATTAGGCTCAGTCTAAAATTCATAGGCAGTAGCCTATAAATGAAAATGAAATATACATTTATAATATCATAATGATCCATTTAGATTAGATGTCAACATTAAACAATAAATACTCTTAAAGTTAAGTGCAACCAGTGAGATTAAATTAATAAAACACTTTGTTTTATTTATAACACACTGCTCCTTTTTATTTAGGGAAGAAGCATCAAATTCTGATGAAAGCACGTCTAAATCCAGGTCCTGCATTAGTGGATTATTTCCAGCAGACAAGCAATGCATCAAGCAGCACAGCTACATCCACATCAACAACCAGCTGTGTAGTGAGAGCCAGAGCAGCCAGTGGAGGAGCTTGCAGTGGAGTTGCCCCTCTACCATCCCCAGGCTCATCCAAGAACCAGTCAACCAGCAACACCACAGGCACCATTAAATCATTTGTTACCTCTAATCCAACACTTCAAGCTGAAATATGCTGGGCAACAAAAGCTGTAACCAGCCACTATTCCTACCATTCATGTAATGACATGGGGGCCATGTTTCAAACAATGTTTCCTGACAGTGAGATAGCAAAGCAATTTACTTGTGGGGAGAATAAAGTGGCATACCTCACCACATTTGGGATAGCTCCTCATTTCTCTTCCCTGAAAACTTTATTAACAGATTGCAGAATGGGTACAATACAGTACGGCTCAATACACACAATTATTAAGGGGATGCAGACCAGAGCAATACTTTCGTCTTGTTTAATTTACCACAACCGCATAATATGCTGGAAAATCTTGAAAATGCACCTTGAAAATGCTTGAAAAGTGCTTGCATTTTGCCTTGGAAAAGGTGTACAAACCCTGAAGAAGGTCCAGGGTTCGATTCCCGCTTGGGGACCAGGTTTCCATGATGCCAGTTACCCAGGTGGGGGGGATCTCCCAGGCCTTTCTGTGTGGAGTTTGCATGTTCTCCCCGTGCTCGCAAGGGTTCCCCCCCCCCCCGATAAGATAAACCCAATGGAAAAACATGCACAACAACAATAGATCGCTAACGCTGTGGCGTCCTTGACGAAGACAGACGGGAGCACTTGGATTGGTCCCCTGGCGCGGCTCACGTTGACGCCTGTCTGCTCCCGGCTGCCCTTGGGGGGGAAGGACGACGGGATGGGTTAATCGCAGATACGAATCGCATTCATGCATCGCATGCGTGCCGAATGATGACCTCTGAGCAGGTCCTAAATTATTATTATCCACTTACACCCCGGTCTCTCTTGGTGAATTTAAATCTGTATTACATAACTTCCTACAAGAAGAATGTTGCTGCTTTCTGTAGTCGGGTCCCAACTGCAAAATTACTGTATTACCCTGTATTATACACTTTTACTATCATGTAGACTATTCTGCTTTGTTTTTGTGTTTACATGTGATGTATTGTATATTGTATACATGCACATTTATTATGTTCTTGTGTGATGTATCGCACATTTTTATTGCTGTGTGATGTATTGCAAATGTTATTGCTGTCATCTTGGCCAGGTCTCCCTTGCAAAGGAGATCTTGTCTCTCAAAGGGGACTTCCTGGTTAAAATCTTATTATTATTATTTTTTTTAATTGCAGGCGATTTGATAATTGCATCATTACAAATTGCGATTTCGATAAAAAATCGATTAATCGTGCAGCCCTACTCGACACACATCTTGTGTAATCGAATAGACCAGCAGCCTCTGCGTCTTCTCACACTTTTCTTCATCAAGTGTCCCAGTCACCACTGAGCTCAGAAATGGTACAAGATGCTCTGGGAGCAGTTCATCCATTTTCACAGCATCCAGCTTGTGTGCAGTTGGGGGCCATGGTAGCTCCTTTGACTCTTTGAATGCCTTTTTAATGTGAGAATTGAGGGTGAGTGCTGCTTCTTGTAGTTAATCAGATGTTCCAAGTTTGTACGCACATTTAACTGCTTCATCTACAGTAATGCTTGAGCTGTATATAAGGTTCAACTCTAGAATATTCACTATGTGCTTTAAAAAATGAAAAGGTAGTTGGTCATACACACGTTTGGTCATTTCTTGCTGTTTTTGTCCAGAAATACAGTCAAAATGTTGTCAAATGTCAACAATAACCATCCCCTTGAATTCCTAGGATCAAAATTGTGTGGGAAAATGTATTTTCGCTCTGTAAGTCGTCTACCTCAAAAGTTATGCCTCTTCTACATTATATTTTCATTTAAAAAAATTTGGGTTAGGTGCTATAAAGGGTTCAAACTAGCCTTTGAGACATTATTTCAGCTTGGTACCCAATATAATCTCAAAATAAACACTCGGAGGATTGAAAAAAAAAATTATTGTCACCAAATATTCACTCTATGCGTTTGGAAAAAGGTAATTGGTCGACACATTTTTTTTGTATTTTTTGTCCAGAAATACAGTCAAAATGTTGTCATGTCAAAAATAACCATCCCATTGAATTCCTACGGTCAGAATTGTATGGACAAATGTATTCATTTGTCTCTATGTTGTTTACTTCAAAGGTTATGCCTCTTGCTACATCACATTTTAATGTTTCGGTTTTGGGTTAGGTGCAATAAAGGGTTAAAAATGGAGCCTTTCGGACATTATTTCAGCTTGGCACCTGGCAGATTCTGAAAGTAGACACTTTAAGGATTAAGAAAAATCAGGTGGCATAAAAAGTTCCGGGGGGTGCGCGTGGACCCCTATTTCCATCTAGACTAGTTTATTTAACATCTAGTTGTGACGTGACGACAAGAGCAGGTTCACAGTAGCGAGGCAGTTTGTAAGCAGTAGTACTACAGGTACGGTGGCTCGTAGTAGACGATAGTCAAACTGGATAATCATTTAGCCAATGATCTACAAAATGCATGCGTTGAGCTCCGTTTTTATTACATGGAATTATAAACAAAAGGTCAAGAGCAATGCGTTTGGTTAGCAGACATGTCCAAAAAAGGAGTAGAGGGAAGCTAAGCTTATTGATCCCTACCCCCTTACATTTATGTTTGTTCTTCCATTAATTTGACTAGATATAACATAATTTAGTATATTACAATATAGAATATACTTTTACTTATACCGGTATTTAAAAGAAAAAAATCAAATAAAATTGATTCACTTGACAGCAGTGAATATAGTACAGCACTACATAACACAATATAACATAACTTTGTTTATCCTCATTACTCATTTCTGTATTTCTCTAATGTGTGTTTTTTTTAGCTGCTTTTTAAATTGTGCTACATGTTTACTCGGTTTGATGTATTCAGGTAAATTATTCCACAACTTCACTCCACACACCGATATGCACATGCTTTTCAGCGTAGTGTGTACCATTTGTTGTTTAAGATTCCCTCTCCCTCTTAAGTTATATTCTCCTTCCCTGTCTCTGAACCATTTTTGAATGTTGCCTGGGATTAGTTTGTATCTGGCTTTGTATACAATGAGGGCAGTTTTGAAATCCACTAGATCCATACATTTCAATGCTTGTAGCTTTATAAATAAGTTATTGGTGTGTTCATAATATCCTACATTGTTGATTATTCTTATTGCTTTTTTTTGCATGGTGCATATTGGCTGTAGAGTGCTTTTGTAGGTATTACCCCACACCTCCGCACAGTAGCTCATATACCATAGGAAGAGTGTACAGTACAGTGTATACAGTGTTTTTTGGTTTAGAATGTGCCTTATCTTGCATAAAACACCAACACTCCGTGCCAATTTAGTCCTGACATATTTGATATGAGGTTTCCAGTTGAGTTTGTTCACAGTATCCATAATTTCATTTTTATCCGTTTTTCTCAAGAAGATGGTACTTGTGTTTCGTTATATAAAATAATTAGAAACACCTCCCCCTTGTGGCGGGGTTATCTCCTCTGCCAGTTTACATTAACAAAGAATCTGTTGAATCTTTCTGCCACCTCATTTTTATTACTTACTGACTTTCCCTCATCTATAAATTAATCTGGAAAGCCAGAACTGTTGATTTATTTCTTAGAATTGAGTTTCGAACCTGTCCATCTCACAACTGATGTCTCTACAGGTGTGTGTGCGTGTCGTGGTGGCTTGGGGCGCAGCGACACGAGAAGGCCTGAGCTCAGTGTTTTGGGCACATGTAGTGATGCACGATATATCGGCCGCTGATATAATATCGGCCGATATGGCCGTTTTTTTACACATCGGTATCGGTCCGATATCAAGATTGGGCCGATATAAAAAATTATTATTATTATTATTATTTTTACATGTTTTGGCCTTAAAGGGGAGATGAAGCGTTAAACAATATGAGCCTAGTTTGTTTGTTGTGTACCTTGGGTAAGACATGGTCCTATAATCAAATGTGAAATCCTGCTTATTTGTCTGAAAACTCAAATGTAATTTCCCTGTTTTTGCCATGGGCGCTGCCAGTTCAGTGTCGCTATGTGTTTTTTCTTAAAGTATTCAATTTAATATTTAATATATTTATTATTGTTGTGAGAGTAAGAATGCTTAAGTGCCTGTAGTCTGTAGTAAACTGTGCCGTACTGTGTTTAAGCCAGAGCAGCAGACGGAGGACCTGTTGGTTCTGACCGAGTCCTGGTTCTGCCTGCTGTCCCACCAGCCCATAGACATGTTCCGGGGAAATCAGCACACAGCCTGAGCTGCACTGTGGGGCGATGAGCATATTCACTGAGTACTGAGCACAATGTTGCCACTGTCTCCTCCATAGACATATATAAAGACTAGATGACTCACTGGCCAAGTTAGTAGACAACATTGTCCTAATAAATTAAATGAGTCATATAAATCTTCAATCGCAGCAGGGACCTCAACAGGTTTTCAGCACATTTTATTATCATAAAATGTGCTTCTTGATATGAAAATGTGCTTCTTGATATGAAAAGTATCTGACTGATGCACCTAAATTATGTATTTCTGTTGTTTGTCTCAGGTGATGTGATTACTCAACAGTTTGGGGACTTTCTGTCTGTTGAAGCAAGAGATAACGGCTTCCTCGCCTACGGGAAGGCTGGGTCCTGGTCCTGGCCCAGCTCATCACAAAATCCAACACCCTCAGGAAGCGCCAGAGAAAAGATGGTGGAACTAAAAATGGTTGAAGCAGAATTGGAGAAGAGGGCCATAGAACTGCGATACATGCCCCCCACATGACATTATATACATTGGAGAGTATATACATTTGAGGGGGAAGAAACTGTACATTGGAGGAGGTGGGGGTTAAGTAGGTGGGGCGGGGGGGGGGACTGTACATTGGAGGTGGGTGGGGGGGAGGGGGGGGTAACTGTTCATTGGAGGGGGTTGGGTTATAGTCCAGTCATTATAGGCCAGAATTAGGCTAAACCTAGGACAAATTGCAACATTAGCAAACTCAACTGATTTTGTATCCTCAATATGTCTTTAGTGAGAGAAAAAAAGTCCCAAGGAATCCCATCATGGGAAATGTGTTTTTTTTCAATGTTTTGTTACCCCTATAGTCCAGTCATTATAGGCCAGAATTAGGCTAAACCTAGGACAAATTGCAACATTAGCAAACTCAACTGATTTTGTATCCTCAATATGTCTTTAGTGAGAGAAAAAAAGTCCCAAGGAATCCCATCATGGGAAATGTGTTTTTTTTTCAATGTTTTGTTACCCCTATAGTCCAGTCATTATAGGCCAGAATTAGGCTAAACCTAGGACAAATTGCAACATTAGCAAACTCAACTGATTTTGTATCCTCAATATGTCTTTAGTGAGAGAAAAAAAGTCCCAAGGAATCCCATAATTTTTTTCAATGTACTTGATTGCTGGCAGGATCACTGACGACACTGTCTTTCAGAGATTGTGACGCGTTCAAATTTTGAGATAGCTCAAAAGTAAAGATACCATTTGATTCTAGACAACCTCGGGTTTCCAATGAGACCAACCATGTCATGTTACCTCATTGGAAAGGGGGCTACATACCTAATTATTCAAAGTTAAGATGCTTTTTTGGGGAGGGAAATATGGCCATCCTTGGCCTTCTACCTCAATATATGTTAATGAAATGGGTTACATGGGTACCTACAAGCCTCCCCTATACAGACATACCAAATTTATGTTAAGCCCATGTAGTTTTGTGCAAGAATCATGTAGTGTTTTGCATGCTGTACAAATATGTAGTTTCCGCCTATTATAAAAAACCCCATCTCCATGGACCTATCCCCACGGACATAAACCCTAGAGCCCCATCGTCGTGGACTGAGCTCCACAGAGCCTATCTACTAATATTCCAAGAAGAAAAAAATTTCTTTATCAAATGTTTTGATTAGTTCTAGCGTGTATGCTAATTGGTGCATATCAAATAAGATAATGTGTGATTTGCATGAGTAAACAGAATAATTCAATGAAGTTGTGATTGACTTTTTTTCTTGTCTTTGTGTGTGTAATCAGCTTGTGAGTTTTTATAGTGATATCTAAAAGTAAAATTTTCACCACTATGTTATAATCGATATGAATATATATACCGTACTTTTCGGACTATAAGCCGCACCTTTTTCCGCCATTTTTTGACCCTGCGGCTTATATAACGGTGCGGCTTATATGTGACTCGACGTGACCAAACCCGAAAATGTAAAAATCTAAATATTGCTTTTTTGACTGCATTGAAATGTTATTTATCTGTTCCCTTATTTGCTAAACTTAATACAACTTGTAAATGAGTTAATTCTTGTTATTTGTCTGACAGTATTGTGTCCCAATGCTAATTACATATGGTAATTAAACATTAAAACACCTGCGGCTTATAGTCCAGTGCGGCTTATATATGTACACATCATTCAATTTAGCTGCTGCGGCTTATAGTGCGAAAAGTACGGTAGGTCGTTTTCAAAACTTTCCCATGATGGGATTCCTTGGGAGTTTTTTTCCCTCACTAAGGACATAATGAGGATACAAAATCAGTTGAGTTTGCTACTGTTGCAATTTGTCCTAGGTTTTTTCATATAATGACTGGACTATTAGGACATTTACAGAGGCCAGTTTCGAATTGCCGCCTCCAGTAGGTTCTCCTTGAGAGTGGTTTTGAAAGTGGGTAGTGATTCACATTCCTTTACAGCTGTGGGTAGGGCGTTCCACATTGATGTGGCATAATGTTTGTTTGTTATGTTTTAATAAACATCTTTGGACCATGTGTAAATTTTTTATTCAAATACAAAAGTCTGGTGCAAATTTCGCTTGAATACGCTCATTGGAAATACATTTACTGAACAAAATGTTGATGTGTTCAATAATTATTTCCCCCACTGTACACTGCTATCATACATAGTTATATGGGTTATATGCAGGTGTATAAGTAGGTATATAGAATTATTATGGTTATATATGCTGTAAATATAAATTTTTTTTTGATCCACTTTTTCTCCCATTTTTCTATATTTTCTCCCATCCCAATTTCGTATCATCCAATTCAACCCTCCCCTGTCACGAACGCTGTTTCTTGCCTCCCACAAGCCGGCTGCAATGTGGACTAAGTCATACATAGCACAAGTCCCCTCCGGTACTTGAGGTAACAGCAGTCGCATCTTTTCACCTGCGCAGCTCGATCTCTCAGTGTCGAGGAGTAACGCGTGGGAGGCTCACGCTGCCCCCGACACTTCCTGATTCTACTGCGCAGGCGCACCAACCGACTTGTAGGAGTCGCTTGTTCACAACGTTCGATCCCCACCCTTCAGTTTTCCCTCCCCGTAATACGGCCAATGTGTATTACTGCGGACGACCAGCTAAACTGAAAACAATGTGGAGAGCTGGATTCGAACACGCGAATCCTAGCGTCTCCACACTGGTGGCGAGTGCCTTGCCCACTACACCACCTAGCCGCCCTCATGCTGTAAATATAAATTAATACTCTTGATTCCAGTCCAGTTCTGCTTGTGGAGCAGACCTCAATCACACTAATCTGTAAATTCAACTAAATTTATTTATTTATTTAATAAACATTTATATGTAAACATGCCAGATTGTAGCTATAAACTCATTTCCATCTACAAACTTTAACACACTTGGGTGGTTACTGTATAAAGTAGTAAGTCACTGGATGGTAACCTGGTTACTGTATTATTAAAAACGGTAAGTCACTATGGTGAATATAAAACGTTAAGTGGATGGTTACTGTATAAACGGTTTCCATCTAGTCCCTTTGCAGGTTGATGTGAACACAAAACATGCAAAGAACATGCAATACAAAGATAATAAACGTACATACTAATTGTGTAGTAGTTAGTTATTATTGTATTAATATTCTACAGTATCGGCAGATCGCTGCCATCTCAAATGAATCTTCTGTACATCCCTGCAAGAAAGCCATTGAGAATATATATAGTGTGTTATTTAATTTCTTTAATCCATATGTGTTGTCTGGAAGCACTTTGCCGTATTCTATTATAATATTTTTTTTGTTTGTGTTGTATGTTACATACGTCTGGTGGCAATCAATTTCCCCATTTGGTGATTAATAAAGTATATTCTCTCAAATCATTTTCAATTCTCCGTTTTCTATCAACAAATCTCGCATATCCTTGTCAGACAGATTGCCATACATTCTAACAACTTCAGCCATTTCTCTACTATACTACTGTAACGTTGAATCTTGAGACGCAACTATATTTGAACGGAACTGCAAACTTGAACCACGGCCGCTGTCCGCCCCGCCCCCAGACTTCAGAATGACCCAATCAAATGCGCTCTGTCATTGAAATGCAAATACCAGCATCTGCGTCATGTACCACGCCCCTAGACGTCCGCCCCCAGTTTCAATGACTTGATTGATTGATTGATTGATTGATTGATTGAAAAGTTTATTAACAGATTGCAGAATGGGTACAGTACAGTACAGCTCAATACATACAATTGTTAAGGGGATGCAGACCAGAGAAAGACTTTCGTCTTGTTTACATCAGGGTCCCCCATTTTCAATTCATCATAACATCATAACATCATAATAACATAACATCATAACATCATAACATTCATTTAACGTTATGCAGTGTTTGTGAATGTTAAATGTGGGGAATGTTTGTGCTGCTGTGACACATTAAGCCTTGGCTCACCCTTGAGTTACCATATTGTGCTTCCTTTATGTTAATAAATATCATTTTTGTTTACAAACCTGGTCATTTCTGTCAACCAATGAGCTGACAGAACCACCCTCCACCCCCAAACACCCTCTGCTCCGCCCCAAAACAGCCCTCCGTTCCACCCCCAAACACCCTCCGCCCCCAAACACCATCAGCTAGCTGGTTAACCAACTAGCTCATTCGCAAAATGATCCTTGCAAATGAACTAGCTGGGTACCCAGCTAGCTAGGTCATCTTTGCGAATGAACTAGTTGGGTACCCAGCTAGTTCATTCGCAAAATGATCCTTGCGAATGAACTAGCTGGGTACCCAGCTAGCTAGGTCATCTTTGCGAATGAACTAGTTGGGTACCCAGCTAGTTCATTCGCAAAATGATCCTTGCGAATGAACTAGCTGGGTACCCAGCTAGCTAGGTCATCTTTGCGAATGAACTAGTTGGGTACCCAGCTAGTTCATTCGCAAAATGGTCCTTGCGAATGAGCTAGCTGGGTACCCAGCTAGCTAATGTGTCAGCTAGCTGGGTACCCAGCTAGCTCATTCGCAAGGACCATTTTGCGAATGAGCTAGCTACTAGCTGAGGCAAAATTTGGTGTAAAGCCTATGGGACAAAGCCGGCTAGTTAACTAGCTAAGACACGTGCTACCTAGCTAGCTGGGTACCCAGCTAGCTGACACATTTGCAACCTAGGTAGTGAGCTAGCTCATTCGCAAATGTGTCTTTGCGAATGAGCTAGCTAGGTACCCAGCTAGCTAGGTCATCTTTGCGAATGAGCTAGTTGGGTACCCAACTAGCTCATTCGCAAAATGATCCTTGCGAATGAACTAGCTGGGTACCCAGCTAGCTAGGTCATCTTTGCGAATGAACTAGTTGGGTACCCAGCTAGTTCATTCGCAAAATGATCCTTGCGAATGAACTAGCTAGGTACCCAGCTAGTTCATTCGCAAAGACACATTAGCTAGCTGGGTACGCTAGGTCATCTTTGCGAATGAGCTAGTTGGGTACCCAGCTAGTTCATTCGCAACCTGCGAATGAACTAGCTGAGATGAGTAGCAACGTCTGGGGGCGGACGTCTAGGGGCGTGGTACATGACGCAGATGCTGGTATTTGCATTTCAATGACTTGATTGATTGATTGATTGATTGATTGATTGATTGAAAAGTTTATTAACAGATTGCAGAATGGGTACAGTACAGTACAGCTCAATACATACAATTGTTAAGGGGATGCAGACCAGAGAAAGACTTTCGTCTTGTTTACATCACAGGGTCCCCCATTTTCAATTCATCATAACATCATAACATCATAATAACATAACATCATAACATCATAACATTCATTTAACGTTATGCAGTGTTTGTGAATGTTAAATGTGGGGAATGTTTGTGCTGCTGTGACACATTAAGCCTTGGCTCACCCTTGAGTTACCATATTGTGCTTCCTTTATGTTAATAAATATCATTTTTGTTTACAAACCTGGTCATTTCTGTCAACCAATGAGCTGACAGAACCACCCTCCACCCCCAAACACCCTCTGCTCCGCCCCAAAACAGCCCTCCGTTCCACCCCCAAACACCCTCCGCCCCCAAACACCATCAGCTAGCTGGTTAACCAACTAGCTCATTCACAAAATGGTCCTTGCGAATGAGCTAGCTAGCTACCCAGCTAGTTGATTCGCAAGGACAACCTAGCTAGCTGGGTACCCAGCTAGCTCATTCGCAAAGACATATCTGCAACCTAGGTAGTGAGCAGTGATGCCGGTAACGCGTTACTAAGTAACGCGTTATTGTAATCTGATTACTTTTCCCCGAAAATAGTAATCTAACGCGTTAATCTTTAAAAGCCAGTAATCTGATTGCAGTTACTTGTCCAATTGGCTGTGAGTTACTATTTCGTTACTATCTCATCATAAATTCATAATGCAGGCGGAATGCAGTATTTTATTTCGTTTTCGACAGTCAAAAATACATTTTGAGCTGTTTTTCTTATTATTATTATGGAGTGACGTGGGGTGGCAGTGAAAGGGTTACACAAGAATGTGTCCCCGCGGCGTGACTGGACTCTCTGTCTGTGAGTGACTCTGCTTTGGCCCAATCACATTCCCCATCCACAGTCTGCGAATCAGAGGCAGAGTAGGGCGGGTCTTCACAGCACGTCATGTGACATATGCGCCAATCGTGTGACAGCAGGGCTCCGTTGTTATGTTCGTCTGAGAATTCATTTACAAAACGCTTGTCTAAACGAAGTGAAACCGCAAGAAGACTTTTGCGGTTTCTGTTCAGACTTCCACCCCAAAACGCTCGTTTAAACGTAGCCTCAGTCAAAATACTGTCTACCGCTAAAAACAGCACATCCAATTGCATTGAAAGCATCTGGAATCACAACACTAGCCGACGCTTCGACTATGAATTGAAAATGGGGGACCCTGATGTAAACAAGACAAACGTCTTTCTCTGGTCTGCATCCCCTTAACAATTGTGTGTATTGAGCCGTGAATTAATGAATGAATGAAAACTTTATTAACAGATTGCAGAATAGGTACAATACAGTACAGCTCAATACATACAATTGTTAATGGGATGCAGACCAGAGAAAGACTTTCGTCTTGTTTACATCAGGGTCCCCCATTTTCAATTCATCGTAACATATATGACATACATGACATACAGATAGACAGTACTGCTCCATCTATACATTTATGACATACCAGATTTGCAATTACAGTACTGTTTGTGATACAAAAAGAGTCCAGAAAGAAAAGAGTATATACATTAGGCGTGGAAACTGTACATTGGATTGGGTAGGTGGGGGTGGGGGGGGACTGTACATTGGAGGTGGTTGGGTGGGTGGGGGAGGGGGGGGGGGTTGGTTAGGAGTGGGGGGGGGGGGGCATACTGTATATTGTACCCATTCAGCAATCTGTTAAATAAAGTTTTCATTCATTCATTCATTCAGGTACAGGAGGACTCGGAGGCCAGCCAAACAGCAAAAGAGAGAGACTGTTTCTTTCCCTATTGATTAATGTATATTTGATGGTGGCAGAGCAAAAGCTCTTATTTGCCAGATGTACAGTTAATTTACATGTTAAAGAGAGACTGATTGTATGTTTATAGAGAGACATTTATAAAAACAATTTAATAGTTACAGTTGATATAATTGAATAGTTCAGCCTGCATTTGTTAGATGTGAATAGATACACTGGTTTTGTACAACCACTGGCTGGCTGCTCTAATGCTGTGAGCATCATAGACTGTTGCTTTACCATACTTGATGGTACAGAAGCTGAAGCACTAGTTTAACAATTTACGTTATGTGCAGAGAAACAAGTTAAAAACAATTTATGCACTTTCAATAAAGCGTTTAAAAAAAACTGTTGGGGGAACGACGACGACTTCGTAACCTAGTTACTTTCAAAGTAACTAAGTTACTCTGATAATCAAGTAATCAGTAAAGTAACATGGATTACTTTTTAAAGGAGTAATCAGTAATCAGTAATCGGATTACTTTTACAAGTAATCTGTGGCATCACTGGTAGTGAGCTAGCTCATTCGCGAATGTGTCTTTGTGATTGAACTAGCTGGGTACCCAGCTAGCTAGGTCATCTTTGCGAATGAGCTAGTTGGGTACCCAGCTAGTTCATTCGCAAAATTGTCCTTGTGAATGAGCTAGCTAGGTACCCAGCTAGCTAGAAGTAGTAGTAGTAGTAGTAGTAGTAGTGGTTTGTAGTGGTAGTAGTATTAGTGGTACTATTGTTATTATTAATACAAGTAGTAGTAGTAGTAGTAGTAGTAGTAGTAGTAGTAGTAGTAGTAGTAGTAGTAGTAGTAGTAGTAGTAGTAGTAGTAGTAGTAGTAGTAGTAGTAGTAGTAGTAGTAGTAGTGTATGTGTATAGTGGTAGTAGTATTAGTGGTACTATTGTTATTAGTAGTAGTAGTAGTGTGTAGTAGTAGTATTAGTAGTAATAGTAGTAATAGTAGTAGTGTGTAGTGGTAGTAGTAGTAGTAGTAGTAGTAGTAGTCGTAGTAGTAATAGTGGTAGTGGTAGTAGTATTAGTAGTAATAGTGGTAGTAGTAGTAGTAGTAGTAGTAGTAGTAGTAGTAGTCGTAGTAGTAATAGTGGTAGTGGTAGTAGTATTAGTAGTAATAGTGGTAGTAGTAGTAGTAGTAGTAGTAGTAGTAGTAGTAGTAGTAGTAGTAGTAGTAGTAGTAGTAGTAGTAGTAGTAGTAGTAGTAGTAGTAGTAGTAGTAGTAGTAGTAGTAGTAGTAGTAGTAGTAGTAGTAGTAGTAGTAGTAGTAGTAGTAGAGACAAAACACACTGTATCCTATATAATTGTATTTGAATTCACCTTGTTTTTCTGTTTATTTACATTGAGTACAGCTTGTGTTATATTACGTTTTATTGTATTTTCTTGTATTTTTCTTTTTTTATGGCCATCTTGGTCTATGTCATTTGTTAAGTAATTGGTAAAGTATATTATTATATACTTATTGTTATGTGTCTTGTAAGCCCATATGGGCTGGGCATACATCTGTATGTAAGACACGAAAATAAAAAATATCAAATCAAATCAAATCAAATCAGTAGTAGTGTGTAGTGGTGGTATGATGGACACAAAAACATGGCTGACATCATACCTCAATGACCGCTCCTACCAAGACTTGTCGTACAGAACTTGTAAGTTGCTTTGGATAAAAGTGTCAGCTAAATGTAAAACGTTAAGGTAAATTGATACTGGGCTCATCCTGCATGGTTCTGTATAGTCGAGAGTATATAGACTTTACTGGGCTCAGCCTGCATGGTTCTGTATAGTAGAGGCTATATTAGACATCCTCAACACGCGGGTCACATGACAGAAACATCATCAACACGCGGGTCACATGACAGAAACATCATCAACACGCGGGTCACATGACAGAAACATCATCAACACGCGGGTCACATGACAGAAACATCATCAACACGCGGGTCACATGACAGAAACATCATCAACACGCGGGTCACATGACAGAAACATCATCAACACGCGGGTCACATGACAGAAACATCATCAACACGCGGGTCACATGACAGAAACATCATCAACACGCGGGTCACATGACAGAAACATCATCAACACGCGGGTCACATGACAGAAACATCATCAACACGCGGGTCACATGACAGAAACATCATCAACACGCGGGTCACATGACAGAAACATCATCAACACGCGGGTCACATGACAGAAACATCATCAACACGCGGGTCACATGACAGAAACATCATCAACACGCGGGTCACATGACAGAAACATCATCAACATGCGGGTCACATGACAGAAACATCATCAACACGCGGGTCACATGACAGAAACATCATCAACACGCGGGTCACATGACAGAAACATCATCAACACGCGGGTCACATGACAGAAACATCATCAACACGCGGGTCACATGACAGAAACATCATCAACACGCGGGTCACATGACACGCCCACTTGTGTGAAATATACGAACCTGCTGTATTTGTTCAGTACCAGGGCTTGCCTGCAGGGTAAAGTCCCATCTGAATAATTTGGACATTTTGCGTTGGCGCACACAGGGTGACGTGTGGTCAGGTCGAGGGCTGCAGTGCACGTGTGACAGGAGCTATAGAGAGACTGATAGTGATGGTGGTCTACCAACGAGCCCAGCAAGGACAGATGTTACCACTATCTGAAGCTACGATTCCCAGGCTATATCACACACACACACACACACACACACACACACACACACACACACACACACACACACACACACACACACACACGCACACACACACGCACGCACGCACGCACGCACGCACACACGCACGCACGCACACACACACACACACACACACACACACACACACATACACACACGCGAGCGCACATGCACACCCACACAGAGGGCCGTGTGTTCCCAGGCGTTGGTGCAGACGTGCAGAGTATCAGACTTCGTCACCATGTGTGAAGTAGAGCAGCGATGACCACATCACGCGACCCTCAGCCGCACCCTGCACACACACACGCACACACACACACACACACACAGACACAACACACACACACATACACACACACACACACACACACACACACACACACACACACACACACACACACACACACACACACACACACACACACACACACACACACACACACACACACACACACACACACACACACACACACACACACACACACACACACATACACGCAGATGCATAAACAAATCGACACGTGTGCAATCACAGCAAAAGCGCACACCCACACATACACTTGCACACACTTGCACACACACACACACACCTACACACACACACGCACCCACACACGCACACACACACGCACGTGCGTGCACACACACACTGAGCAGAAACAGATGACACAGACAAACACACCTACCCATCAGAAACAGACACAAACATTGACACACACACACACATACACACATACACGTACACACATATGCCGACAGACCAAACACATATGGAACCATGCAGGGGATGAAACCCCATCATTTCTCCTCTCCAGCGCAGGCCGCTGGTTGGCTGGTTGAGTCTTGGTTGATTTTACTGTGGTTTGGGTCGCTAAGAAATTTATGGAAATCTAAAAAAAATGCCGTGGGAAAGGAATGCAGTCAGAATTTAAATCGTCATCAAAGGCAAACCAGCAAATAGCATATTTCTAATGTTTAACGAATGTTATCTTGTGTGTTCTGCGGCCACTCCAGCTACTGTATCCTCCTGACCTCGGCCCGTGACACAGCGAAAGACATTCGCTGCCCACTGCTTCTCACACATGTGTTTTCTGGGGAATCACATGTTGTAAACACTCCCATACAGTGTAGGGATGGGCGGGAGGAATCGATTACTTCAGTACTCGCCGTTTCAACTGAACTTGAGTGGATTTTCTTTTTTCTTCCTTCTTTTCTTTTCTTTGGTTACCACCAAGTACTTTATAAAGCGTTTGTTTGTGCCACTGAAACATAAATCTTGCTATGAAATTCCACGAGGCGTGAGTTGTTGCAGGAAGCCGACAGTGGAAGCTGTGTATAGCGTGGATAATACACTTACTGTAACGTTACAGTGAAAGGTTTGTTGTTGTGGAATACGGCTAGCTTAGCATTATATAAAAGATTTAAAAAAGCGGTTTGTGTATTTCCAAATTGTGCCAACAACAAAGACCTGCTGCAGACAGAGTGGAGGTAAAGTAATCATTACAAATGGTAACTGACTGTTTTGACTAACAATACGCATTAAACATTGGGTGTATTGCTGTGCACATATTTTGTGTGAGTACTCGATCTGGGAAAACATTACTCGTACCCTAATACAGTGCATTGGACAATAGGTCCTCACAGGACAGGTCAGTGATCAATTTACCAATCCCAAGCTCCGCCCTCTTTGCTAGATCCTCCAAATCCCAACTGTTGCTTCCCTCAGTAAAACTAAAATAAAGCTTGGGGTTTGTCAATGTGGCTACTTTATGTTAACTACTTTTTAAAACTAGGTTTTTCTACTTTTCAAATGGTGGTCATCATGACTACCTACATTTTCTCTGCAATCAGGACCATGGAGAGCTCCCTGCAGCCTTCCGTCCAGGTCATTTCACGTGAGTGCTTTTGCGTTGTCGTTGTGTGAACTGAGAGATTCTCTAAAGCAGGAGGGGAAAGTCTGTGTAGACAGGTTTTTTCTTTAAAAGAATCAGAAATACCCTTTTTCTCTTTTTTTTTATACCCATGTACGTGTGGACGAGGCCTGAGGGTACTGTAAATGTGATGCACAGATGAAACGATGTGTTACTGTATATGACACAGGTGGACGGCACATTTCTTGTGTTTTTGTTGTTCTTGACCAAAGACTGTGTGAACTCCCGTTTGCCCGAGGCTGTGTGAACGCCCCACTGGGAACATTAACTTTGATTGCTATGATCAGAGGCAGCTGGACTGTGTAATTGGACTAATTGGAGAGAGGTTGCAGGCTGTATGTTTTGTTTGGATTGGTTGTTGTGTTTTTGCCTGCCTCTCTCTCCTCCCCCTGCTGTCTTTGTGAGCATTAAGATGGTGACATCATGGGCCATCAAGCTTAACACTTTGATCGCCATGGGTTAAATTCATAATTTACCATCCCTCGCCATCTCTATTTGTCTATGGAGAAGTTCCCCTTCTTTGCAGGGCTATAACTTTTTTTTTTTTTTTATATTTTTTTTTTATTATTGCAAAACAAAAATTATTAAAAGTCAGTACTCAACACATAATGCATAATGAAACTAACAGTCAAGGTGGTTAAAATTACATGCAAGTACAGAAACAAGACAAAAAAAAGTCTATAATAATATTTTAACCGTATACAGTGTATATCCAGCGAAATTAACAATTATACAAATGCTTATATAGGACATACCCCTAATACCTATTTTCTAAAACCCTACACACATATGCTCCAGCTCGAACCCCCCCCTCCCGGACCCCTCCTTGGATAGTACCTCCATTATCCCTCACTCCTAACCAGACACTACCATTATAAGCTAGCTTTTATTCTCTCCACCACTTCTACCCACATTGACATTTTGGATTCGTTGAGACCCAGAATTCTTGCTGTAGATATTTCTTGATATATCACATCGAGATATGTAAGAGACCAAACTTTCCGGCACATTTTTTCCGGTTGAAACCAGCGTGATGCGATCAGTTTTTTAGCTACTGTGATACCCGATAAGACCAATCTCTTTAGCTGTGGATTTACTGCAAACTCAAAAACATAATTTAAAAGCAATACAGAGGGGTGTACTGGTATATTCCAAGATACGAGTTTTGATAATTGATGGGTCACATCTTTCCAGAATGCCTTAACTGGTGGGCAGTCCCAATACATGTGCATAAATGTCCCTTCGTCTCCATTTGTACATTGGGAGCATTTTGAGTCCTGTTTCAGGCCCATTCTGTTCAGTCTTATAGGAGTCAAGTATGTCCTGTGAATGTAGTTAAGATTGATTTGTTGATGGTCCAGGTTCCTTGATGTAAGACGGACATTTGCCCATGCTTCTTGCCAATCAAAGTCACTTTCCAGGTCTGGAATATCCCTCCTCCAGACAGTGTCTAGTTGAAGGGTTTCATACGAGGACGTTAGTAATTGATAATAAAAACCTGATACAAAACCTCCCAATGTTTCTCTTTCATAGAAAAATTTGTGGTATCTGTGGTGTTCAACTGGTATGTGTAATGGAACACCGTGAGACTTCAAACATAGGCGTAACTGTATGTAAAAAAGCCATGTGGACTCGGTGAGGTTAAACTTTGTGCATATTTCTCCATAACTACAGAAGCCCTGGTTATTAAAAATATCCCCTAATGAGTGTATGCCTTGCTCTTCCCATATAGGGAATCTTATAGGACGTTTTCCCATTAAGAGTGCATTGTTATTGAATATGGGAGTGTGATTATGCCATTTTTGAGGGTTAGGATATTTTTTTGTGTTTCCCGCCATGTTTGGATTGCATGGGTAATTATGGGGCCAAATTTCCGCTCACAGTGCTTGATTGGAAGTTTAGTGTGTGCTATGTCCTTCAGTCTCTGTGGGGCTACTATGTTTTCTTCCAATTCT
Source organism: Notolepis coatsorum (assembly GCF_963971535.1). NCBI lineage: Eukaryota > Metazoa > Chordata > Actinopteri > Aulopiformes > Paralepididae > Notolepis > Notolepis coatsorum. Next base: position 206,892,185 of record NC_140169.1, on the reverse strand, counting down.
CTCCAAGATACCAAAGCCTGGGGATCAAACCATATTGTCAATGGTCTTAATGTGAAAGCCTTAAAATATTGTAAAAAATCTGGAACTGCCATGCCACCGTCTGCTTTATTTCTCTGTGCGGTGGATCTTTTTATGCAAGGTGGTTTGTTATTCCAAATAAATTTGTATGTGGAGGAGTGTAATCTTTTTCTGGAGGGGGTAACGGTAGCATTGAGCTGATGAAGTTGATTCTTGATAATACATCCATCTTAACTATTGATACCCTTGCCTGTACTGAGTTTTTAAGTTTTGCCCACCTGTCCAGGTCGTCTTTGATTTTGTTCTGTATTTTTGTGTAATTGTGCTTCACCGTTTGTCTTATGGTGGGAAATATTTCCACACCCAAGCATCTAAAATGTTTTACCATGGGTATCGCACCTGGGAGGGTTTAAATTCTATTGCTAAATTGCCATTATTATGGCCCATTCAATGTCCTATATGTATTGTTCAGGGTGTAGCAACGTTAAACTTTTTCATTCACATATTCATACTAAAATATGGTCTAAAGTATAAGTATGTTTTTATCGTTTTCTGCAGCTTTCTTCAGAACGTGATTTATAGCCCTAAATGCATTATATTGATGATCAAATACAGTTTGGTAGGAATCTGTGCGAGATAAAAAATTTCAACTGGACGTGGTTCTAGAAGTTACTACGTGTCATCTGATGATGACCGGATGGGCGGGGGATCGTTTATAATTCCGTGGGCAGCGTTAGATGATTCATCCAGAGTGGGTCATATGTTCATCATAGCAGTTTATATGGAACACGTTAGAATATAACGCTGAATGGGCGGCTAGGTGGTGTAGTGGGCAAGGCACTCGCCACCAGTGTGGAGACGCTAGGATTCGCATGTTCGAATCCAGCTCTCCACATTGTTTTCAGTTTAGCTGGTCGTCCACAGTAATACACATTGGCCGTATTACGGGGAGGGAAAACTGAAGGGTGGGGATCGAACGTTGTGAACAAGCGACTCCTACAAGTCGGTTGGTGCGCCTGCGCAGTAGAATCAGGAAGTGTCGGGGGCAGCGTGAGCCTCCCACGCATTACTCCTCGACACTGAGAGATCGAGCTGCGCAGGTGAAAAGATGCGACTGCTGTTACCTCAAGTACCGGAGGGGACTTGTGCTATGTATGACTTAGTCCACATTGCAGCCGGCTTGTGGGAGGCAAGAAACAGCGTTCGTGACAGGGGAGGGTTGAATTGGATGATACGAAATTGGGATGGGAGAAAAATATAGAAAAATGGGAGAAAAAGTGGATAAAAAAAAAAAAGAATATAACGCTGAATCTTACCGTGGCTTCCTCGCGCCGCTGGCAGATGAGCGTGGAACAGAATTTTTTTCTATTATGGGATGGAGAAATGCCCGATCCATTTCCAGGTTGTATAATAGTATATACGTCCAAATCATGTTGTTTTTTCGAGTTATTTGCACCGATCGATGGTCACTGTGTCAAGACAGAGTCTCTCTAACGATAGCGAGTGCCCGGACCACACATGGATGAGCACTACCGGTTCAAAGGCTAATTTCCGGTTGGCGATCTGCCGATCGGCCACCAGATGGCGCTCTTGAACCGCTAGAGCAGACCTGGGCATTGTACGGCCCGCGGGATGATTCTGACCGGCCCGCGAAAGATTACATGATAATAAAAAAAAATAAAAAAAAAATATTTTTTTTAATATTTTTTATTTATTTATTTTTTTTACTTTTTTCTTTTCATGTCAACGTTCACACGCACAATATACGCTTAGGAGACATGCTCAGAAGATGTTGGTTCTCTTTGGATCCACCTACATTATGTGAACAGACATTCTCAGTCATGACGTTTACCAAGTCCATGGTACAGATCCTCTCTCACTGATGAACATCTGGCAGCTGTGCTTCACATCTCCACCTCAGACATGCAACCTGACTTTGATGGACTTGTTAAAGCTCAACAGAGACTGGATTTCTCACACTGAATGAAAAAAAAGAACTGAAGAACACTAAAATGTGGAAATATAACAAGTGAAATGGGACACTTGATATTTTTTTTTCTTTTTTTTGCACAGTTCTGAAAACATTAAATGTATAATATAGGCATGTAAAGTAAAAAAGGCTACAAAACTGGGACACTTTTCTTTACACAGTTCAGTGACATGTCTTGTTTATTTTTGCTATAAGATGATGTGATGTCTTTAGAAAGCTAAGAAAATCCTTGTTTCAATAATATATGAAACTCAAAATGCCCGTTGTTATTAATGTTTCACATTTTGTTTATCATTTTGGAAATAAATTATATTTGAATAAATTATATTTTTGAAAGCTAACCTCACCTTTTAATTGCCAAATAATAACATACACTCTTACCAGGGGTCAAAACAATGCCATTTACTGCTTTTTATATAGAAATAAAATGTATATTATGCATAATTGAGTTTGGAATTTTGGCCCGGCCCCCCAACATATTTTCAGTTGCTCATTCGGCCCCCTGGGGAAAATAATTGCCCACCCCTGCGCTAGAGAGATGAGTGGAGCTTTGCAGTGTGTCTCAGGGCTCCGGAGGGGAAATATGATTTCGATGACAGATTTTTGAAATATTGACATCAAAGACGAGTTACGGCGTCTTCGGCAGAATGAGCATGGCTAGGAATGACGTCTTAACTCGTCCCCGGCGATCATAGTGTTAAAACCAGGAAAGAAATATGGAGTGTAGGGCTGTCCCCCACTAAGGATTTGGATAGTCGACTATGATTGGCCAAAATTTGCCGTTAGTCGACTATTAGTCGTATATATATAAAAAAAAAAAAAAAAAAAGTAAAAAAAAATATATATATATATATTTTTTAATCATTCCATTTGGGCTGTGGGGGTGCTTAATGTGTGAAGGAGTCGACTGAAGGCTTCTTGTCCTCTGCAAAAGCATGCAATTGGTCCACTGATGGATACATATTGATATTTTGGTTGACGCTGCCATTTTGGTTCTGGCCGATTTCAACAGCGCACGTCTTAAAAAGGTGTTGCCGAATTTCTATCAGCATGTGACCTGTCCCACCAGAGGCGAGAACATATTAGACCATGTATACTCGCAATTTAAGAATGGGTACAAGTCACAGGCTCTTAGTCCATTCGGTAAGTCCGATCACGCCGCCATCTTTCTTTTGCCAAAGTATAAACAAAGTCTCAAGCGAACGCCGGTAGTATCGCGAGAGGTTAAGCGTTGGACCGTGACGTCAGAGGAGACACTCCAAGCTGCGCTTGAATGCACAGACTGGAGTGTATTCCGTGATAACACAGCCAATATTAACGAATACACTGACGAGAGGGCCTACCTGGAAGAGGTAGAGAATCTGTCACAGTGGTGTCAGGAGAACTGCCTCTCCCTGAACGTTAGCAAAACAAAAGAGATGATTGTGGACTTCAGGAGGTCGGGGGTCAAGGACTACAGCCCCCTCAGCATCGACGGGGCACCGGCTGAGAGAGTGAACAGTTTCAAGTACCTCGGAGCCCACATATCTGAGGACTTGACATGGACCACACACATTGACAGTGTTGTGAAGAAGGCACGACAACGCCTCTACTTCATCAGGCGCCTAAGGAAGTTCCAAGTCAGTCAGAAGATCCTTAGGAACTTCTACTCATGTACAATAGAGAGCATCCTGACTGGCAACATCACCTCCTGGTTTGGGAATAGCACTGCACAAGACCGTAGCAGACTACAAAGAGTGACACGTTCAGCCGAACGCACAATTGGAGGGGGGCTTCCCACCCTCCAGAACATTTACAACAAGCGGTGCAGGGGGAAGGCTAAGAGAATCATCAAGGACTCCAGCCACCCGAACAACTGCCTCTTTGAACTGCTGCGGTCAGGCAAGCGATACCGGAGTCTTAAGGCAAGCACAGAAAGACTCAGAAGAAGCTTCTATCACCAGGCCATCAGGCTGCTAAACGAACAATAAACACTATGCAACAACCATCAAATGCACACAGCACACACACCCACACGCACACACTCACTTAAACAAACAACACACTGCAGCACCCACTCTCCACACTTTAGATCACACAAACACACTTTATATTTATTGATAAAGGATTTGCACTACAACTCGTACACCTACTGTAAATTGTACCTAAATTGCACCTCATCCCATTTCTGCCTTGCACTATATAGTATTGTATATTAGTACACTGCATAGTATATTGTATATTATATGGTAACTCAGTTACGTCTATTCTGCATCGAACATTGTACATATGTCTATACTGTGTTATTTTATTTCATACTTATCTTGTCTTGCACAGTCTCTGGAGCGTAACAGTAAGAAGCATTTTGTATAAAAGTATTCTGTACTTCTGTATGACAACTATTAAAGAAACTTGAAACTATTTGTCTAGTCTAGTGTGTTCATTAGATGGGTGAAATCCTCTTTCAGTGCCTCTGTGCCTGTTTTCGTAGGCAGTTAGCCTCTGGTATGCGTGCCATTGGCGTTAGAGGCCTCTTTTCTTTTTGGAAAGAATGATAAAAAATATATATCTATAGGCTATATATTTTTTTATAATTTTTCTTTATTTTATTTTTGTATTCGACTAAGAGGTTGGCAGTCGACTACGGCTCCTTTCGACCGATTAGTCGACTAATCGACTAATAGGGGTCAGCCCTAATGGAGTGACAGACTGATTCCGACAAGGACGTTTCCCCCTTCTACATCATCTGCGACGGTTCTTCAAGCCTCTACAACACTGCTCCAGCTTTTCTATAGAGCAGAAACAAATGTGACGCCTCGGCTTGTGAACCGTTTGGTGTTGGATATTGAACTGTGAACGATTCAGAACCACCCGGTGTCTTTTCCCCTCTGCCCACACTCAATTCCCTCATACTGACAGTAGCCAGTGTTTCTTGTGGGCTTAGCTGTGTTTTTGCCTTCAGGCTATTTTAGCTGACCTGGGGTCAGCTCGTTTAAACTCTCCCTTCCCCCTCAGTTGTCTCCTCTCTGACTTTCCTTCCCCATCACCTCCATGTTTTTATGATAGTCCATTTGTTACAGGCAGCCTATTTTTAGCCTTCCCTTGTGTGTGTCCCCTTGTCCCCCCTTTGTAGCATTAGCACGGCTACCCAAGGCTCCCTGTTAGCCAGGGTGGTTTAGGGGTTCCTTCTGGGGTAGTAGTCTAACTAAGCCTCAGGCAGTGCAATTTTGTATTGCATGCTATTGTTTGTAGTTTTGAAGAATAAGGTAAGGTGTTTGTGAGCTTGGCACAGTGCTGTGGTAGCACTACAGCTTGCCTTGATCTGTAGCGCGCTGTAGAGAGTAGTCTACTGTGTTAGCGCGCCATAGAGAGCAGTCTACTCCGTTAGCTCGCCGTAGAGAGCAGTCTATACTCTGTTAGCGTTTACAATATATATACAGTGTTCTATCTCTTCTTCTGCTGAGGCTAAACGTCACACCATTACTAGTATCGACTGACCAATGTAGCCTACCTAACTTAGCGCTAGGTTTGAAAGGGAGGGTTGTACAGCCCCTTCACACTACCGCCCTCCGTCTGCCAGAGGTCCGTCTGCCACTTCCTACTCAGTGTAATTACATTGAAATTACAAAAACAATGGAATAGAAGTCCTCTAACTAGTGAGCTATTCATAGGGAGTAGCTAGCAAACATGCTAATCACAATTAATTGGCAATGCTAACGTTACGCTATCTAGGCTACGACAAAGCTCCTGTGTGTTGCGGGTAAATGTAGCTTGGTGCCTTAGCATAACAATAACAGCAATAACAGCAATACCTTTATTCTGCACCTTTCTAAAAGGTTTCTGGATGTATATATATATATTTTAGATTTTTTTTTATATAGATTAGTAGAAAGATTAGTCTACATACAAAGAAAATGTATAGCACCTCTAATATAGGCTAATGTCACCTGTCAATTAGGGCAATAAAAAAGGTAGGTACCAATACCATGCAAACAACAAAATACAACATAGAAATATATGTAAAAAAAATACTTTTAGCTACTGCCAAACTGGTATGATCTCCTTCCAAATCTCATGCTGTGAGTGAGCAACACTGCATCCCACAGATAGATTCCCAGACCACCGAAACCCCATTTCAGAAGAGTGATGGTGACCTTTTTTGACCCCGCAGGGGTCCGGTAGGGCCGGTACCCTCCGTGGTTATAAACTCTTCCTATCCTGCATTCTTTGGGCCTGTAATTAAAGCAGTAAATTACCTGCTGTTGGTGCTGAGGTGTTAATGGTGACTTTATGAGGCCAATAACATGCAGGTGTTCCCTGTGGGTGACGTTACTGTCTCTCTGCTGGTGTCTACGTACTGTACTGTAGAAAGCAAGGGCTTTGTAAGAATGGGAAGAGGTGTTTAACTTTTCCATCTCTCTGTTAGCGGGGGGAACTTAAACAAGAACATTCTCTGCTTTACAATCTCTTGTAAATGTACATGGAGGGGGGGGGGGGTGTTAGGTTAAGATAAGGGCCCCATACTTTATTTTGAAATGGGCCCCTGACCCTTAAGGCCTCCAATGTTCCCAATAGAGACCAAATATTGAATGTGTGTTCATTATGAGAAATATTTCAACACACATGTACAGGATCATGTCAACAGGTCACATGTGGAACAGTTATTTATATCATGATTTTCCAGTGTTTTACCTAGTAGTCCACTGCACAGACATTAGGCATTTTTCTTTTGAAAGTCGTTACCAATGGTTACAGGCAGCCATGTTGGAAGAGGGACAACTGCATAAACATTCCGTGCAACAGGGTCTATTCACTGTTTATGGAGCAGGCAGCCCCAGACTGTATACCTGTTACTGTACCTGATGACATCACAATGTAGAGCACTCTAGTATTTGGATTTGGGAGGGAGGGGAACACCACTCACATTAACCCTTTCACTGCGACAATACATAAGGTTAACCCTTGCACTGCCACACGACAACGGGTTAACCCTTTCACTACCACACTACAGAAGGGTAACCTCGTCGTATGTAGTGCGGTAGTGAAAGGGTTAACCTTCTGTAGTGTGGTAGTGAAAGGGTTAAGAATTCCAATATGTTATATACATGTCCCAAGAAAGTTGGAACACAAGCTACTCTCTCGTAAAGCCAGAAACCCCCGACGTAAGACTCAAACTTGTGATCATCGGGTATAAAGTCTTTGAGCAGCTCCATAGACAATGAACGAGAGACTGATATTGTGGAGCCACAGCATGTTTGTTTGGGTTTTTATACTCAAATTAGTTGTATTCTATAGTAGTGGTCTGAAACAGAAGGCTAATG
>NC_140169.1:206864877-206874877 GCF_963971535.1 Notolepis coatsorum | reverse complement strand
CGCACCAAAGCATACAACGACGGCCTAGTGGCAGGCAACATGAATGACCACAAGGTGGCGCGATACAACGTAAGGAGGACAGTGTCAGAGGCCAAACGGCGCTACAGGGATAAAATTGAACTCCAGATTGAACAAGCTGACTCTAGAGCTATGTGGCAGGGGCTCAAAACGATGACAGACTACAAAGGCGCCTCCCTCAAACTGAACAGTGACATCTCCTTAGCAAATGACCTCAATACCTTCTATGCGAGGTTTGATGCTGGTAATAACAACACCAGCTCACAAGCCACGGCAATGGGGGGGGGGGGGGTCGGCTGCTGATGGAGGCGCAGTGTTCAGGGTAACAGAGCATGAGGTGAGGCGGACCTTTAAAAAAGTGAATATCAGGAAGGCAGCAGGTCCGGACGGCATCCCCGGCCACGTCCTAAAAGTCTGTGCCGACCAACTGGCCCCAGTATTCACTGACATATTTAACCTGTCCTTAGAACAGGCTGTCATCCCCACCTGCCAGAAGAAGTCCACTATTATCCCTGTACCCAAAAAATCCAAGCCTGCTTGCCTCAACGACTACCGCCCTGTAGCTCTCACCTCCATAGCCATGAAGTGCTTTGAGAAGCTAGTAAAGGGCTACATCTGCTCCTCCCTCCCCATCAACATGGACCCCCTGCAATTTGCATACCGCCCCAACAGGTCCACGGAGGACGCCATAGCCCATGTGCTGCACACAGCAGCATCACACCTGGACAAGAGGCAGGGGAACTATGTGAGAATGCTATTCATTGACTACAGCTCGGCATTCAATACCATAGTCCCCTCCATACTCATAGCCAAGCTCAGGGACCTGGGCTTGGGCTATGACCTCTGCCAGTGGGTCTTGGACTTCCTGACTGGCAGACCCCAGGTGGTGAGAGCAGGCAACTGCACCTCCTCATCCATCACCCTCAACATAGGGGCCCCCCAGGGCTGTGTTCTGAGTCCCCTCCTCTACTCCCTGTACACACACGACTGTGTGGCTCAGCGGAGTAGCAATACAATCATCAAATTTGCTGACGACACAGTGGTGGTGGGCCTGATCTCTGTCAACGACGAGAGGGCCTACCTGGAAGAGGTCAAGGTCCTGGCGGGATGGTGCCAGGAAAACAGCCTCTCCCTGAACGTCAGCAAAACAAAGGAGATGATTGTGGACTTCAGGAGGTCGGGGGTCAAGGACTACAGCCCCCTCAGCATCGACGGGGCACCGGTTGAGAGAGTCAACAGCTTTAAGTACCTCGGAGCCTACATATCCGAGGACTTGACATGGACCACACACATTGACAGTGTTGTGAAGAAGGCATGACAACGCCTCTACTTCCTCAGGCGCCTAAGGAAGTTCCAAGTCAGTCAGAAGATCCTTAAGAACTTCTACTCATGTACAATAGAGAGCATCTTGACCGGCAACATCACCTCCTGGTTTGGGAATAGCACTGCACAAGACCGAAGCAGACTACAAAGAGTGACACGTTCAGCCGAACGCACAATTGGAGGGGGGCTCCCCACCCTCCAGAACATTTACAACAAGCGTTGCACGGGCAAGGCTAAGAGAATCATTAAAGACTCCAGTCACCCGAACAACTGCCTCTTTGAACTGCTGCGGTCAGGCAAGCGATACCGGAGTCTCAAGGCGAGCACAGAAAGACTCAGAAGAAGCTTCTATCCCCAGGCCATCAGGCTGCTAAACGAACAATGAATGAACACTACACAACAACAACCACCAAACGCACATAGCACACACATCCACACGCACACACTCACTTTAAACAAACACACTGTAGCACCCACTCCACACACTTTATAGCACACACCCACTTTAAACAAACACACTGTAGCACCCACTCCCCACACTTTATATTTATTGATGAAGGATTGCACTACAACTCGTACACCTTACTGTAAATTGTACCTAAAATTGTACCTCATCCCATTTCTGCTTTGCACTAGATAGTACTGTACATTAGTACACTGCATAGTATTGTATATTATATGGTAACTCAGAACATTGTACATATGTCTATACCGAACACTGTGACCTCATTTTTCTTCTTCTAAACTACATGCTATATTATGTTATTTGATACTATCTTGTCTAGCACAGTCTCTGGAGCGTAACAGTAAGAAGCATTTTGTATGAAAGTATTCTGTACTTCTGTATGACAACTATTAAAGAACTTGAACTTGATATATATATATTAATATATTATTATTATTATAGTAATTGGCTATCATACTGCAATATAAACTGAGTTTTATAGTGAAAAGAGCAGCTTTATTGGTCAAGATTGAAGGCTCTATATTGCAGGAAATTGCACGTACAGGTTCATTAAATTAAAAAAAAATCTGCCATGGAGGGGGTCGTGCCGGACACCCTCCAAACCACCCATTGCCTGTCAAAAAAACAAAAAAAAAAAAAAAACAAAAAAAAAACAAAAAAAAAACAAAAAAAAAAATATATGTGCACCCCCACCTTCAACTATAACATTACATTTACATTTACATTTAGTCATTTAGCTGACGCTTTTATCCAAAGCGACTTACAAGTTCTGTACGACAAGCCATCAGGAAGAGCACAACTCTATCAGCTGAGTAACAATGTTCATCAAAGTGTTGAGTGCTACAGTGTAGGTTAGTTTATTAGGACAAGTGCATGACAGTATAGTCTATTTGCCACCCCATAGAGCCCCATTGTGAACCCGGAAATTTCGGAACCACCAAAGTTTTATGATGGATATGGATAGTACGGATCCCCAGCACTCAGAAACTGCCGGATGCTAAGTTGTAAATGTTGGGCAATCTTTTTTATTTGCATAATTAGCAAACATTTGCATAATCGCCTAAATGGCCAAATCTCAGAAACGACTTGATCAATTTCAACAATGTTGGAGTTGTTTTGGGGGTTATTCGGGATGCTGAATCCAGTTATGATACTTAAGAGAAGAAAAAAGTTTCAAAATTGCAATATTTACTGGAATTTACCAAATTTTGGTGCCATTTTTTATGAATTTTCTGTTTATAAATGTTTCAGAAGATGCAGAATTTATAGATAATTTTTATGGAATGTTCAATTGTAAACAGAATGATAATAATAATAACTTTAATTTGTAGAGCGCCTAATAGACCACTACACTTCCGCGTTACATTGAAATCGGGGAGGAGATTGGGGGGGGAGCATATGAATGAATGTGGATGAGAGCCGTGATGTAAGTGGTTGCATTCCTAATCGATCAGAACTAAATCGGCAGAGAAAAAGCCCATTTTTAAGCACCTATTCCCCATGCACATGCGCAGATTGCCCGCGGATTGTGACGCCACGCACACCCGCCCTGGACTGTTCCATCAGAGGGGCGAACTTCGGTGGCCAGTGTCCTTTCAGCCGAACAGGATAATGAAACAATGATCCCACTAAATGGCCAGACGCGTCTTATGGCGACATCTACAATTACCTCATTGAGTCTCCAGGTAGACTAATGTTTATATTTAAGTGCAGTGGTCTGTAGCCACTCACACTACCACCGAAGCTCCCCCCTCTGATGGAACAGTCCAGGGCGGGTGTGCGTGGCGTCACAATCCGTGGGCAATCTGCGCATGTGCATGGGGAATAGGTGCTTAAAATGGGCTTTTTCTCTGCCGATTTAGTTCAGGAGATTCAGGCGCATACAAGTCTATTCGATCATGTCTCCTGCACCCCCACAGCCGTAGCTGCAATCACTTACATCACAGCTCTCATCCACATTCATTCATTTGCTCCCCCCGCTATCTCCTCCCCGATTTCAGAATCCCGGAAGACTATTGTTGATGAGTTGTTATGAAGAGCTGGCTACAATCCAGGAACAAAGATACAATGGTAAACTGGTATCTTCCTCATTCCTGGTTGTTCTGTGTGAAATCTCTCCCCAAACAGTTTCAAATGTTCTCAAGGTCATGTCCTACAAAGTAGCCTCTATACAGTCTGCCCCATTGTTCTGACCAGGATTATTACGTTCCTTTTGGCCTCCTTGCTGACGTGGACGAGAAACCCATCTATAGGCCTAGTTATCAAATTCTTGGTTTGCAATGGTTTTGCACCTTGTGGGTAAATAAAAACCCAGTTTTCATCTACAACTCCTGTTTCCTCATTGTCTCACTGCTTGGTCCCTAACAAGGATAAATTTGCATTCTAAACACTCTGTGCAAGGCCTCTATTAGGCGGTAAATTGTTCTTTGTTTTCACAATGTGTGCCCTCTATCGTATCGAGATACATATTCCATGTGTATGGAATAACACTCACCTTTAACATTCACTTTAAACACTTTAACACTACACCATATTGTATCTATTTATTAGTAAAAGATTTGCACTACCTCTAACTCATCTTTGCATTTGTTTGCATTGTGTACTTGTACTAGTTTGTATATTTTGTATAGTGTTTGGTCTTTATTTTGTTTTACTTTTTTACTGTCTGAAGCACAATCTCAGGGGGCTCATACAGAACCAAGCATTTCACTGTAATGTACATGTACCTTATATGTGACAAATAAGCTGGTCAGGAAGGCCAGTAACATGGTGGGAGTGGAGCTAGACTATTCCTCTGTCAGAGAGGAAGAGCCTTGCCAAGCTCCACGCCATCATGGACAACCCCTCCCACACGCTATACACAGACTTGGCTGATAGAAGGAGCATGTTCAGTGTTAGACTAAGACTCCCTAGATGCAACACTGAACGGCACAGGAAGTCCTTAATTCCAACAACCATCAGAGTATACAACGCATCACTGTGCCTCACTGCCTCACCACAGAGTGACAGTACAAACTCTGGTAATCTTCCTGGACTTTTTACTTCTTATTTTTACATATACACTTAAACATTTTTATTAAACAAATTCTACATTTATTACACAAAATTTTACTGTATTTTTGGCTGTATATTTCAGAATGTATATATTTTAGAATGTATATCCCGGACTGTATTTTTATTGTTATTTGTGATTTTTGACTACCTAAACTTTACGCAACATAGGGGAGGAGCAAACATAGCTTGCATAGCAGCCTTCTAAACTCTAATTTGAAAATTACCTTGAAGAAAAAGTTTTCTGCCAGTGAAGTTTTGTCACAGATATTTGACGGTGAAAGTGACATAGGAGAGAATGTGTCTGAGATCCTGATTATGAGGCGTCCTCCTCTGATGAGAATGAGACCCTTAGTGCAGATGCTCCTGTTGTCTCTCAACCACAAGCAGACACGTTACTTTCCAAAAACGGAAAGTTATCATGGTCCCACTCCCCACTTGAACAACATAATGATAATATATATTATGTATGTATAATTGGGTGGGTGGGGGGGGAGTAGGGGTAATGTTTTATTTAAATGGTTATTTAGGTAATCAACAAAGTAACATGAAGCACCTGAAACATACATTTGGGTAACACTTTTGATTATGATCATTTTCTGGAGGTTTAAACTGCTGGGGTCAAAATGTCCCCAAGGATAAAGAGTGTAAAGTCAATTTGAGGATAACAGGAGGGTTAACAAAACCATTTAAAATACTTTTAGCCCTGCTAGATAGAGGTAGCAAATAACTCTAAGGATGGCAATAATAATAATAAACGTTATTTGTACAAATTCCATACAAGAATTGCAGCCCAAAGTGCTTCACAGCAGAAAATACCCTAGAATACATCAAATGAGCATAAAATAGACAGAATAAATGCAATGCAGAAAATAGAAATACAAGATGATAGAAGTAGATGATCGTAGTGTTCTTGGGGGCATGTAGTTGACAAGAAAATTGCCAATATAGCTTGGTCTGGAAGCCAGTGTAATAGCCTAGCTGAGAGTTGAATAAGCTGAAGTATTTTCTTAAATCGGCTTGGAATAAAGGCATGGATCCGTTTTTCAGCATCATTTTGATTTATAAATGGTTGTACTTTAGCTTTGTTTCTAAGGTGGAAGAATTATGTTTTTGTCACCTTGTTAATGTGGGACTTAAAGCTTACAGTAGACCTGAGTCTATGATAACCAAGACTTGTAAGCAAGGAGTAAGTTTCCCCATAATATTATTCAGCAGAATTTCTCTTGAAATTGAAATTTGGTAAATTCCAGTAAATATTGCAATTCCTAAACTCTTGAGTATCATAAATGGATTCAGCATCCCGAATAACCCCCAAAACCACTCCAACATTGTTGAAATTGATCAAGTAGTTTCCGAGATTTGTCCATTTAGGTGATTATGCAAATGTAGCTAATTATGCAAATAAAAAATGTTGCCCAACATGTACAACTTAGCATCCGGCAGTGCTGGTGACCCATACTATCCATATCTATCATAAAAGTGTGGTGGTTCCAAAATTTCCGGGTTCATTGTGTTGGCAAATAGACTAGTATGGTTAGTTAGGGTTAGATTTTTTTTTTCTTTTTTAATTCAGATAATGGTTGAAGAAGTGTGTCTTTAGTCGACGGCGAAAGATTGGACATGTTTCGGCTGTCCTAACTGGGGTGGGTAGTTCATTCCACCATTGTGGGGCAAGGACTGAGAATAGGCGACTTCTCTTTGATGACCCTCCCGGAGCTTGGATAGGAGTAGGTCTGAGGCGGCCAGAAGATGCAGAGCGTAGGGGTCTTGAGGGTGTGTAGTTAGAGACCATTGACCGGAGGTAGGCGGGAGCAGTTCCCTTTGCCGCACGGTATGCTAGGTCGAGGGCCTTGAAGCGGATTCGTGCAGCAATGGGGAGCCAGTGCAGGTCCCTAAGAAGTGGGGTGACATGGGCCGACTTCGGTAGGTTTGAGATCAGGCGGGCCGCTGCGTTCTGAATGAGTTGAAGAGGCTTAGTGGCAGTGGCCGGGAGGCCAGCGAGCAGTGCGTTGCAGTAGTCGAGGCGGGAGATGACTGTTGATTGGACGAGGAGTTGGGTGGCTTCTTTTGTCAGGAAGGGGCGTATCCTTCTGACGTTGCTCAGGAGGAATCGGCAGGTTCTGGTTGTCGCTGCGATGTGAGCAGAGAAGTTCAACTGGTCGTCGAGGACAACACCAAGGTTCTTGGCGGTCGGGGACGCGGTCACAGCTGCATTCTCGACTGTGATGGAAAGGTCGGTCAGGGGGGAGGATTTGGCCGGCAGGTGGAGCAATTCTGTTTTGCTTAGGTTCAGTTTGAGGTGGTTGGTCGTCATCCAGGCGGAGATGTCGGACAGACAGGCCGAGATCCGCTCAGAGACGTGGATATCTGAGGGAGGGAAGGAGAGGAAGAGTTGAGTATCGTCGGCATAACAGTGGTAGGAGAAGCCATGAGACGTGATAATGTTACCCAGTGATTTAGTGTAGAGGGAGAAGAGAAGGGGTCCTAAAACCGAGCCCTGGGGGACACCCGTCCGCAGGGGGCGGGTGGCCGACAGGGTCCCTCTCCATGACACTTGGTAGGAGCGGTCATTGAGGTATGATGACAACCATGTCAGCGCAGAGCCAGCCACTCCCATTCCTGCGAGGGCCGCGAGGAGGATCTGGTGGTTGACTGTGTCGAAGGCTGCAGATAGATCTAGGAGAATCAGGACAGAGGAGAGGCCTTTCGCTTTTGCTAAGTGAAGTGCCTCTGTGACCGCAATGAGGGCTGTCTCTGTGGAGTGACCAGTCCTGAAGCCTGACTGATTAGGGTCTAGGAGTTCATTCTGTAAGAGATAAGCAGTAAGTTGGTTGGATACAGCACGTTCAAGTGTTTTAGAAAGGAAGGAGAGAAGAGAGACAGGACGGTAGTTGCCTATGACGGTAGGGTTCAGGGATGGTTTTTTTATGAGGGGCGTGACTCTGGCTTGTTTTAGGGAGGTGGGGACCACCCCCGAGTTGAGTGAGGAGTTGATGGTTGCAGTTAGGAATGGGAGGATGTCTGGTGCTATGGACTGGAGGAGTGGGGAAGGTAGCCAGTCCAGCTGGCATGTAGTCGGACGGTTCGACGTTACCAGTGTCAGGGTCTCGGCTTCTGTAATGGGAGAGAAAGATGACAGAGTGAAGGATGAGGTTCTCGATTCAGCATTTGGAATGGGTGGGGGTTGGGAGAAGGAGCTGCGGATGTTCTCCACTTTTTCCTCAAAGAAGATCGCAAAGTCTTCGGCAGAGAAAGATGAGGGAGGGGGGGGTGGGGGGGGAGTGAGGAGGGAGGACATGGTAGCATGCAGTTTGCGAAGATTCTTGGCAGAGGCCTCGATCCTATGGTGAAAGAAAGAAGCTTTGGCATTAGTAATGGTTTTGGAGAATGTTAACAAGAGGTTGTGATATGTGTCGATGTCAGCAGTGAGGCGTGACTTTCTATACTTCCTTTCAGCTGCTCTCAGGACCTGTCTTTGTTCTCTCACTGGATCTGTCAGCCATGGACTGGGTGGGGAACGGCGGGCAGGTTTCTCAACGAGGGGACAGAGCTTGTCGAAGGAGGTTGCAAGGGCTGAGAGGAGGGTGGAGGTTGCCATCTCTGTGGAGAGAGCAGAGAAGGTGTCACTCAAAGGTAGAGTGGATAGTATGTCAGAGGAGAGGGTGGAGGGGGATAGGGAGGGCAGGTTGCGTCTGAGTGAGACGGTTTGAGTTGGGGTGAAGACCTTTCGGTTAAGCATGAGAGTTAGTGAGAAGGATATGAAGGAATGGTCAGATACATGTAGGGGAGTTACCGTGGTGTTAATGATGCTGGAGTTACGGGAAAATATGAGATCCAAGGAGTTGCCTGCTTTGTGGGTGGGAGGCATGGCAGTGGGAGTCAGGTCAAATGATTGTAGGAGGGAGACTACTATGACTGACTGAGATGAGTCAGGCAGGTTGAAGTCGCCCAATAGAAGGAGAGGGGTACCATCTTCCGGTAAGGAGCTTAGAAGCATGTCCAGCTCATCTGTGAAGTGATCGAGCGGACCTGGAGGGCGGTAGAGTGTAACAATGGTGAGATTGAAAGGATTAGAGACAGATACTGCATGATATTCAAAAGAGGAGAGTGACAGTGCTGGGAGGGGTGTTAAGTTTGTAGTCCATGAAGGAGATGTCATGAGGCCAGTGCCTCCACCCCGCCTGGAAGGTCGAGGTGTGTGAGTGAAGTTATAGTTTGTAGATAATGCTGCAGGTGTTGATGAGTTATTGGGGGTTATCCAGGTCTCAGTTAGAGCCAGGAGCTGCAGATTTTGACTATGGGCGTAGGCAGTAATGAAGTCAGCTTTCTTGACTGCTGATTGACAATTCCATAGGCCTCCCTGTACTGTGACAGGTGTATTAGTGGCTGTAGGAGGGTAGGATAGATTAGCCGGGTTGCTAGCAAACTGCCGTGGGTGGGTTGAGTCTGTTCTGGGGGAGCAGATTGTGGATATGAGACACATTGTGGTGTCAAGAGTGGCAGGGAGGAAGTAGAGAAATGGCAGAGTGGGAGGGAAAGGGAGATTTTTCAGAGTGGAGTGTAAGATAGGATTATGATGTACTTAGCACTGGGTGGATCCCTGGATTCCTCTGTGGATAACTCCAGGAAAACTCCTCTTTGTCCCTCTTCGTTTCTCGACGCTTCGCTGACGCTAAGCCAGCAGGCCTTTAAATCCCTATCACTAATTAGTGCTTTCTAACACCTGGCCCTTAATGGGTCACTTAAGGAAACAAAATGGCCGCTTTAAACACGCCCCTTAATCAAGTCAGCTGGTCAAGTCAGCAATCAAGTCTCAGTTTAAAGATATTACTAAATGACTTAAAATGTCTTACCCTGATGCAGTGTAAGTCTCTCAGTGAATGAGCTGTCCTTCCACAACAGAATGTAGTACAGAGTGATTCCAGGAGAGGCTGAGGTTCTGCTTTTAAGCAGTGACAGGGCTCTGAGATCACACTCAGTACACAAGTGCTGTCTTTAAGCAGGAAGCAGGTTTTAATGGGGCACTTAAGGAAACAAAATGGCCGCTTTAAACACGCCCCTTAATCAAGTCAGCTGGTCAAGTCAGCAATCAAGTCTCAGTTTAAAGATATTACTAAATGACTTAAAATGTCTTACCCT
>NC_140169.1:206799877-206859877 GCF_963971535.1 Notolepis coatsorum | reverse complement strand
GAGTGTCTGGAAGATGGTGATCATTCTTTTTTTTTTTTTTTTATTATTGGTCTTTTCCCCCCTCCATTTTCCTCCGATTTTCTCCCATCCCAATGTTAGTCGTATGCCAATTCCCAGTCCCTTCCTGGTCGCTGCGCACTTACCCCCCACAGTCAGATCATCTGGGAGAGTGGAGGCTACCACGTGCTTCCTCCGACACACGTCCAGCCAATCACCGCTTCTTTTCACCTGGCAGCGCGGATTCTCATCAAGAGGGCGTAGCGTGTGGGAGGACCACACTATCCCCCTCAAGTCCTATCCGCGCTTAGCAGGCGCCCCGACCGAACTGTAGGAGTCGCTGTTTACAACGACCCGGACCCACCCCGCCAGCTTCTCCCACCCTCCAATACAGCCAATTGTATTGGTGCAGACGGCCAGCCAAGCTGGTGACAACCCCGGAGCTGTGAGCTGGATTCGAACAGGCGAATCCAGCTCACAGCTCCGGGGTTGGTGACGAAAGATGGTGATCATTCTAAAGAACCTCCACCGGTTTTCGTATTGGGAGCACGCCGCTACATGCCTCCCAACTGCAGTCTTCCTTGCTGTGGCTGGTTGCGGTAAAACCTTTCAGTGACACAGCTGAACTGTAGGACGCGCCGCTGTTGTGAGAAGCGGTGGGTTCCAGGTTGGTGAGTAGTGTTTTGCTTGCGAGCTCCACTTGTCTGTTAGTGCTATGGGGGCTAGTTGACAATGTTTGCGAAAACCGGCCCCAGATTAGGGTCCCTTGTTCAGCCTTTAGGCGACGACGGAGGACCTTGGTTTGAAGCCCATTATAGCAACTAGTGGGCCACGGCCAGTAGAACTGGTGATCCCAGGATCTCTGGATGCGTGGGTACTTCTCTGTCACCGTATAGGCCCCGTCTCTCATATGCAAATGAGAGTTTACCCTAAATGAGGAAATGTGAGCATGGATGTTCGTTATCGGAAAATCCATGTTCAAGTCAGCTACAGCCCAGATGGGAATTGTGCTGGCTCCGCCGGATGTTGGTAAAATCACCGTTGTAAAACTGTGTTAATCATCTCGTTTCTCTTTTCTCTTAAAAGGTGAGGAGGGTTTCAGTACGGCGGCCTGTCTGAGTGTGACTTGTTGTATCGTTGTGTACGAGTTCAGGTGGTGGCTGCTTAGCTTGCGTGCTAGTTGTGGCCTACTGTGTTAGCCAGTCAGCTGTTAGCTGCAGCGCTAGCTCGCTGTGTTTACCGAGCCTGTTGTGTCACTAGGCTAGGTAATGTTAGCTTGCTGCTATCGGCCGAGAGCGGCCGTTAGCTTAATGCTACACTGTTGAACGTGCTGTGACGATAACATGTTTTTAACACTCTTGACTACGACGTCATCTTTGACAGAGGATGTTCGTCAAACCTGCCCTGAGCCAGGCCGGCGAGGACTGCGTCAACAAGGAGCACCGTAGCGGCGGGTTGGAGCAGCGAGCTGCCCGTGTCGTCAAACACAGGAGGCTGTGTTTACTTCGGTGCCATGTTAGAGACTGCAAATCGCTTGATCTGCGCTCCTGGTAGGCAAGGTCCTGACCAGACCTTGAACACTTCTTCTTGCTTTCCCTTCTAAATGTTTTATAAATAACGATGTTTTCCAAAACGAGTGTTGCTGCACTACATTTAGGATACGACGCGAGTTATGTGTGAATTGTCTTGTCACTGGTCTCCATGCAAATCGGGTTATTGTTACAGATGTGAAAATGATCTGGTTTGTTGTGTTGAGACACATTGTGTGTTCATGTATCGTGTACTCACAACTAAGGGGGTTAAACTAACCTATAAAGCTATGCTTAGTGACATATGAGTAAAGAATGATTCTTTTCTCAGCCTGTAATGACAATGAACAGTGTGTTCACATATTAACAGGTTTACCTGTTTAACTGGCCGTATTAAGGGTAAAGTAGGAGGGTTGTGTTTCCCCCCGGTTCCCTGGGGACTTCTTCATCCTCCTCTCAGACATGTTGTTACACTATATTGTGTCACTGTGTGGTAGGGATACGATGTAACCCTTGGCTTAGTTGTTGGGGTTGTGCTAACCGCTTGAGAAACTTTATTTTCCTAAAGAAAAGATTGTTTGGTAACTTTTTCGTGTGTGCTTAGCCTGTGGCCGATACTAATCGAGAATTGTGTATTCTCTCATTATGAAAAACGGCGTTCCTCTGTAGAGTGTTTTTGCCATTTTTTGTAGGTGATAATGGGTTGTGTGTGTCGTGTGACCTACAACTGGGTTGGGCTGGCCACAGAAGCACATGTGTAAGTCTGGTACTGGGGCTCTTGCGAGGGCCCTCTCTGTTCTGTGTTTTTTCCTTAGTAAAAATCAGATAGCAGGTTGGCACATGCGCTGTGTGAAGCTGTTAGACGCTTCATGGGGCTGACTATGACTGCGTCATACTCTTTTTGTCATTACATCGTATCATGGGTGTGGGGTCGTAAAGGGGTGAACTGGTAACCTTTCCTCCCCCTTTTTTCTGTTGGTCAGGGGTAAACCCACCTGTCCTTCAAGGTTCCTGTCACGTTGCGGTTCGGCACGTTACAGGGTGAGGGGGGGGGGGGGAGTTTCCTGGTCCCACGCCCTGGAATATTGGGCGTGTGCACCGCAGAAATTCCCCCGCCATAGAGTACGTCACTGTGCTGTTTGGTAGGACTTCCGTGTGCTGGTAGGACTTCCGTGTGCTGTTCAGGTCCATATGATGGATCTGTTTCGGGGGGTGGTCAGGGCTCCTCCTCACAAAGCTCCTATTCGGGCCTTCTGTGAGTTGGGACTCTCCTTCCATGTGAGGGAGCCTCCTCAGAGTACAGAGCCTCCTCCTCAGATTGTCAAGGTGAGTGGAACCTCAAGAAGGAGTCCTACATTGAGAGACACAGAAACTGAACTATCCACACACAAGCACACACAAGCACATACACGACACGCACGCTGAGCACGCTCACACACTAGCAGCCACTTTAACACTCATGCCGCACACACGCACACTTATGGCCAGAGGAAAGGCCACTTTAAATTAGTATAACATCAGGAACAGTGTATTGTACTACTAAAGCTACCTAGCATGTCCTATATGCTCTGTAAATACTATGTACAGATACCGAGATGGCACACCATGTACCTGTTTATTGCACTGTTGTTTTTATTGGATTCTATTAATATGTTGTACCACTGTATTTTTATTGGATTCTATTATATGTTGTACCACTGTATTGCACATCGTCGCGGGCAAGACCAGCCGCATTTCATTGTATACCTGTATGCCGTGACAATTAAAACTCTTGACTTGACTTGACTTACTCTATTGTGTGTGTATTCGATTCAATTCGATTTTTTTGTGTGTATGGGTTCAGTGCCTCCTCCCCGGAGAGCCCTAAAACCAAACTTTTACATGGCTCAAGGTGCAATATATTCTTTTCAATCTGTACAGCTCGCGTGGGAACTCTCTGGGGATTTCCGTCTCCTCCCTATGGGAGGGTGGTGGGATGTAAAAATGTGAAATTTTTTTACCCCCGGCTGTGTAGACTGGGATACATACTGTTGGTGCTTCCTTCTTTTCTATTAAGAAGAGTTGGAGTTAGGGAGCATCACACCCCTCTTGTCGTTCCCCTGGGCGCCTTGGGGATTCAATGACAGGTCTAAATAGCCTGTTCATTGATGTGGTTGTGTCCCGACGCACGTATAGTGCTAGCTCGGGGTGTTCTGTAATCAGGCGAATGACTGGCACGCCTTGGTTGCTTGAGGTTAAAACGGCGTTTTTATAAAGCAACTGGGATGGGGGTTTTTCCTCTTCCGACGACCTGTTTTGGTTGTCGACGGATTCTCGTTCATATCTGGGGGATGATGACGGAATGGATCTGAACATATGTAGAGGGGTCTCACGCCCTGGGGGTGGGCCACCGGGCGCGGTTCGCACCGAACGTCTGGGTGGCGCCTTCTTTTCATGTTTAAGATCAACACGCATATCTGCCCCTTCTCCTGGAGTAGGCATGTCGGCGTGATTAGGGCACGGGACTGGTTCTGGTCAGGCTGGTCCGGATAAGTTAAACCCGTTGTCCGCCGGGGATGCAGATCTGCAGTTCCGGTACCCTGAGGGACTTGGGCTTTTTCAGGGGGAAAATGCCAGGTCGGTCCGGGTGTCACAGGGTTAAGCACTATGGAGACCCTGGTTGGGTAAATGTTGTACTCTGCACTGTCGTAATGGCTTACGGCCATGCCAACCTGTACACGCTCGATCTCGTCAGATCTCGGCCGCTACGCAGGTTGGTCCTGGTTAGTACTTGGTTGGGAGACCACCTGGGAATACCAAGTACGGTGTGCTTGGGGCTGGTTCTCCATTCTTTTCGCTCCTCTCTCACGCATGGCGAAGAGGGGCCTGTTGGGGTGGTCTTTGACCTCCTCTGGTGACCCTGTGCTTCCCGTATCCCCGGGCCCGGTCCGAAGTAATGTTTCGTCGACCCGTAGGCCTGGGTTAACCCTTTTTTGAAAACTGAAACACTTGTACTGCGGTATAGCCGGTGTATACCCGCAGGTGTGTTTTGGAGTTTTTTCTTGAGGGGTTATAGGAACAACCACCGCATTGGGTAACACCAAGGTGGTTGATTCCCTGGTGTGTTGGGGCAGTGTCAACTCTCGGGTTACCCGGTTGAGGGTGCCCCTGCACGTTCATGACGTCTGCCAATCGTGTCAGCCTTCTCTGCCTCAACCCCTCTGGGTGGTTTTTTTTTAAATGGAGGCTTGGTCATGCAACAACGCCAGCATATGCCCCTTCCGCCGGGGCGGCTGTTTTCAGCTGACTCCTTTGGCGCCTGTCTCGTCCGCAGTGCTCCAGGCTCAGGTTACAGCCTGTTGCCTGGTTTTTCTCCGGTGCGCTGCCTGCTTCCGTTGGTTAACCTTTTTTGTGTGCTTACGGCCATGCTGACTGCTTGTTCTGCAGGTTCAGTGTGCCAGGCGGTGTACTATTGGGGGGACAGGGCCCGCTCGGCTGAGGGGCCTTTGTCCGAATACGCTGGCGATGTGGGGGGCGGGGTCACTAAGTGCCCACCTGGTGGGGTCTTGATGCTGGCATCATGGACTTCTCCGGGCCCCCGTTCCAGGGGGTCCAGTCCCTTTGGTGGGTCTGGGCCTTCCTTCGCGCTCCGCTGCTACGGCCTTGCCACGGAGTTGGGTTTGCCCTTGACCCCGTGATTCTGGGGGCAGTAACGAGGTTGTTCCCTCCGTTCGTTCCCGGGTGGCATGCGGGTTGTGCGTGTGTGTAGTCGTGGGGTCAGGCCACGGTCTGCTCACCCTGTGCGTTGAGTTGCTTGAGTGCCTCTTCGCACGGTCGGGTCCGTCGCCCTCCCGGGAAACCTCCAATAGGGGGGGTGCCCTCCATTAGGGGGGGTCGGGGGGGCTCGGCCTTCCCTGTTCTGATGGTTGTGGGGGGCCTTCAGCGGGGTGTATTTGTTGGCCGGTAGCTCCCGCTCGGCCTCCCTTGTGCATGAGTGACGCCGAGCGGAGCCACTATGTATACAGAACGATAGGTTATGACTATAACCAAGTTCTGTTAATAGTGGTGACGGTCGGCGTCCGACGCCGCTGCAGCCCTTGATCTCACCTTGTGGTGAAAGCTTGGGAAGGAGGAGAGCAGGTGACCACACACTTATGAAGGTAAGCTAACGAGGGGTGTGGTCAGACGAATACTGGGATAAAGGTACATTGTGGAATTTTATTCAGTGCGCGTGCACATATGCGAGGATAGTGCATGAGTGACGCCGAGCATCACCACTATTAACAGAACTTGGTTATAGTCATAACCTATCGTTAACCTGTAAGACACATAATGTTACAATACAAGTAAACCTGTAAGACACATAATGTTACAATACAAGTAAACCTGTAAGACACATAATGTTACAATACAAGTAAACCTGTAAGACACATACTGTTACAATACAAGTTAACCTGTAAGACACATAATGTTACAATACAAGTTAACCTGTAAGACACATAATGTTACAATACAAGTTAACCTACTGTAAGACACATAATGTTACAATACAAGTTAACCTGTAAGACACATAATGTTACAATACAAGTAAACCTACTGTAAGACACATAATGTTACAATACAAGTTAACTTGTAAGACACATAATGTTACAATACAAGTTAACTTGTAAGACACATAATGTTACAATACAAGTTAACCTACTGTAAGACACATAATGTTACAATACAAGTTAACCTGTAAGACACATAATGTTACAATACAAGTAAACCTACTCTAAGACACATAATGTTACAATACAAGTTAACCTACTGTAAGACACATAATGTTACAATACAAGTTAACCTGTAAGACACATAATGTTACAATACAAGTAAACCTACTGTAAGACACATAATGTTACAATACAAGTTAACTTGTAAGACACATAATGTTACAATACAAGTTAACTTGTAAGACACATAATGTTACAATACAAGTTAACCTACTGTAAGACACATAATGTTACAATACAAGTTAACCTGTAAGACACATAATGTTACAATACAAGTAAACCTACTGTAAGACACATAATGTTACAATACAAGTTAACTTGTAAGACACATAATGTTACAATACAAGTTAACTTGTAAGACACATAATGTTACAATACAAGTTAACTTGTAAGACACATAATGTTACAATACAAGTTAACCTGTAAGACACATAATGTTACAATACAAGTTAACCTACTGTAAGACACATAATATTACAATACAAGTTAACTTGTATAGTATTAGGGGTGGATGGTTCTGTCTCTAAAAACCCAATAATACCCTGCGTTGTGTTTTGTCCGTCTGTTAAACCCCTAATACTTATAAAGACCAACACGGTCTTGTAGAACGGCGGCGAGAGTGGAAGCACCAAATGAAGAAAAGAGAATTGATCTAATGTTCAAATCCGCTTTTATTTCAGAGTCAAAAAGTGAAATAACAAGGATTCGATTCAATGGAAAATGAATTGTGCAATGATTCAAGTATGCTCGGTACTATGCCACCGCCCACTCGTCTCAGACTAATCAAAAGTATTTAAAAAAGGAATGGTCTTCTGGTTCTTCGATGGCTGTGGCTTCTTCCTCGTCCGTCTCTCTGCTTGCCGTCTCTCCTGTGGTGGGTTCAAAAAAGCGTCTATTCGAAAAGCGTGTGTGTTCCTGCTGTCGTGCTGGCTATTTTAAACCTTAAATCCCGCCCCTGTGAGAACGACGACCCGATTCGACAGGGGGCGGAGCTCTACTTCCTGATTGGCTAAGGCGCATAGCGGCCATTTTGAGTAGTCACACAAGCACCAAGTATGGAATTTTATTTGAATCTAGAGGTAGGCCTGTCTATTTTTAAGCACAAACGTACTGTTCTGTTTTACCGTGTTTAAAGTATACAGTATTTCATTTTACTGACTAATAGATTAAAGATTAGTTATGACAAGACTTAAACAGTGACTGTAAGTCTTTTCCTGGTATCTTTAGGTATTTAGAAACTGTATTTAGCCCTATTTGTTGTTTTTAACAAGAACAAAGGAATCTATCTTTCTATATTTCAAGTAAAAGGTTATTTTACTATTCTCCAAGTATTTTAAGTCTACTTGCCACGTTTTTCTTTAATCCAAACTAGGTTTTGTTATCTAACTTAGCCTTTAATGAGTCTAAAAACGGCCTATGTTGTTTTAAACTGACTGAAATTAAATGTCTATATTTCACTGTTATTTTCCTGTATAGTTCAAATGTCTAATACCATTATAACTACGTTTTAAACCAAAACTAGTTTCCTGGCTTTTGGCCAGGCTGGGAGGGGCCATTTCAGCCACCAGTCGCTCTTTGAAGCAACGGAGCAGATGGTCCCCTTGGAATGTGTCAACTATAGTTGGGGGAAGTAATCACGCTAATGCTTAGGAGTCCGTGACAGCCCCATTGTTCAGCCAGCCAAAGGTCTCCTGTAGATTTCTATAGCTTGTCTGTAAAAGAGAGCGGGGGAGGATAGTTACTCAATAGCATACTGTTTTTTATTGTTTACCTGGCAAATCAAGCCAGCCTGAAGGCGGTATTCCTATTGTCTCAGGAAAGCCAGAATCACTGACTATATTTAAATACAGTGCCTTATGGTGACCTGTTATTTTCAGAGGACCCGAGGCCCACAGCAGTATTCACTAACAAATGTCATGACCAATTATCCAATCCCTGGTATGGGTTTTGCTTACTTTATAGATTCTTATTGGTATCTTGTCTTTAGCTTTGCCAGTTTATAATTACTTAACTACTATTTGGGGGAAAAACAGAACACTATATTTTAAGAACAACATGAGTCTATCTAAGGTGTTGTGCACTGGCCTTACAGTTATCAGCTTCGTCCAGTAGCGGCCGGCCCTTGGGAAAATCAGACTTATACAACAGTTTGACCCTGAAATGATACTACAGTCCCCCATTGTGGGTTTTATATACCCACATATGCCCATAGTAATTTCTCAATCAAACTGGTCATACACCTCCCAGGTATCATAACCTTTTAACCTTAGCAAAACCACTTAAAAAACCAAAACATTTAAAGAATCTCTAAAAAACTGTTCAAAAGTTCATTTCTGTACAGTTCCAAATCCCCACTCATTCATATACCCCCCACCCTCGTTATTTCACTTTCACACACATTTATCAGTTATTATAAGTTGACATCCAGTCTAGGTCCGTTTCTCTATACAAAGAGAACATCGTCCCATTTATCAGCTTCTTTGTTTATTTTTCTATACTTATGTAATTAACCAAACATGTCTATTTGTGTGTCTGACTCTGAAAGAAAAGGATTAATACATCGCACAAAAAGATTAAACATTTCTAAGAAAAGAGGGAGCGTAAAAATCAAAAAATATATACAATTCTGCTCCCTCCATGGATCGCTGAGATCCCAATTAGCATTAGCTTTCATCCTGCCAGTTATCCCTCATCAACCTCCTGAGGTTTCTTGATAACTCTTTGTGGTCGAGGACATCCTTCTGGACTTGTGCTAATCACTGCTCCTTCCGGTTGTGGGCAGTCTTGGTACTGCTCCAGTCTTCACAGAAGGAAAATAATTCTCCCTCTGTCCTGTTATTGCTATTTGGATTTGTTATGTACAACAGACAATTGATTGGAATACCACATTTTCGCTCAGATACATCTTTACTGTTCTGTATTGACAATACATTTTCCTCCAAATTAGTTATCTATATATTTCATGGCTCCTTATCGTTAATATTCAAAAAAATTCACATGGCTCTCATTACTTTGTGCTGTACTCTATTACTAGACCAATGTCTTAAGTTCAACACAGTACACCCCACCACCCTTTGATGTGGAATATCATTTTCACAATCATACCTCTGTTTCTGGACAGCTTCCTCAGCTCGGACAGCCAGGACTGACGAGACCCCTCCTCCAACAGATCCTACACGCACGGCAACAAACCACAGTTGCCTTTAAACTCACATCTTTCACCCACTCTGCCAGCCTCTAACAAGCCATCACAGAGTCCCCCATAAGCCAATTATCAATTGCACATGTCCACACCCTACACAAAAGCTATTTGGCCAATGGTGACCAAAATCTACTGAGCTTATCCATGTACAGAGAATCATGTTTTTCCAACACTCACCACAAAACTGCGACACAACCTCCCAGATCCTAAATCTGGATTCTTAATGTGCGGAGAACAAAATCATGAACCAGCTCTAGTCCATCCACCTTGTTCTCAGTCCACCATATAGACATATACTACCAGTCCCGCTGTGTCGCCACCATCCTCCTATCCTGACCGGTGAGAGATCACTCCCAGCCCGTCAGGTTCCTAAGAAAAAAATAGAGAAAAGAAACAAAAAACAAAGAAAAACATACCAAAACAACAAAATGAAAACAATAAACAAAAACTGTCCGTGTCGTTTTTCAACCACACCCTAAGAAACAAAATCAACCTATTATCTAGGGGCATAACCACCCCCGTATACACTAAGAAAGAGAAAGAAAAAAATTAAAAGAAGAAATAAAATACTCAGTTCATTCTCTCATGTTCTTTTTAAGTCCGCAGTCCACCCTTTGACCAATCCACTTATTGATCAAGCATGGATAATTACTACTGGTCACTAACTGAAGTAGTACCATATCGTTACTCTTTCTAATATTAAATGTTCCAAAAATCTGTTTAACTACCATTTTGTTGTTAGTACGATTAGCCATGCAGATGCCAGTTACACCATATTTCACTTGCCTACGTTTGTCACACATCCATTTTAGTAACTTGCACACATAATCTAATCCCCTAACCTATCTATATATCTTCTTTTCTATTTTTATTCTAATTAGTAGCATTTTTTATTCAATTTATTTTTATTTTTAATACCTATCTATATTTTTCTATTCAGCCGATGGCCTCTGCAGACATGACCTTTGAAAATGTCCTATCAGTCCACAGGTCCAGCAAACCTGTCCTGGTTCCCTTGGTTGTGGGGCCCTGTGGGCCCCCCGCCTGTAATCGGATGGCCCTGGGTGCGTCGGCCCCAGAGTCTGTCCTTGCTCTCTGCCATTACCTCCATGGCTCTTTCCTCCGACAGTCCATCTTTGGGCCCGCCCCCCTTTGCCACAGGATCTGGCCATGTGACCAAATTCACCACAAACCCAGCAAGCTAGATTCACACCTATTTGGTCTTCTCCTGGCATGTCCTGCTGCATGGGAAAGAAAGACACATACCTGTTCCTCTCAGCCGCTGTCCTCTGAGCCTGGTGTGGGGAGGGGCCTGGAAACTCACCCCTCCTGCGGTTCTGTTTACCCTGTCGCAGCCCAGTTCCCTGTCCGGGCAACGGAGCACAGGGCACTCCTTGATCACGGCGGCCTAGTTCTGACGCCCGAAGCATGATATCACAAACTGTACCACTCAGCAGTTCATTCTTTCTAGCCAGTTCTTGCTCCAGTCTCTGCGTCTCGTGTGCGGCTTGACCAATCGCCCGCTGTGTCTTCATCAGGTCTCGATGAACCGCCTCATGTCTTCCGAACGCTTCTATAAACGTTCTCTGTCGTTCTTGAGAGAGGCAGGTTTGCGTCTCTTCCTCCATCCTGGCGCTGGCGGTCTGACTCCCCGTCACCGGGCCCCACGCCCCGTTCTGGCTCTGGTGCCGGGGAAGATCTGGGCATGGGGAACTTGAGGGCTGAGACAATTTCTCATGTTTATGTCCATACCTGTTGTCGGTCCCACATATTGGCCACTCCTTATGTGGCCCCAACCCCCGTCCAGCCTCGGTTCCGGTCGCAAGGCCAGGGTGGCCCACCTGGGACTGCCGTAACGATGCAGCCTTCCTCTGTCTATTTCTCTGTCCTTTCGTCAATTTGTAGTTATCTGAAATGGTTAGTCCAGCGTGGATCGGCCCTGTCGACTCTTGCTCGACGGACACTGGTTGGAGTAAAACAGTTGTCTCTGTTTGTCCCCCCTCAATGACCCCCTGTGTTGGAGTCAAAGCCATTATTTCAAGATCTCTATATATATTGAAATTCTTTTATTGGGAAAACCACTTGAGATACAGTATCTCGTTTTCGAGAGGGTCCCATACTGGTCACATGAGAGAAGTCCATCCCATCCCAATCAATCAGATTATCATCACTGGTAAAGTCTATCTGGGAAATGTCTGCAGAGGTTCCCGGCTTTCTCCCACCATCGGCCTGACTATTATTGGCCATTTCTATATTGCTTCTATTTTTTATTTTTTTTTATACTCCGGGTTATTGAAATAGACTGATTGTCAACACTCGTTTTTTTGTTATCTTATTTTTGCTTCTAATTGCTCCTATCAAAGTTGGTGAATTTGCTTCTATATTTAACATTCACACACTCACGCACTCATATTATTACCGTTTGGAAAAACAAGTTTCTCTGTGTTTTAAACTATTTTTACAAACTTGAGTTGAAATTCACTCACACTTTCAGATTTTACTGGTGCAGACAGGAATTGAAAAGACGCTTATTATACTTATACCCAGACTTTAACAGTAAATTTTTCCCCAGTTGGAGTTGGAATTGTCAGAACTGCCTCTGTCTGCCCCGAGCAACTGTGGAGAAAGAAAGAAAAAACACTTAACATTAGTGATATTCGCTTTTCATTCCATCATTTATCTTAAGCATGGAAATGTTGCGCGTCTCTATACTAATATCACTTTAGAGAGAGTTAGTGCAATTTATTTGAATCATAACGATATAGCCTTAGCTGCGTTTTGTCCTTTGTCCAATCTGCAAACGGGATGTTCCAATCTCTTTGTCGTGTAATCGCTTCACACAAATCTCTGAGGAACACAATTTTGCATCAACCTCTCCCGTCTGTTTCTGGTACGTTGATGGTCCTTTCCTTTGAACAATGAGAATTATTTCCACAGCCTATCATTTCTAAACATTTGTGCTGGATATGGTAATTTAGTTGATTAAAATGTCTTCTTCGCCTTAATGAATTTGTCATCTTAATCTCATATAACATTCTAATTTTCACTGACTGCTTAATGCCTATGTGTAGATCTAATTTTAACATTCGCTTCTATGTGTTGCTGTATTTATTCTTATCTGAGAAAGTCTAAAATGTATTCCTATCCTACATCACATTTTACATAACAGTTATTCACATAATTACTCATAATTAATACCCCTTTTAACACCTTAACCTTAGGTGTTAAACGTCAACCGCCATCATCTCACGAGGAACAAAATAAATGTTCAGTGACTCATAACACAGAATCCCCGTGCTTGGCGTAGCGCCCCACTACCTGTCTTATAAATCACAGGCGCAGACACTATCCCCACTGAAATCCCCGCAGACCAATGATATCCCACAGGTCTGCCATCCGCAGCCCAAGACATCCCCTCCCAGTTTGCAACCTGAAAGAGAATCCCCGGGCTCCCCACAAGGATATTCAAAATTCACACAACCTTCATCCACCGCTGCACCAAACCGGCCAGCGCCCACACAGCACCTCAGATTCAAAATCATAACAACAAACACCACTACCATAAGTCCCACATATAATATGGCACAAAGCCTAACCCCGCACCCAAATGCCCCCCTCGACCCCCTGACACCTCAGAGGGGGAGTTGGGAGCCGGTACCCCGTTCAAATAAAAAATACACCTTTTTCGCCAAAACCCGAACCAGAACCAGAACCCGTTAAGTCAAGGGACCGGAAGGTGGCTGGAGACCTGGAGAGAGCCAGAGAGTACGGCCCCACCGCCCGCTGCCACGACATCATCGCCCTGACGCTGGCCATCACCACTGTCATTGCATCTGTCCTCCCCGCCATTACCATTCTGTGGGTGTTAACTAAACCAACACTAAAGTAATCCTGCCGTTCAGCCCTACGATGTGGCTTCTAAGCGCTGTTGAGTTCCCATCACAACTATGTGATGCACACTTCTACTGGTGAAGCTTATAATGGGAAGAGAGAGGGAGAGAGAGAGGAAGGGGGAGAGAGAGGGAGGAAGGAGGGGAGAGGGGGAGGGGAGGGGGAGGAGGGGAGGGGGAGAGAGAGAGAGGGAGAGAGAGAGGAATGGGGAGAGAGAGGGAGGAAGGAGGGGAGAGGGGGAGGGGGAGGAGGGGAGGGGGAGAGAGAGAGAGAAGAGAGAGAGAGAGAAGGGGGAGAGAGAGGGAGGAAGGAGGGGAGAGGGGGAGGGGAGGGGGAGGAGGGGAGGGGGAGAGAGAGAGAGAATAGAGAGAGAGAGAGAGAGAGAGAGAGAGGGAGGAAGGAAGGAGGGAAGGAGGGGGAGAGAGAGAGAGAGAGAGTAGGGGGAGAAGGGAGGGAGGGAGGGAGAGGAAGGAAGGAGGGGGAGAGGAAGGGAGGAGGGAGGGGGGGGGAGAGAGACACTATGTCTATATATTTCCTTAATGGCCGAAATTACTATCAATGCAATATAGTTATTGTATTATAAGAGGCTAGACCGCTTAACAAATGATCCCACACATGAAGAATGTAATCTAAACCAGGACAGGAGCCTAAGACATGGCTCTACCGCCCCCTAGTGCACTTTTAACCACATACCATTTAGAAAAAATTAAATCCCTCAAAATGGACGCCCCGCGCCCCTACCCTAGACAAGTAAACACGGCGCCCCTACCCAAGATGGCCGCGCTTCTTGTCTAGCACCTCGCGAGACATTCCGAGAGTCCCATTATGCTATGTCGTTAGCATAGGTAGCTTAGCATATTAGCTTCGTTAGCCATTTGTGTGATAGCCAGCGTGGCTAGTTAGCATTAGCTTAGCTTCAACCATGACACCGCAACAAACGACCCCAAACGGCATATTGACCCATTGTCTCGAGCGGGCCGACCCACCGCAATGTTAGCACAACACAGCTCCACCCCGCAGCAGAACTTTAATCCCTTTAAGCGCTAGTGTACAGATTTAATCAACATAAAAACATTACATTATACACAGGCCATTTGCAAATGCTAGCTTGACCCCGCCGCCAGCCGCCGCCATTGTTTTAGCTGAGCCTAGAACGACTTCCGGGTTAAAATCTCCGCCCCATTCTATTCCTTATTTCATTAAATAAACCCACCGAATTCGAAAATTCTAACGTACACCACACATCCCAGTGACCCCAACACACTTCCGATCCACACCATACACTCGATACCACGACGCCCCGTCCATAGTTCGCTTCGCTCGCCCCCGCGGCTAACGTAGCAGCTAACGGCTGCCGCGTCCCAACGGCCTCCGAGAAAACGGCGTTATCTATTACATTTCCCCGCGGTTGTTGGTCACTAGAATTTCATAATAATACAACAATAACCTACACATTTTTGGCATTCATTCCTAACCACTAACAAACACTCCTCAAACATATATAATTAGCAAAACACATTACCTTAGTCATAAACATCCATTCACTTCCAGTGCTTGCACATTGTATCTCCCAACCTAAGATTCACATTTTACATTACTTTTTTCAATAGTTTCCCCGCGCCCATTTTTATCGCAATAAGAGCGTCTGTATTAGAATACATGCAATGCACATTTACATTGTAAACAGTATAATGAAACAATTTGTTGCTAAGAGCTTATCGTATATCGAAATAAGACGCCCAAGCTAAACACGTTCTATCGGGACCTCCGCCGGTCCTTGCCTTCTGAAATTAACCTTCTCACGGTTAACCGGCAAATCCCGCATCCCCCTAATCAACCCTTAACAACGGATCGATTATGGCTAGACCAGCTTATACCCCCAGAGAAAATCCCCTAATATCCGGCTAAACTGGGTGATATTTTCAAAAGCTGTACGTGTTCAGCTTCGGAAGGGCCCCCTCTACGCTCATTTCACCTACTACGTTATTATCCCGCGACCCGTGACGAACACCACCATATCGGCGCCTTCATTACACATCCATCTGATTCCGCGACCTGTACAGTTGTGAACCAGAGCCTGAAAATTCCATTTGCGTCGTTGCCGACGTTCTACACCGCCGCTCCCTGTCGCTTGAGATACGGTAGTAAGCGGCGGTCTGGCGTTTACCCAGCAATCGCACACTCTCATAATTCACCCACTGTATAGATCACGAAAAAAATATCTCAACACACCATACACCCCTGAAAAAAAAACACGGCCCGTGTGTAATCCAGTGTGTAAAACAAAAGACACTAACATGGAGTCCCTGTCACACCAGCCAGAGTTCGTCCAAACGCAAAGGAAGAAGTACGAGCGCCATGCGGACCAAAGCGTAGCGCCACTGGTTCAACACGACCGGCCGCCACCCAGGGACCACATCATATGGTCCATATGCAGCTTTGTCAACCTGAACCTGCGTTGCCCCGGGTCAGCAGCGCTTCACTTCCCCGTTAAGTCAAGGGACCGGAAGGTGGCTGGAGACCTGGAGAGAGCCAGAGAGTACGGCCCCACCGCCCGCTGCCACGACATCATCGCCCTGACGCTGGCCATCACCACTGTCATTGCATCTGTCCTCCCCGCCATTACCATTCTGTGGGTGTTAACTAAACCAACACTAAAGTAATCCTGCCGTTCAGCCCTACGATGTGGCTTCTAAGCGCTGTTGAGTTCCCATCACAACTATGTGATGCACACTTCTACTGGTGAAGCTTATAATGGGAAGAGAGAGGGAGAGAGAGAGGAAGGGGGAGAGAGAGGGAGGAAGGAGGGGAGAGGGGGAGGGGAGGGGGAGGAGGGGAGGGGGAGAGAGAGAGAGGGAGAGAGAGAGGAAGGGGGAGAGAGAGGGAGGAAGGAGGGGAGAGGGGGAGGGGAGGGGGAGGAGGGGAGGGGGAGAGAGAGAGAGAAGAGAGAGAGAGAGAAGGGGGAGAGAGAGGGAGGAAGGAGGGGAGAGGGGGAGGGGAGGGGGAGGAGGGGAGGGGGAGAGAGAGAGAGAATAGAGAGAGAGAGAGAGAGAGAGAGAGAGGGAGGAAGGAAGGAGGGAAGGAGGGGGAGAGAGAGAGAGAGTAGGGGGAGAAGGGAGGGAGGGAGGGATAGGAAGGAAGGAGGGGGAGAGGAAGGGAGGAGGGAGGGGGGGGGAGAGAGACACTATGTCTATATATTTCCTTAATGGCCGAAATTACTATCAATGCAATATAGTTATTGTATTATAAGAGGCTAGACCGCTTAACAAATGATCCCACACATGAAGAATGTAATCTAAACCAGGACAGGAGCCTAAGACATGGCTCTACCGCCCCCTAGTGCACTTTTAACCACATACCATTTAGAAAAAATTAAATCCCTCAAAATGGACGCCCCGCGCCCCTACCCTAGACAAGTAAACACGGCGCCCCTACCCAAGATGGCCGCGCTTCTTGTCTAGCACCTCGCGAGACATTCCGAGAGTCCCATTATGCTATGTCGTTAGCATAGGTAGCTTAGCATATTAGCTTCGTTAGCCATTTGTGTGATAGCCAGCGTGGCTAGTTAGCATTAGCTTAGCTTCAACCATGACACCGCAACAAACGACCCCAAACGGCATATTGACCCATTGTCTCGAGCGGGCCGACCCACCGCAATGTTAGCACAACACAGCTCCACCCCGCAGCAGAACTTTAATCCCTTTAAGCGCTAGTGTACAGATTTAATCAACATAAAAACATTACATTATACACAGGCCATTTGCAAATGCTAGCTTGACCCCGCCGCCAGCCGCCGCCATTGTTTTAGCTGAGCCTAGAACGACTTCCGGGTTAAAATCTCCGCCCCATTCTATTCCTTATTTCATTAAATAAACCCACCGAATTCGAAAATTCTAACGTACACCACACATCCCAGTGACCCCAACACACTTCCGATCCACACCATACACTCGATACCATGACGCCCCGTCCATAGTTCGCTTCGCTCGCCCCCGCGGCTAACATAGCAGCTAACGGCTGCCGCGTCCCAACGGCCTCCGAGAAAACGGCGTTATCTATTACATTTCCCCGCGGTTGTTGGTCACTAGAATTTCATAATAATACAACAATAACCTACACATTTTTGGCATTCATTCCTAACCACTAACAAACACTCCTCAAACATATATAATTAGCAAAACACATTACCTTAGTCATAAACATCCATTCACTTCCAGTGCTTGCACATTGTATCTCCCAACCTAAGATTCACATTTTACATTACTTTTTTCAATAGTTTCCCCGCGCCCATTTTTATCGCAATAAGAGCGTCTGTATTAGAATACATGCAATGCACATTTACATTGTAAACAGTATAATGAAACAATTTGTTGCTAAGAGCTTATCGTATATCGAAATAAGACGCCCAAGCTAAACACGTTCTATCGGGACCTCCGCCGGTCCTTGCCTTCTGAAATTAACCTTCTCACGGTTAACCGGCAAATCCCGCATCCCCCTAATCAACCCTTAACAACGGATCGATTATGGCTAGACCAGCTTATACCCCCAGAGAAAATCCCCTAATATCCGGCTAAACTGGGTGATATTTTCAAAAGCTGTACGTGTTCAGCTTCGGAAGGGCCCCCTCTACGCTCATTTCACCTACTACGTTATTATCCCGCGACCCGTGACGAACACCACCATATCGGCGCCTTCATTACACATCCATCTGATTCCGCGACCTGTACAGTTGTGAACCAGAGCCTGAAAATTCCATTTGCGTCGTTGCCGACGTTCTACACCGCCGCTCCCTGTCGCTTGAGATACGGTAGTAAGCGGCGGTCTGGCGTTTACCCAGCAATCGCACACTCTCATAATTCACCCACTGTATAGATCACGAAAAAAATATCTCAACACACCATACACCCCTGAAAAAAAAACACGGCCCGTGTGTAATCCAGTGTGTAAAACAAAAGACACTAACATGGAGTCCCTGTCACACCAGCCAGAGTTCGTCCAAACGCAAAGGAAGAAGTACGAGCGCCATGCGGACCAAAGCGTAGCGCCACTGGTTCAACACGACCGGCCGCCACCCAGGGACCACATCATATGGTCCATATGCAGCTTTGTCAACCTGAACCTGCGTTGCCCCGGGTCAGCAGCGCTTCACTTCCCCGTTAAGTCAAGGGACCGGAAGGTGGCTGGAGACCTGGAGAGAGCCAGAGAGTACGGCCCCACCGCCCGCTGCCACGACATCATCGCCCTGACGCTGGCCATCACCACTGTCATTGCATCTGTCCTCCCCGCCATAACCATTCTGTGGGTGTTAACTAAACCAACACTAAAGTAATCCTGCCGTTCAGCCCTACGATGTGGCTTCTAAGCGCTGTTGAGTTCCCATCACAACTATGTGATGCACACTTCTACTGGTGAAGCTTATAATGGGAAGAGAGAGGGAGAGAGAGAGGAAGGGGGAGAGAGAGGGAGGAAGGGGGAGAGAGAGGGAGGAAGGAGGGGAGAGGGGGAGGAGAGGGGGAGGAGGGGAGGGGGAGAGAGAGAGAGGGAGAGAGAGAGGAAGGGGGAGAGAGAGGGAGGAAGGGGGAGAGAGAGGGAGGAAGGAGGGGAGAGGGGGAGGAGAGGGGGAGGAGGGGAGGGGGAGAGAGAGAGAGGGAGAGAGAGAGGAAGGGGGAGAGAGAGGGAGGAAGGAGGGGAGATGGGGAGGGGGAGGAGGGGAGGGGGAGAGAGAGAGAGAAGAGAGAGAGAGAGAAGGGGGAGAGAGAGGGAGGAAGGAGGGGAGAGGGGGAGGGGAGGGGGAGGAGGGGAGGGGGAGAGAGAGAGAGGGAGAGAGAGAGGAAGGGGGAGAGAGAGGGAGGAAGGAGGGGAGAGGGGGAGGGGAGGGGGAGGAGGGGAGGGGGAGAGAGAGAGAGAAGAGAGAGAGAGAGAAGGGGGAGAGAGAGGGAGGAAGGAGGGGAGAGGGGGAGGGGAGGGGGAGGAGGGGAGGGGGAGAGAGAGAGAGAATAGAGAGAGAGAGAGAGAGAGAGAGAGAGAGAGAGAGAGGGAGGAAGGAAGGAGGGAAGGAGGGGGAGAGAGAGAGAGAGTAGGGGGAGAAGGGAGGGAGGGAGGGATAGGAAGGAAGGAGGGGGAGAGGAAGGGAGGAGGGAGGGGGGGGGAGAGAGACACTATGTCTATATATTTCCTTAATGGCCGAAATTACTATCAATGCAATATAGTTATTGTATTATAAGAGGCTAGACCGCTTAACAAATGATCCCACACATGAAGAATGTAATCTAAACCAGGACAGGAGCCTAAGACATGGCTCTACCGCCCCCTAGTGCACTTTTAACCACATACCATTTAGAAAAAATTAAATGCCTCAAAATGGACGCCCCGCGCCCCTACCCTAGACAAGTAAACACGGCGCCCCTACCCAAGATGGCCGCGCTTCTTGTCTAGCACCTCGCGAGACATTCCGAGAGTCCCATTATGCTATGTCGTTAGCATAGGTAGCTTAGCATATTAGCTTCGTTAGCCATTTGTGTGATAGCCAGCGTGGCTAGTTAGCATTAGCTTAGCTTCAACCATGACACCGCAACAAACGACCCCAAACGGCATATTGACCCATTGTCTCGAGCGGGCCGACCCACCGCAATGTTAGCACAACACAGCTCCACCCCGCAGCAGAACTTTAATCCCTTTAAGCGCTAGTGTACAGATTTAATCAACATAAAAACATTACATTATACACAGGCCATTTGCAAATGCTAGCTTGACCCCGCCGCCAGCCGCCGCCATTGTTTTAGCTGAGCCTAGAACGACTTCCGGGTTAAAATCTCCGCCCCATTCTATTCCTTATTTCATTAAATAAACCCACCGAATTCGAAAATTCTAACGTACACCACACATCCCAGTGACCCCAACACACTTCCGATCCACACCATACACTCGATACCACGACGCCCCGTCCATAGTTCGCTTCGCTCGCCCCCGGCTAACGTAGCAGCTAACGGCTGCCGCGTCCCAACGGCCTCCGAGAAAACGGCGTTATCTATTACATTTCCCCGCGGTTGTTGGTCACTAGAATTTCATAATAATACAACAATAACCTACACATTTTTGGCATTCATTCCTAACCACTAACAAACACTCCTCAAACATATATAATTAGCAAAACACATTACCTTAGTCATAAACATCCATTCACTTCCAGTGCTTGCACATTGTATCTCCCAACCTAAGATTCACATTTTACATTACTTTTTTCAATAGTTTCCCCGCGCCCATTTTTATCGCAATAAGAGCGTCTGTATTAGAATACATGCAATGCACATTTACATTGTAAACAGTATAATGAAACAATTTGTTGCTAAGAGCTTATCGTATATCGAAATAAGACGCCCAAGCTAAACACGTTCTATCGGGACCTCCGCCGGTCCTTGCCTTCTGAAATTAACCTTCTCACGGTTAACCGGCAAATCCTGCATCCCCCTAATCAACCCTTAACAACGGATCGATTATGGCTAGACCAGCTTATACCCCCAGAGAAAATCCCCTAATATCCGGCTAAACTGGGTGATATTTTCAAAAGCTGTACGTGTTCAGCTTCGGAAGGGCCCCCTCTACGCTCATTTCACCTACTACGTTATTATCCCGCGACCCGTGACGAACACCACCATATCGGCGCCTTCATTACACATCCATCTGATTCCGCGACCTGTACAGTTGTGAACCAGAGCCTGAAAATTCCATTTGCGTCGTTGCCGACGTTCTACACCGCCGCTCCCTGTCGCTTGAGATACGGTAGTAAGTGGAGGTCTGGCGTTTACCCAGCAATCGCACACTCTCATAATTCAGCCACTGTATAGATCACGAAAAAAATATCTCAACACACCATACACCCCTGAAAAAAAAACACGGCCTGTGTGTAATCCAGTGTGTATTCTACTGAGCTTCCCAAACGCAAGACGAATGGCCACGATCAAGAGCCATTCGTCAAACGCAGCCCTGTTCCATAAATTTTCGAGTGGCGTCCTAGACGTCCCCGTTTTTAAATTGAACCATGCCAATATGATCTGTGAATCGTCACGCATTCCTGCTACCCCAATCATCCTCCCCTCCCAGACAAATTCCTTCGTCTCGGCGAGATTCTTATGAGGTCATCGCAGGGTTCCCCCACAACCCCTCAGTTCGAATTGAACTCTCCACATTTTCACTCATCACGGCCCGTATCCACTCACCTGATCTGTGCAGATCTCAGGACGCTGTCGTGATGATCCCGATCTCCCAAGCGCCGATTTTCCACGAGCCGATTGCTCGTTTAGCCGAGAGAAAAAAATTCTTAAAGCGCTTCAGGGAAGGGTCAACAGCACCAATTATAGTATTAGGGGTGGATGGTTCTGTCTCTAAAAACCCGATAATACCCTGCGTTGTGTTTTGTCCGTCTGTTAAACCCCTAATACTTATAAAGACCTACACGGTCTTGTAGAACGGCGGCGAGAGTGGAAGCACCAAATGAAGAAAAGAGAATTGATCTAATGTTCAAATCCGCTTTTATTTCAGAGTCAAAAAGTGAAATAACAAGGATTCGACTCAATGGAAAATGAATTGTGCAATGATTCAAGTATGCTCGGTACTATGCCACCGCCCACTCGTCTCAGACTAATCAAAAGTATTTAAAAAAGGAATGGTCTTCTGGTTCTTCGATGGCTGTGGCTTCTTCCTCGTCCGTCTCTCTGCTTGCCGTCTCTCCTGTGGTGGGTTCAAAAAAGCATCTATTCGAAAAGCGTGTGTGTTCCTGCTGTCGTGCTGGCTATTTTAAACCTTAAATCCAGCCCCTGTGAGAACGACGACCCGATTCGACAGGGGGCGGAGCTCTACTTCCTGATTGGCTAAGGCTCATAGCGGCCATTTTGAGTAGTCACACAAGCACCAAGTATGGAATTTTATGTGAATCTAGAGGTAGGCCTGTCTATTTTTAAGCACAAACGTACTGTTCTGTTTTACCATGTTTAAAGTATACAATATTTCATTTGACTGACTAATAGATTAAAGATTAGTTATGACAAGACTTAAACAGTGACTGTAAGTCTTTTCCTGGTATCTTTAGGTATTTAGAAACTGTATTTAGCCCTATTTGTTGTTTTTAACAAGAACAAAGGAATCTATCTTTCTATATTTCAAGTAAAAGGTTATTTTACTATTCTCCAAGTATTTTAAGTCTACTTGCCACGTTTTTCTTTAATCCAAACTAGGTTTTGTTATCTAACTTATCCTTTAATGGGTCTAAAAACGGCCTATGTTGTTTTAAACTGACTGAAATTAAAAGGTCTATATTTTACTGTTATTTTCCTGTATAGTTCAAATGTCTAATACCATTATAACTACCTTTTAAACCAAAACTAGTTTCCTGGCTTTTGGCCAGGCTGGGAGGGGCCATTTCAGCCACCAGTCTCTCTTTGAAGCAACGGAGCAGATGGTCCCCTTGGAATGTGTCAACTATAGTTGGGGGAAGTAATCACGCTAATGCTTAGGAGTCCGTGACAGCCCCATTGTTCAGCCAGCCAAAGGTCTCCTGTAGATTTCTATAGCTTGTCTGTAAAAGAGAGCGGTGGAGGATAGTTACTCAATAGCCTACTGTTTTTTATTGTTTACCTGGCAAATCAAGCCAGCCTGAAGGCGGTATTCCTATTGTCTCAGGAAAGCCAGAATCACTGACTATATTTAAATACAGTGCCTTATGGTGACCTATTATTTTCAGAGGACCCGAGGCCCACAGCAGTATTCACTAACAAATGTCATGACCAATTATCCAATCCCTGGTATGGGTTTTGCTTACTTTATAGATTCTTATTGGTATCTTGTCTTTAGCTTTGCCAGTTTATAATTACTTAACTACTATTTGGGGGAAAAACAGAACACTATATTTTAAGAACAACATGAGTCTATCTAAGGTGTTGTGCACTGGCCTTACAGTTATCAGCTTCGTCCAGTAGCGGCCGGCCCTGGGGAAAATCAGACTTATACAACAGTTTGACCCTGAAATGATACTACACTTGTAAGACACATAATGTTACAATACAAGTTAACCTGTAAGACACATAATGTTACAATACAAGTTAACCTGTAAGACACATAATGTTACAATACAAGTTAACCTACTGTAAGACACATAATGTTACAATACAAGTTAACCTACTGTAAGACACATAATGTTACAATACAAGTTAACCTGTAAGACACATAATGTTACAATACAAGTTAACTTGTAAGACACATAATGTTACAATACAAGTTAACTTGTAAGACACATAATGTTACAATACAAGTTAACCTGTAAGACACATAATGTTACAATACAAGTTAACCTGTAAGACACATAATGTTACAATACAAGTTAACCTGTAAGACACATAATGTTACAATACAAGTTAACCTGTAAGACACATAATGTTACAATACAAGTTAACCTGTAAGACACATAATGTTACAATACAAGTAAACCTAATAATCACCTAATGTTACAATACAAGTTAACCCAATAATCACCTAATGTTACAATACAAGTTAACCCAATAATCACCTAATGTTACAATACAAGTTAACCTAGTAATCACCTAATGTTACAATTGGGGCTGTCAAAGTTAATGCTTTAACTTTGGAGATTAATTTAAATTATTTAAAGCATTAAAATAAATTAATCTAGATTAATCTATGGAGTGAAAAATCTTCAACGTTCTGAACTTTCAGTAGTATATTTGCTTGTTCTTTTTTTTCATTAACTCATGCACTTTTTTGAAAATCATCTGACATGAAGATGGAACACATTTTTGTTGTTAATATGATTTATATTACTGGTAACTCATACAAGACATTATCGTACTTTATTACATGGCATTAAAAAATCCGCCAAAATGCTTGATTGTGGTTGGTCAATAGCGCTCCGTTGCCCCTAGCAGCGGTCAATTATTTCTCGATAATTCACCACTGCTAGGGGCAACGCACAATAATGACCACTGCTGGGGGCAACAGAGCGCTATTGACCAATCACAATCAAGCATTTTGATCGCAGTCACGAATGCTAAGCTTTACCATATGCACAGCTGCACTACATCAGGTGCAATCAAGTCCACACACCTGCCGACGCCAGAGGAGCAACAGAACAACCGCGTCTGCATTTGATCTCGTCTTGTCGATGGTGTAAAATGAATTACGTATATTGTTAGTAAGTTAGCCCTGTAATAAGCGGGATAATGTATACTGTAGCTATACTCGGTCATTGTCGCAAAATAATTGACCTTAACTGCGTTTAGAACACCTCTGCGCGGTCGCCTCAGTGTTCCAGAACGCAGTCTCGGTCAATTATTTTGCGACAATGACCGAGTATAGCTATACATGGCCGCCTAGTTATAGTTGAAAGTGGGGGTGCAATATTTTTTTTTATTTTTTATTTTTTTTTATTTAATTTGTTTTTTATTTATTTTTTGGACAGGCAAGGGGTGGTTTGGAGGGTGTCCGGCACGACCCCCTCCATGGCAGATTTTTTTTTAAATTTAATGAACCTGTACGTGCAATTTCCTGCAATATAGAGCCACCACTAGACCCCTGGGCCCTCATTCATCAAT
Organism: Notolepis coatsorum; assembly: GCF_963971535.1. Classification (NCBI taxonomy): domain Eukaryota; kingdom Metazoa; phylum Chordata; class Actinopteri; order Aulopiformes; family Paralepididae; genus Notolepis; species Notolepis coatsorum. Next base: position 206,834,907 of record NC_140169.1, on the reverse strand, counting down.
GTGGACGTAGAACATGTTCTATTTCCACACGTAAGCACGGAATGTAGAACTAGTGTACGCACAGGGAAGTCGGGATTCATCACACCGTGCGTACGCAGGCTCTATGCTCCTCCGTGTTGATGAATACCACTTTGTTCTACCGTCAATGCTCGTGCATGATTATCCATATATGGTCATGAAAGTGAGGAAACACCCCCCATGGGATGTGAAATGATGGACTGACCCGAGCGGAACTCTGAGAAACTCCACGGACAATTCACTGCTGTCGAACCAAGAAGACACTATTGCGTATTATGGAATAAATAAAAGGCGGATTTGTAAACGGTGATGTCAGATATCAACGGCTCCCTAAGACCATTGCTGCAATTCTGCCTGGACAGCTCAAAATACTAATAAAGACCGTTCGTTGACCACTGTTTGGCGTTGGTTGTGTGTCATTATAACCGTGCTGTAATATGAATGCCTTTATTAGTTGTGTTCGATTGGCTATATGATTTTTAGAGGCATCTATTTTGTTGTCGGCTAATAAAGACCGCGCTGGAATATGACTGCCTTTTCCCGTGTTGTTTGATTAATACCCAGGGATTAAAGTTCTCCTCAATTCTATTCCAAATCGTGATGGATCTCCCGTCAATTTTCTACCTGCTGCATATGATTTCTAGAGGCATACTACAATCTATTTTGATGTCAGTATTGGGTAGCCTATATAAACAATATAATACGAGAGCATATACAAGAACAATGAATCTCACTGCATGTATGATGTAGCCTGCCTTTCAATACATGAACTTGAATTCCATCATGTTTGTGTGCGGGACTCACAAGGCTGTTGTCACAATGGGTGGTACCGGTGTACAGTAATAATAACAGTCCACACAATATCACGATCCATGCCATAGCCTATGTTCTATTAGGACATGATCTGTGACGACAAATGTTCTAGAATGTTTGATTAAGATATCATACTCTGACAGCATGCCTATGAGCAACAAAAACGCGAACTTGAATCCCATCATATAGTCTGTCCACTATCTGCATGGTGTCATTGCAATGCGTTTTCTATTCTTTCTTATACAGTAAAAAGGGGGAAGAACACTATATTCATATGACTTATTCTGCTTACAGCTCTGAAATTCCACTTGTTTCGTTTAACGTAAAGCCTTTTAAATATAATCAAAACGTTCCCGTGTTTCGGCGGTCTGTGCGCAAAATAATAACGAGTTGAGCTTTATGATTTATGATGAATTGAAAATGGGGGACCCTGATGTAAACAAGACGAAAGTTGGTCTGCATCCCCAATTAACAATTGTATGTACTGAGCTGTACTGTACTGTACCCATTCTGCAATCTGTTAATAAACTTTTCAATCAATCAATCAATCAAGCTACGCGGAGCGCAGTCAGTCAGTAGCCTACACCCCGTATATTCCGATAACGCTATATAAACCATGCTGCATTCATTCTGAGAGAAAGATCTATTATTCCAAATGCTATTTATAGGGTTTTGACCATAATTACACTACTGTTGCTATTTTACAATGAACTATAATGAACTACGGTTCGTACAGAACATGCCAGTGTTATTATGCACAGAAGCTCATTTCCTTGTTGTAATAATATATTCTACCACTGGGCGACAGGTACGCCTGGTCTGACCTGTGCGTAGATGTAAGCACGGAGTCAAGTTCAAATCGAAATTGATGAATCCCACTCTTTGCTCAGAAATGATCGTACGCACAGGGTAAGCACAGATCTGTGCGTAGAACACGTTGATGAATGAGGGCCCATGGCCCTTCTATCCTCTTTGTTTTACTGTGTCCTACCAGTTTTTATTACTTTCATTGCTTTATTATGTTTTTAATCCTATATCTTGCACCATACTGTTTGTTTTTGTTGCTTTCATTGCTTTGCTATGTTTTTTTTCTTTCTTTTAATCTTATACCTTGCCTCACACTAATTTGTTTTTATCAACTTGCTTGTGAAGCACTTTGGTGTCAGCTGCCGCTGCCTGGAAATGTGCTATACAAATAAAACTGACTTGACTTCAATCTTGACCAATAAAGCTGCTCTTTTCACTATACAACTCCGTTTATATTGCAGTATGATAGCCAATTACTATAATAATAATATATTAATATATATATACTGTATATACACTGTATATTGATTTTTCGCTCATTAATTTTTATTAAATCAATCTCCTTTCAAATAGGCCACGTTTTAATAAGAAAGAGAAAAAAGATATATTTACATTACCTGTAAATCTTGTGTCTCTTTCTCTCCTTCTCTGCCTCCTCCCTGAGTCTGCAGTGCACAATCATGACATCGATCTAAAAAAAAAAAAAAAAAAATGGAGGCCCCTCGTCACTATAGGCCCACGGGCCGCGGCCGTCGTTAATCCGGCCCTGCTCGTCTGCCATATAGATAGCGTTAACGTTTGCAAATGAAGTCAACGTCATCCAGCTCACACCACATATCTAGATAACGTTAGCTAGCGGCTAGCACTAAAGCTAACGCCAACCAGAGAGGGAAACGTTATTATTATTTATTCGAGGAAACCGTATGACCAGATCGCAATTCGGGACCGTGAAACACTTTTATTGTATTGCGTGGTAGAACCGTAGAAGTTCTACTACCACTCAATAGTAACTTATGTCTAACATAATCCTTTTATTTGAACAACTTACTGGAAAAGCCTGCCTGCCTGCCACCAATATTATGACACACTCTGTGGGCTTTGAGTGCGCCAAGGTCTACGCGCTGGAGATGGGAGGCACTGGATCAAACCATAATGGGGCAGGGGGGGGGGGTTCGCAATCTTTGGAAACTTAAAAACGTGTTATTAAGTGTCATTGCGTATTATTAATTTGATTGAAATTACGTAGTTATGGTTAGATAATATTTATATATTGGGGGGGGGGGGGGGGTATATCAATGATCAAAAAGTGAGGGAGCAAAGAGACAAGTTTGCTCCCCCAAGTTCAATACTGGTAGAGCACCCGCTTCGCCTGCTCTTATACGTAGGCGCCTATGTAGCTATACATTATCCCTTACATAAGCCAATCTGCACTTTAACATAGGCCTGGGTTGTTTTTATTTCTCTTAGCGCCGCGGATATAAGAAAGAGGTCTAGCTGAGTCAATGTTGATGGTTTTGTTGAACATTTGTATTTCACAGGAGAGAAACTTCAAAGAAAGCTATTAAAATAGTCTTTGAATCTAAATATACTTTCTTTGTGTTGATTTTACATTAATTCCATGATTTTACTCAAGTAAATATCTGTTACAAGCTTTGGTCTTAAGTAGAACAATTTTATTTTTAATCTATATTATTACAGAAAATTGTGAGATTAATTAGTAAAAAAATTTCTATTGACAGCACTAGTTACAATACAAATTAACCTACAGTAAGACACACCTAATGTTGGAATACAAGTTAACCTAGGAATCACCCGATGTTACAATACAAGTTAACCTAAGACATCTAATGATTCAATACAAGTTCTATATCATACTAGCTTCCGCTCAGCGTCATCTGCACTAACCTCACTTTGTGCATTTGCACTGAATAAAAATTCACAATGTACCTTTACATACCAACATTTGTCTGGCCACACCCCCATCCGCTACCTTCATAAGCAGGTGTGTGGCCACACACTCGCCTCCTTCTTCACTTTCACCACAAGGAAGTGCCTGTTATATACATCACTTGACGAGGTTGTTAAGCTGAAGAAAGTTGAGAGGAAAACGGAAGACAAGGAGATACGTTGACATTATATCTTTATTTTCTCTCTCACTATTTTCGAGAAAATACGGCGATATTGTCTTCATCACTGGAGTGTCTGGAAGATGATGATCATTCTGACCTCCACCGGCTTTTTCGTATTAGGAGTTTGCGCCGCTGATATACTCCCCACCTGCAGTCCTCCTTGCTGCGGCTGGATAGGTATGGAACCTCCGGTCATACAGCTGGACTGTGGGAGGCACCGGCTGTTGTGAGACGCTGGTTGCTTCCGAGCTGGGTGAGTAATGTTTTGCTTGCGAGCACTAGTTGTCTGTTGATGCTATGGGGGTTAGCTGACAATTTTACGAAGGCCGGCCCCGGATTGGGGTCCTCTGTTCGGCTTCTTAAGCGGCGGACGGAGGATCTTGGTCTGACGCCCATGATGGTCAACCTAGCGGGCCGCGACCGAGACCTGGTTGAACCCGGGATTCTCTGGAAAAGCGGATGCTTCTCTGTCCCGTGCAGGCCCCATCTGGCACATGAATGTGGAAGTACACCCTAACGCACGACGAAAAGTGGGCATGGATCTTCGTTATTGGGAGTTCCATGCTCAAGTCGGCTGCAGCCCGGATGGGAATTGAGCCGACTCCGCTGCATGTCTGGTAAATCACAGTTGAAAACTGTGTTTGACATTTCTTTTTCTCTTCCCTCTTAGGATGGGGAGGGACTCAGGCGGCGGCCTGTCTGAAGTGTGGCTTATTATGTCGTTGTGTACAGTTCAGGTGATAGCTGCTTAGCTGGCGTGCTAGTTTGTGGCCTACTGTTGTTAGCCAGTCAGCTGTTAGCTGCGGCGCTAGCTTGTTGTGTTCACTAGGCTAGTAAACGTTAGCTTGTTGCTATCAGTCGGGCAGCTGTTAGCTTAATGCTACACTGTTGAACGTTACTGTGACTATAACATGCCTTAAACACTCTGACTACGACGTCATCTTTGACAGAGGATGTTAGTCGACCCTACACCCGGGTGCCATGCCAGCGAGGACTTTGTCAACATGGAGAACAGCGGCTGGGTGGCGTAGCGGACATTACCCTCATCACCAACGCAGGAGATGCCGGGTTCGACTCGGTGTCCCGTTGACCAGTGTTGCAGTCCTCTCGGCCTGCGCTCAGGGTGAAGGTAGGAGTCCTGACCGGACTTTAAACACTTCTTCTTTTCTTCCCTTCTAAATGTTTTGTAATAACGATGTTTCCAAAACGTGTGTTGCTGCAATACATTGAGGATACGACGCGTGTTGTGTGTGAATTGTCTTGTCACTGGTATAGCTTCTCTCTCCATAGAAAATCGGCATTGAGACTTCCGGTTTAGCACAATATGTAGTGCACGCATTTTGCAATTGCTCCGCTCCCACCAACGTTAATTTCGTTTAAAAACATTATTTGGACAGTACAGAAAGAGAATAGACCACATCGTATGTATTGATAAGACCTTCTACTAACCATATCAAAAGACAAAATGGTTAAGGATAGAAAGACGGTAAAGAAACAAACTACGGTAACTTCAGCGGCGCGGGACGTAACAAAACAAAGAAGACGCGCTCTAACCGACGCGGGTTCTGAGCCGACGGCGACAAGCCCCGAAGAGGAGAATGAAGAGGAAAATATACCGGGACCATCGATTGTGGTCCCCGACGAAGAGACAATAAATGTCAACATAACAGATGAGACAGGAACAAGCTCCGTGAAAAATAGAGCAGCTGATCTGGATAAGATAATATTAGCACACAAGTCCAGCGTCACCGTCACTGTACCTAAATCAACAACTGATACAAGCAGTACTACCACTCCACCCGATTTCAACACACTGACTAACCTGATGATAGAACAGTCTAAACTGATGAAAGATCAGATTACAAACATCGAGGCGCTCAAAGCAAACGTCGATGAGCTCAAAGCAAACGTCGATGAGCTCAAAGCACACGTCGATGCTAAATTCGATCGCGTCGATGAGAAATTAGAAGAAGTCAAGAAAGCGATCGATGCACAGTCCGAGCGAATCACGTCAGTGGAGAATACGGTGACAGATATTACACGGGCAGTCAAGGCGAACAAAGGTGGCATGACAGAGATGGTAAAAGAGATAGAAAGTGTGAAAGAAGAATGCCGGAGGGAAATACAAGAGGTTAAAAACGAAGCGACGGAGAGGCTACAAGAATCCCAACGCTACCACAGGCGGAATAACATCCGCATTGTAGGACTTGATGAAGCAGTAAATTGCGAAGACGCCAACTTTCCAACAGTGCTATCAACGATTTTGGGTAACAACCCTCCAAACACAGTGCCAGAAGTGGACCATGTTTACAGAATCGGTCCTCGGGGGCAAAGAAACATCGGGCCAAGAGTCATCATTGTTACTCTGCGGAAGACTTCGATAAGAGATGACATCATCAAATTTGCTCGCATCCAACGTGGGAATCTGAAATATGGTGATAAATCAATATTTATCTACGAAGATTTGAGCAAAGAAGCCATCACTCAACGTCTACCATACAAGGAGGTGATGCAAAAACTGTTCAAATCTGGTCACAAGCCAAGGCTATCATACCCGGCGCTGTTATCGATCGTGGACAGTGACGGTCACAGGTTTGGTGTATACACACCTAAAGAAGCTGAGGATTTTCTGAATCGAAAAGGAGCAGATACCCCAAGGCAGAACGACAATGCCGAAAACAGATAAGCCTCTTTCTCAGTGTATACCAGTGTTAGAATGACTTTATTGTGTTCATCAAGGTAGCAGACGATATGCAGGCCGTCTATAACAATGTGTACTGTGTATAATACGATTTGTAATACATTATAATTTCAGACTCTGGTCTCCGGGGAGACAAATACATATCATTGCAAAAAGATCTATCTGGAATATTCTGGGTTTATCGCTCAAATGCCCTGGGTCTCTTAGATCATTCTGGAACATAACAATAGTCTATTGCACTAGTATACTCTACAACCTTCTAGAATATAAGGCACCATGACAACGAAGGCCTACAACTCTAACATTAAACATCCGGTGTGTATATATATAGCAGATAATCAATTGAATGAAGTTCAATCAGTCCTTAATAATACTTAAAAAATTAACCACACCTAAACATATGAACACTACAAGGTTATTCTAACAATTTAAGTAATCACTCCATTGAGGAAGTGACTGGCACATTGAAGCTCTAAAAGGCTCTGCTTTTCTATTTTATCTAATCTGTTAATTCGGTTCTAATGGCTTATCCTCGTTGATTATTATTCTATCTCTCATTCCTTATCTATATCTTTCTTTTAATTTTAATTTTATATTTTTTTCTTCTCATTATTCTATTTTTTATCTATATTTTAACTTACATTGTTCTTTTCCACTGTTCTTCACATTAAGGTGTCAATATTTCTCTACAATCTTTTCCTTTTTTCCTGACTTTCCTACACGTTAGTAGAGGGTTCAAATGAATATGTCGATGAAAGTTTATTCTCTTTTTTTATTTTTTATTTTTTGTCATTTATCACAATATTTCATTACAGTAAGGGAAGGTGCAAGACCAAAAGCGACATTCTATTGCAATAGAATGGAAATGTTAGATCCTATGGCAATTAGCATAGGAAGATTAGGATTACAATGCTCAGTTTGGGCAATCCGGTGGACGAAGGGAGAGAGTCAATCGCGGAGGATGTGTTTTTGGAACACAGGCCTGTACGACTTTCTGGGTGAGGGGAAAATAGGGGATTTTTATTTGTATATATATATATGTTTTTAAGCTCGGCTCTCAACGGGACCTCATTAATTGGATGTACATCTATTGTAGCTTCGCACTCCAGAAGCATTACCAAAAACTACACAAAAACATGCATAGATTATGGCTAGTTTGAATATAATGGTATGGAACACCGGTGGGATAAACAAACAACACAAACGCAAAAGCGTGCTCACGCTGATGAAAAAAGAACATGTGGACGTGGCTCTATTAAGCGAAACGCACATTTTAGAGGAAGACATAAATACGTTAGCGGATAACATATACCATAACATTAGTCACTCTTCTTTTGGTACGAGAACTAGAGGTGTAGCCATAGTCGTCAGACGTAAATTAAATATCGAATTGAAAGGGGTATGGTCAGATGCGGAGGGGCGTATAACTATAGCTAGGATTATACATAATAACAGGAAAATTGCGTTGGCAGCGGTATATGCCCCAAATTTGTACGAAGTGGGTTTCTTCACTTCACTAACCGGAGAAATGTTAAACCATCCCGAATACTCATATATAATAGGTGCGGATTTTAATGCCATTTGGAACCCAAGGATGGACAAAACTTACCTTGCCTTTTCCAGCGAACAAAAAAATTCATCTAAAGCATTAAAAGATTGGTCAAAGTCAACAGGGGTAATTGATTTATGGCGTTCACTTAATCCCATGACCCGTAAGTACTCCTGTCGTTCGGCGAGACACAACACACTATCCAGAATTGATTACGTCTTTGCATCCCCGAGAATATTTGATAAATATGAAGTGGAAATGACACCCAATGCGCTATCAGATCACTGCTACTTAATCTTGAAAGCAACATTTGGTACACTATCTTCCCGGGCCCCAAGATGGCGTTTTAATTCTATGCTGCTTAACAACAAGGAATTCATTACACAAATTAAAGAAGCTCTCACAGTATTCCTACGGGATAATGCAAACGCGGAGCAAGACCCCAGAATATTATGGATGTCGGTAAAGGGTATGATCAAGGATTTCACGGATAGATTTTCCTCCATACTGCGCAAAAATCAATGCACAAAACTGTCTGAAATGGAAACGCTTTACTCAACGCTTTTTAATTCTTTAAAATACAACAACTCTACTAGACTAGAATACCAAGTTAACACTTTGACTGCCTAAAAACGATTTACAACGTCTTTGCTGGCGATGCTAAAGTTGCCGGGGGACGCTGTACGTCGTCTTTATATCAATATTTCAAAAATCTGCGATCTGATCCATAATGTCCCTCCGCTGGCCTAAGAACCACCAGCAGGACCCACTGAGCTCTCTGGCGGTTCAGGAGCGCCATCTGGTGGCCGATCGCGCAACCGCTTAACAGGAAGCACAGTGGAGGTTGTGCTATATGTCCGTATTGCTTCCGGCCACTCGGGATAGGTTCCGGCATTCTAGCTCGTCACTCTACATAGCGATCGATTGCCAATAACTCGATAAACAACATGATTTGGACGTATATACCATTATACAAGCTGGAGATGGACCGGGTAATAATATATCCCATAATGATAAAATTTCTACTCGACGATGATCGCCCAACGGCGCGCGGAGACTGGGGTGAGTTTCAGCGTGTAACGTTACCATCTTCGATACTAACTGCTTTTATCAACATTTGACCCACATTAGATGATTGGTATAACGCTGCCCACGGAATTATAAACGCCCCCTCGCCCATCCGGTCAACATCAGATGACGTGTAGTAACTTCTAGAAGTACGTCTAGTTGGAATTTTTTATATCGCGCTGATTGCCATCAAACTGTATTTCATCATCAATATAATGCATTTGGGGCTATATATCACGTTCTGGAGAAAGTTGCAGAAAGAGATGAAAACATACTTATACATTAGACCATACTTTACTATGAATATGTGAATGAAAAAGTTTAACGTTGCTACACAATGAACAATACATATAGGACTTTGAATGGGCCCTAATAATGGCAATGTAGCAATAGAATTTAAAAAGTTATAGCCCTGCAAAGAAGGGGACTTTCTCCATAGACAAATAGCGCTGGCAATCTATGGTATATCATTAATTTAACCCATGGCAGCCAAAGTGTTAACATTCTAAAGACAGAGATCAAAGCAATATACAGACAAAAATCGGAATTGCAAATACGCAGCACAAGACAACAGCAGTATTTCCAAGGTTCCAAACCTAGTCACCTATTAGCCATGCGATTAAGAATTAATGCAAAATTTGCAGATATAACTGCCATTAGAAAACAACAAGCTCTTGTAACAGACCCCAAAATAATAAACGATACATTCAAAGAATTCTACTCCGATTTGTATAATTCAGAAACGACCTTTGATCAAAACAAATTAGACACATATCTTAATCAAATTACTCTCCCTAAACTTTCGGAGGACGACGCTAAACAGTTAGAAGCACCGATCACATTAGAAGAACTCAAGAAGGCCATATCCGGAATGAAAAACGGTAAGGCTCCGGGAATTGACGGTATCCCATCAGAAATGTACATTTCTTGCTGGGACATATTTGGACCCTTATTACTAAATATGATCTTATACTCAGTCAAAGAGGGGAGCTTCCATAAACACCAAAATATCGCACTCATTTCAGTTCTTCACAAAAAAGACAAAGACCCCACTGAGTGCGGTAGTTACCGACCATTAAGCCTCCTCAGAACCGATGTCAAACTGTACTCTAAGATATTAGCCATCAGATTGCAAAAGCATATGACGTCTTTAGGTCATCCGGACCAAACAGGCTTCATAAAAGGTCGCCTGATCAATGATAACATAAGGCGAATACTGCACGTACTAGATGCAGACAAAGAGGACACCACACCTAAGGCGATGCTATCCCTGGATGCTATGAAAGCATTTGACAGGTTGGAATGGTCGTTTCTATGGGCAGTATTAGAAAGGATGGGGTTAGGTAAAGGATTCATTGATATGATTAAAGTACTATACAAGGACCCATCGGCCAGGATTACAACAGGTACATTCATCTCCGATATCTTTCCGGTATCACGCTCTGCCAGACAAGGTTGCCCTCTTAGTCCCAGACTATTCGATCTATCATTAGAACCTTTAGCACAATTTATAAGACAATCCCAACACATAGAACCAATAGTAATCAAGGGCACACAACATAAAATTAGTTTATATGCGGACGACGTAATATTGTTCATGCAAAACCCCAACAACACATTGCCGCATATACTCAAGTCGATAGAGAACTTTGGTGATTTATCGGGATTTAAAATAAATTGGCCGAAGTCGGCTTTTCTTCCTCTTAACATCCGTGCAAAAAAAGACACAACCCTCCCAGGTGCGATACCCATGGTCAAACATTTTAGATGCTTGGGTGTGGAAATATTTCCCACCATAAGACAAACGGTGAAGCACAATTACACAAAAATACAGAACAAAATCAAAGACGACCTGGACAGGTGGGCAAAACTTAAAAACTCAGTACAGGCAAGGGTATCAATAGTTAAAATGGATGTATTACCAAGAATCAATTTCTTCAGCTCAATGCTTCCGTTACCTCCTCCAGAGGGCTACTGGAAAAGATTACAAACCTCCACATACAAATTTATTTGGAATAACAAACCACCTCGCATAAAAAGATCCACCGCACAGAGAAATAAAGCAGACGGAGGCATGGCAGTTCCAGATTTTTTACAATATTTTAAGGCTTTCACATTAAGACCATTGAAAATATGGTTTGACCCCCAGGCTTTGGTATCTTGGAGAGAATTAGAAGAAAACATAGTAGCCCCACAGAGACTGAAAGACATAGCACACACTAAACTTTCAATCAGGCATTGTGAGCGGGAATTTGGCCCCATAATTACCCATGCAATCAGAACATGGCGGGAAACACAAAAGAAATATCCTAACCCTCAAGAATGGCATAATCACACTCCCATATTCAATAACAATGCACTCTTAATGGGAAAACGCCCTATAAGATTCCCTATATGGGAAGAGCAAGGCATACACTCATTAGGGGATATTTTTAATAACCAGGGCCTCTGTAGTTATGTCGAAATATGCACAAAGTTTAACCTCACCGAGTCCACATGGCTTTTTTACATACAGTTACGACTTTGTCTGAGGTCTCACGGTGTTCCATTACTCATACCAATTGAACACCACAGATACCACAAATTTTTCTATGAAAGAGAAACATTGGGAGGTTTTGTATCAGGTTTTTATTATCAATTACTAACGTCCTCGTATGAAACCCTTCAACTAGACACTGTCTGGAGGAGGGATATACCAGACCTGGAAAATGACTTTGATTGGCAAGGAGCCTGGGCAAATGTCCGACTTACATCAAGGAACCCGGATCATCAACAAATCAATCTGAACTATATTCACAGGACATACTTGACTCCTATAAGGCTGTGCAAAATGGGGCTTAAACAAGACTCCAAATGCTCCCAATGTACAAACGGGGACGAAGGAACATTTATGCACATGTATTGGGACTGCCCACCAGTTAAGGCATTCTGGAAAGATGTGTCCCAACAATTATCAATACTCGTATCTTGGAATATACCTGTACACCCCTCGGTATTACTATTGAATGATGTTTTTGAGTTTGCAGTGAATCCACAATTAAAGAGATTGGTTTTATCGGGTATCACAGTAGCTAAAAAACTGATCGCATCACGCTGGTTTCAACCGGAAAAAATGTGCCGGAAATTGTGGTTTCTTACATATCTCGATGTGATATATCAAGAAATATCTACAGCAAGAATTCTGGGTCTCAATGAATCCAAAATGTCAATGTGGGTAGAAGTGGTGGAGAGAATAAAAGCTAGCTTATAATGGTAGTGTCTGGTTAGGAGTGAGGGATAATGGAGGTACTATCCAAGAGGGGGTCCGAGAGGGGGGGGTTTGAGCTGGAGCATATGTGTGTAGGGTTTTAGAAAATAGGTATTAGGGGTATATTCTATACTAACATTTATATAATTGTAATTTCGCTGGATATACACTGTATACGGTTAAAATGTTATTATAGACTATTTTTGTTTTATCTTGTTTCTGTACTTGCATGTATTTTAACCACCTTTACGGAAAGTTTCATTATGCATTGTGTGTTGAGTACTGACTTTTAATAATTTTTGTTCTGCAATAATAAAAAAAATATAAAAAAAAAAAAAAAAATCGGCATTGTTTTTTACATGTGTAAAAATGAACTGGTTAGTTGTGATGAGAACATGTGTGTTCATGTAACGTTTGTAACGTGGGTGAACTCACAACTAAGAGGGTTAATTAACCTGTGAAACTATGCTTAGTGACATGTGATTGAGGAATGAATCTTTTTCTCAGCCTGTGATGACAATGAACAGCATGTTCACATATTAACAGGGGTACCTGTTCAACCTGGTCGTATCAAGGGTAAGGTAGGAGGGGTAACCGACCCGGTTTCCCTGGGGCTTCCCCCCCCTCCTCTCAGACATGTTTGTTTACAATATATTGTGTCACAGTGTTTGTGGGGATACGATGTAACCCTCAGCTTAAGTTGCTGGGGTTGTGCTTCCGCTTGAGAAACTATTCTTTTCCTAAAGAAGAGGTTGTTTGGTCACTTATCATGTGTGCTTAGCAAGGCCTGTGGCCAATACGTAATCAATGACTTATGTCTATCTCGTTATGAAAAACGGCGTTCCTCTGTAGTAAGAGTGCACTTTTGCCATTTTTTGTTGTGATGAAGGGTTGTGTGTGTCGTTGTGATCTACAACTGGGTTAGGTTTGGCCCACAGAAGCACATGTGTAAGTCTGGACCGGGGCTCTTAAAGGGGCCCTCTCTGTTCTGTGTTTTTTCCTTAGTAAAACTCAGATAGCAGGTTAGCACATGAGCTATGTGAAGCTGTTAGATGCTTCATGTAGCATGCTATGACTGGGTCATGCTCTACTTTGTCATTACATCGTATCAGTGGTGAGGGGTTGTAAAGGGGTGAACTGGTAAACCTTTCCTCCCCTTTTCTGATTGGTCAGGGGTTAAAACCCCCTGTCCTTCAGGGTTCCTGTCACATTGCTTTTCGGCACGTTACAGGGTAGGGGGGGGGGGGGGGGGGAAGTTTCCTGGTCCCACGGCCTGAAAAATTGGGCGTGTGCACCGTGGAAATTCCCCCGCCATAGAGTACGTCACTGAGCACGTTTCTATTGGTAAGACTTCCGTGAGTTGTTCAGGTTCCATGTTATGGATCTGTTTCAGGGAGTTGTCAAAGCTCCTCCTCACGAAGCTCTTCCTCAGGGAGAAGTGCCTTCTGTGAGTTCGGACTCTCCTTCCCAGTGAGGGAGCCTCCTCAGAGTTTCAGAGCCTCCTCCTCAGATTGTCAAGGTGAGTAGAACTTCAAAAAGGAGTTCTGCTCTATTGTATGTGTATTCGATTCAATTCGATTTTTGAGTGTGTATTGGTTCAGTGCCTCCTCCTCGGAGAGCCCTAACCCAAGTGTTACATAGCTCAATGTTGCAATATTTCTTTTCAATCTATACAGCTCGTGTGGGAAGTCTCTCTGAGGATTCCCGTCTCCTCCCTGTGGCGAGGGTGGCGGGATGTAAAAATGAGAAAAAAAAATTTACCCTCAGCCGCGTCACGTGGGATTCATGTCAGTCTGTGTTTCTTTCTTTTTTAATAAAAAGAGGAAAGAACATGAAGCACGACGGCTCCTTGTCGTTCTCCCAGGCGACTTGGAGAAACAATGTCTGGTGTCTTGTTAGACTATCCATTGATGTGTTTGGGTCTTGATGCGTACATAGTGCTGGCTCGGGGTGTTTCTGATAAGAATCACGCATGAGGCTGGTACGCCTTGGTTGCTCGTTATTAAAATGGCGTTTTTATAGGGCAACTGGGATGGAGGTTTTCTCTTCCGAGCGCCTGTTACTAGGTCTCGACGAATTCTCGTTCATATCTGGGGGATGTTAACGGAATAGATCAAAACATATGTAGAGGGGTCTCACGCCCTTGGGGTGGGCCACTGAGCGCGGTACGAATGGGACCGTCTGGGTGGCACCCTCTTTTCATGTTTTAGATCAACACGCGTACCTACCCCCTCTCTTGGAGTGGGGATGTCGGCGTGATTAGGGCACGGGACTGGTTCTGGTCACGCTGGTCCAGGTCAGTTAACCCGTTGTCCGCCGGGGACGCAGATCTGCTGTTCTGGTACCCTGAGGGACTTGTGCTTTTTTCGGGGGAAAAAATGCCTGGTCGGCCCGGGTGTCACAGGGTTGGGCGTTATGGAGACCCTTTGTTGGGTACAGGTTGTACCCTGCGTTATCATAAAGGGGCTGGTTTTCCATTATTTTCGCTCCTCTTACGCATGGCGAAGAGGGGGCTGTTGGGGTGGTCTTATGGACCTCCTCTGGCATCCCTGTGTGCTTCCCGGGCCGCCGGGCCCGGTCCGAAGTTGTGTTTCGTCGACCCGTAGGCCTGGAATAACCCCTTTTTGAAAACTGAAACACTTGTACTGCGGTATAGCCAGTGTATACCCGCAGGTGTGTTTTGGAGTTTTTTCTTGAGGGGTTATGGAAACAACCACCGCATGTGGTACCAAGAGGGTGGTTGATTCCCTCGTGTGTTGGAGCAGAGTCAACTCCCGGGTTACCCGGTTGAGTGTGCCCCTGCACGTTCATGACGTCTGCCAATCGTGTCAGCCTTCTCTGCCTCGGCCCCTCTGGGTCAGGGTTTTTTGGTGGAGACTTTGTCATGGTGCGCAACAATGCCAGCATACGCCCCTTCCGCCGGGGGTGCTGTTTTCAGTTGACCCCTTTGGCGCCTGTCTCGTCCGCAGTGCTCCAGGCTCGGGTCAAACGCCTGCTGCCTGGATTGAGGGATCGACCCCTTCTGGGGTCGTCTCCCCGGTGCGCTGTCTGCTCCCGCTGTAGTGTAGCCCCTTGAGTGCTTCGAGTTACGGCCATGCTGACTGCCTGAGTTTGCCAGGGTCAGTGTGCCAGGCGGCGTGCTAGTGGGGGGAAGGGGGGCCCTGTCCGAATACACTGGCGATGTGGGGGGGCGGTGTCACTAGTGACCGCCTGGTGAGGTCTTGATGCTGTGGCATCGTTGTCCTCTCCAGGCCCCCTTCTTCCGGGGGATCCAGTCCCTTCAGTGGGTCTGGGTCTTCCTTCGCGCTCCGCTGCTACGTCCTTGCCACAGGGTTGAGGTGCTCTCGACCCGTGTTTTTGGGGGCGGTAACGAGGTTTGTTCCTTCCGTTCGTTCCCTGGTGGCATGCGGGTTGTGCGTGTGGGTAGTCGTGGGGTCAAGCCACGGTCTGCTCACCCTGTGCGTTGAGTTGCTCGAGTTTCTCTTCGCACGGTCGGATCCGTCTCCCTCCCGTCCTCTAATAGGGGGGGTATCCTCCATTAGGGAGGGTTGGGGGGGCTCAGTCCTCCCCAGTTCTGATGGTTGTGGGGGGCCTCAGTGGGGTACATTTGTCGAGCTTCAAGCTCCCGCTCCCGTAGTGCAGATGACGCTGAGCGGAAGCTAGTATGATATAGAACGTATGGTTATAACCAAGTTCTATGAATACTAGTGACGCTCAGCGTCTGGACGCCACTGCGGCCTTTGATATCACCTTGTGGTGAAAGATTGGGAAGGAGGCGAGTGTGTGGCCACACACCTGCTTATGAAGGTAGCGGATGGGGGTGTGGCCAGACGAATGTTTGTATGTAAATTGTGAATTTTTATTCAGTGCAAATGCACAAAGTGAGGTTAGTGCAGATGACGCTGAGCGTCACTAGTATTCATAGAACTTGGTTATATTCATAACCTTACGTTAACCTAAGACACTCGATGTTACAATACAAGTTAACCTAAGACATCTAATGATTCAATACAAGTTAACCTAAGACACCTAATGTTACAATACAAGTTAACCTAAGACACTCGATGTTACAATACAAGTAAACCTAAGACACCTAATGTTACAAAACAAGTAAACCTAAGACACCTAATGTTACAATACAAGTAAACCTAAGACACATAATGTTACAATACAAGTAAACATAAGACACCTAATGTTACAATACAAGTAAACCTAAGACACCTAATGTTACAATACAAGTGTCACAGTCGCTACCTGGCTACTCCCTCCCTCTCTCTCTCTCTGTCTTTTGTCAGTGTTGTTCGTTTAGTGTTTGGTGTGTTTTGGAGCGAGTAGCAGCCACCAGTTCTGCTGGTAGGTAGTTTCAAGTTTTCAAGTTTCTTTAATAGTTGTCATACAGAAGTACAGAATACTTTTATACAAAATGCTTCTTACTGTTGCGCTCCAGAGACTGTGCAAGACAAGATAAGTATGAAATAAAATAACATAGTAAAATTAGAAGTAAAAAAAATTAGGTCACAGTGTTCAGTTTAGACATATGTACAATGTTCGATGCAGAATAGACGTAGTTACCATACAATATACAATACTGTGCAGTGTACTAATATACAATACTATATAGTGCAAGGCAGAAATGGAGAAATGGGACGAGGTGCAATTTAGGTACAATTCACAGTAGGTGTACGAGTTGTAGTGCAAATCCTTTATCAATAAATATAAAGTGTAAGTGTGTTTGTGTGATCTAAAGTGTGGAGAGTGGGTGCTGCAGTGTGTTGTTTGTTTGAGTGAGTGTGTGCGTGTGGGTGTGTGTGCTGTGTGCATTTGATGGTTGTTGCATAGTGATTATTGTTCATTTAGCAGCCTGATGGCCTGGGGATAGAAGCTTCTTCTGAGCCTTCTGTGCTAGCCTTAAGACTCCGGTATCGCTTGCCTGACCGCAGCAGTTCAAAGAGGCAGTTGTTCGGGTGGCTCGAGTCCTTAATAATTCTCTTAGCCTTCCCCTTGCACCGCTTGTTGTAAATGTTCTGGAGGGTGGGAAGCCCCCCTCCAATTGTGCATTCGGCTGAACGTGTCACTCTTTGTAGTCTGCTACGGTCTTGTGCAGTGCTATTCCCAAACCAGGAGGTGATGTTGCCGGTCAGGATGCTCTCTATTGTACATGAGTAGAAGTTCCTAAGGATCTTCTGACTGACTTGGAACTTCCTTAGGCGCCTGAGGAAGTAGAGGCGTTGTCGTGCCTTCTTCACAACACTGTCAATGTGTGTGGTCCATGTCAAGTCCTCGGATATGTGGGCTCCGAGGTACTTGAAACTGTTCACTCTCTCAACCGGTGCCCCGTCGATGCTGAGGGGGCTGTAGTCCTTGACCCCCGACCTCCTGAAGTCCACAATCATCTCTTTTGTTTTGCTGACGTTCAGGGAGAGGCAGTTCTCCTGACACCAATGTGACAGGTTCTCTACCTCTTCCAGGTAGGCCCTTTCGTCGTTGGCAGAGATCAGGCCCACCACTACTGTGTCATCAGCAAATTTGATGATGGTGTTGTTGTTCCGCTGTGCTACGCAGTCATGTGTGTACAGGGAGTAGAGGAGGGGGCTCAGAACACAGCCCTGGGTGGCCCCTATGTTGAGCGTGATGGATGAGGAGGTGCAGTTGCCGGCTCTTACCACCTGGGGTCTGCCCGCAGGTATGCCCACCTGGTATGGCGCCCGCAGCTATGAGTTTGGAGCGTCTGATGCGCAGACACGCTATAAATCTCTCCCCGGGACTGAATTGTACCGTAGAAGAGTGCGTGCTTGCGGTCGGGGCTATTGTGGGTCATGATAGCGTGAAATCTGCATCGCGGATGAATAATGCATTTGTTATTTTTTTTGATTGTGTAGATAAAGTGAATTTGGTGGTGGAGCAGGGAGTGGTAATCCAAGACACCTTTACCCCCGTGTTTCCACTAGTAAGTCCTGCACAAAGAATAATCATTTCCAATGTTCCTCCTTTCATCAGAAATGAGGTCCTGGAAAGGGAACTGGCTAGACACAGACAGATAGTTTCCCCAGTGAAGATGATTTCTCTGGGTTGTAGATCCCCTCTGTTAAAGCATGTGTTATCTTTCAGAAGACAGGTTTTCATGATTTTGAAAAATGAAAAAAGTTATCTGAATTTATCCATGAATTTTAGAGTGGATGACCTTGATTATACTATTTATATAACTTCAGACACGATGAAATGCTTTGGATGTGGGATGGAAGGTCATATGATTAGGTCCTGTCCTACTAAGAGGCCTGGGTCGTCTGATCAAACACCGCCATCACCCAGGGCAGGTCCAAGTGGCTCGAGCACCAACAAGGGTCGAGAGAGAACCTCTGGGAGGAAAGGAACAGGAGAAGGTCTGGTGGAGAAGACAGGACAAGGTGAGAAGGTGCAGGGGGGGGGGGGGGGGGCTGGTGGAGGGAGTAGAACAGGGTAAGCAGGTGCAGGAGGAGAGGAGAGGCCTGGTGGAGAAGACAGGACAAGGTGAGAAGGTGCAGGGGGAGGGGGGGGCCTGGTGGAGAAGACAGGACAGGGTGAGCAGGTGCAGGAGGAGAGGAGAGGCCTGGTGGAGAAGACAGGACAAGGTGAGAAGGTGCAGGGGGGGGTGGACCTGGTAGAGGGGGCAGAACAGGGTGAGAAGGAGGAGGGGGTAGACCTGGTAGAGGGGGCAGAACAGGGTGAGCAGGTGCAGGAAGAAAGAGGTTTGGTAGCGGAGGCAGGATTAAATGTGAATTCTAATTGGAAAAAAGTGGAGAAAAAGGGAAGAGCGAAGGCTGTTGAGGAGATCACTGTGGTCGAGGAGGGTGAAGAAGTGGGAGGTCAGAAGACAGGGGTCGGAGGTGAAGAGAGAACCAGATTGGGCAAATGCACTGGATCAGCTGCTGGAGAAGTAGAGTGGAATGAGGGGGAAATGGAACTTGATGCTGATATTACCAAAATTTCCCAAAAAAGGAAGACTGAGGTCAGTCAAACTGACTCTAAAGCAAAAAAAGAGTGCCAACCTGAGCAGCAGGTAGACAGTGACAGTGGAGACTCTGACTTCAGCGATGAGGCGGAGTCTCTGCCTCCCACTCAGTCTCAGGCTGACAGCAGGAGGAATGGGTATTCTTTAACTAGAATAAAACGTTTTCTACAGGATACTAAAGACTCAAGGGCAGTTAAGGTGGAACGTTTTTTTCCTGACGTAAAGCTATTTGTTGAGTCCGCTAAGTGGCTAATGAAACGCAATGACAAGATTGACGAAGGTTTCTCTGATCAGGAGATTTATCGTTTAAGGAAACATGTTCAAAGGTCAAGATCAAAAATCTCCAATGATGGTTAAGTTATCTGGTCTCCTTTTATTATTTTATGTCCTGCAATTTGGATATTTTCTCATGGCAGAATTTAAAGTAGGTACCCTAAATTTAAATGGTGCAAGAGATGATGCAAAGAGGGCATCTCTTTATCAATTAATGGATTTAAAAAATATTGATGTGATGCTTGTCCAAGAGACACACAGTACTGAGGACAATACAGTGGCTTGGAAAAGAGAATGGAATGGAGAAATAGTTTTAAGCCATAACACCAGTACTAGTGGTGGAATGGGGATTTTATTTTCCAGACAATTTTTGCCACAGTCATGTGAGATTGAGGAGGTTGTAAAGGGACGTCTTTTAAAAGTAAGAGTGTTATATGAGAAGGTGAAAATGGTATTTATTGTTGTTTATGCCCCAAATATTGGTTTGGAAAGAATGTGTTTTTTAGATTATTTGGCTGATGTTATTAAAGGTTGTGATAATGAAGAGTTTTTATTTCTGGGAGGGGATTTTAACTGTACTGTTAACCCCGTTTTAGATAGGAACCATCAAGAGCCTCACTCTGCATCTCGTAGTCGTCTCTCTAGGGTGATTGAGACGTATGAGCTGAGTGATGTGTGGAGACGAATGCATCAAAAGCAGAGGCAATACACATGGATTCACACTAGAGATAATTTATTATCATTGGCCAGACTTGATCGGTTTTATTGTTTTAAACACCATTTTTGTGAGGTTTTGCCCGCTGCTCACTACCTTTTCTCTGTCTTCTTTAAGCCTACTGTTAGGAATTCCCTACTCACTCTCTCTAGCCCCCACCCTCTCGTTCCTTACCCTTAGTGGCCACACCTGTTTGATATTCTATTATCTCTCGCACCTGTGATGGCAGGCTAATTAGTCCCCCTGTGGGCTTTAAATACCAGGGCGCTTCCCCTCGTTTTGGCGTGGGGTCGTGTTGTATTCATGCTGAGTCATATTCTCTAACATCTAGACTCTTTCGGGAGATCCTCTGGTCTACCAATGCTGTAAGATGGATGCTCTCCAGTCACCAGCGCGCAACGCGCATCTTCAAGGGCTTTGGCCACCTGTCGCCGTTTGCCTGGAGGGAGACACTGTACTGCGCTCTCTAATCCTCTACGGGAGGTATTCCAGTGTTCCACTCCAGACCTCAGCGCGCCGACGCGCATCTTCCAGACCTTCGAGCTTGGCACGCTCCTCCGTACCAGCGCACTGACGCGCATCTTCCAGACCTTCGAGCTTGGCACGCTCCTCCGTACCAGCGCACTGACGCGCATCTTCCAGACCTTCGAGCTTGGCACGCTCCTCCGTACCAGCGCACTGACGCGCATCTTCCAGACCTTCGAGCTTGGCACGCTCCTCCGTACCAGCGCACAGACGCGCATCTTCCAGACCTTCGAGCTTGGCACGCTCCTCCGTACCAGCGCACAGACGCGCATCTTCCAGACCTTCGAGCTTGGCACGCTCTCCAGACCTCAGCGCGCCGACGCGCATCTTCCAGACCTTCGTGCTTGGCACACTCCTCCTCGCAGACGCACCCCGAGGCGTCTCTCGGTTCCGACGCGCACACCAAGGTGTGGCGCGCACTCTGTTCCTCGGCTCCGACAGCGGCTACCCGGTGGACGACGCCCTCGCCACCGCCACTGTTCCGACGCGCACACCAAGGTGTGGCGCGCACTCTGTTCCTCGGCTCCGACAGCGGCTACCCGGTGGACGACGCCCTCGCCACCGCCACTGTTCCGACGCGCACACCAAGGTGTGGCGCGCACTCTGTTCCTCGGCTCCGACAGCGGCTACCCGGTGGACGACGCCCTCGCCACCGCCACTGTTCCGACGCGCACACCAAGGTGTGGCGCGCACTCTGTTCCTCGGCTCCGACAGTCGGCTACCCGGTGGACGACTCCCTCGTCACCGCCACTGTTCCAGCACTCTGTTCCTCGGCTCGGACAGCCAGCCACCCGGTGGCGATGCCCTCGCCCCGCTGCTGTCCCTTACCTTTACGCATACGCCTGGGTGAGTTTTGATTGTGATGTCACTCACTCAGCGTAGTGCCCTTGCCCCCGTTCCCGCTGCTGTCCCTGTACCTTTACGCATACGCCTGGGTGAGTTTTGATTGTGATGTCACTCACTCAGCGTAGTGCCCTTGCCCCCGTTCCTGCTGCTGTCCCTGTACCTTTACGCATACGCCTGGGTGAGTTTTGATTGTGATGTCACTCACTCAGCGTAATGCCTCTTGCCCCCGTTCCCGCTGCTGTTCCTGTACCATTACGCATACGCCTGGGTGAGTTTTGATTGTGATGTCACTCTCCCAGCGTTTTGCCTCCTTTAGTTCTCACTTAGTTATTAGTTTGGACATTTCATCTCCCACTCTGTTTTGTTCTCTCGTGGATATTATTTTGGACATTACATCTCCCACTGTGTGTTTATTCACACGAAGATAGTATTTACTTTGTTACTTTGTTATTTGGACTGTTCTGCATCTGCTCTGTTTGTTCCCTTTGAATATTAACCCTCTCCTCTGTTCTGCAGAGCGGCCCAGATGTTTTCCCACCAGTCCCCAGTTCCTCCCTGTCCCCAGCCCGCCTCCGCGGTTCTCTGTCCCCAGTTCCTCCCTGTTCCCCAGCCCGCCTCCGCGGGCCTCAGTCCCCTCGGTTTCCTAGTTCTCCCCTTTCTAGTTCCACCTAGTTCCTGGTCCCAAGTTCTCCCCTTCTAGTTCCACCTAGTTCCTTGTCCCTAGTTCTCCTAGTCCCCAGTTCTCCTGTTCCCTAGCTCTCCTAGTCCCTAGTCCTCTCTCCCTAGTTCTCCTTGTCCCTGGTTTACCTAGTCTCTAGTTCCTCTGTCCCAAGGCGTTCCCTTAACCTTCCCTTAGGCGTTCCCTTACCTTCCCTTAGTGTTCCCTTTTCCTGCCCGCCTCTTAAAGGCACTTTACCTTCCCCTCTTGTGTTATTCCAGTGTTTTGTGTTTTCTCCCTTAAAGGGACAGTGCCCTTTTTCCCTGTTCTAAATAAATATCTGTTTCTTGGCAAACCATCATACCTGTCTTGTGTTGTGCGATTGGGGTCGGTTACAAACCATAACAGTACGACCCCACCAAATCGACGACCCCAGCCAGCACAGACGGTGTATGTTGAGTTTGCCTTTTTTTTTCTTGTTCCCTCTAGCTCCCCTGTTAGCCCAGTTTAGCTTCCTTGTTAGTCCTGTTTAGCTCCCTTGTTAGCCTGTTAGCTCCCCTGTTAGCTTGTTAGTCTCCCCTCTAGCTCCCCTGTTAGCCCTGTTAGCTTCCCTGTTTGCCCAGTTTAGCTTCCCTGTTAGTCCTGTTTAGCTCCCTTGTTAGCCTGTTACTCCCCTGTTTAGCTTGTTAGTCTCCCCGGTTAGCTCCCCTGTTTGCTTCCCGTTTTGCCCTGTTTGACCCCCCTGTAGCTAGCCATGCCCTGGCGGCTAACCCAGTTTCCCTCTGCATGGCCCCGGTCTGCTAGCTTGGCCCCGGCTGTTAGCACAGCCTCTATGTTAATGCAGCCTTGCAGCTGGCATAGGCCCTGTAGCTAGCCAGGCCCAAGCAGCTAACCCGGTCCCTCTGCATGGCCTCCACTTTTTTGTGTAGTTTATCCCACTGCTAGGACTGCCCTTTCAGCTAGCAAGGTCAGTTTTTCTCACACAGCTAGGACTGTCCTTCCAGCTAGCTTGTGCTCTCATGCTGGTCCAGCCCTGTCTGCCAGCCTAGCTCCGGCAGCTAGCGCAGCCTCTATGTTGATGTAGCAGTACAGCTAGCATAGGCCCTGTAGCTATCAGTGCCCTGGCAGCTACCCTTTCCCTCTGCTAGCCTGGCTCCGGCAGCTTGCGCAGCCTCTATGTTGATGTAGCAGTACAGCTAGCATAGGCCCTGTAGCTATCAGTGCCCTGGCAGCTAACCTTCCCTCTGCTAGCCCTTTCCCGGTGCTTCCATGGTTACCCCTTAGCTACCCTGCTTGCCCCTCAGTTCCTCTAGACCAGTTGCTTTAGACCAGTTCTCTAGACCCAGTTCTCTAGACCCAGTTCCTCTAGACCAGTTCCTCTAGACCAGTTCTCTAGACCAGTTCCCTAAACCAGTTCTCTAGACCAGTTCTCTTGCCCAGTTCGCTAGACTAGTTCTCTAGACCCAGTTCCTCTAGACCAGTTGCCCCTCTGCTACCCTAGTTACCCCTCGGCGACCCTGTTTCTTTTGCTAGCCCCACTCTTGTGGTGGCTTCCCCTGCTGGCTTGGCCAGTACCTCTTGTTTTGCCCCCTGCCACTCTGTCTGTATTTGTTTTGGGTCGCCGGGTGGCTCCCGTTGAGGGGGGGGTACTGTGAGGTTTTGCCCGCTGCTCACTACCTTTTCTCTGTCTTCTTTAAGCCTACTGTTAGGAATTCCCTACTCACTCTCTCTAGCCCCCACCCTCTCGTTCCTTACCCTTAGTGGCCACACCTGTTTGATATTCTATTATCTCTCGCACCTGTGATGGCAGGCTAATTAGTCCCCCTGTGGGCTTTAAATACCAGGGCGCTTCCCCTCGTTTTGGCGTGGGGTCGTGTTGTATTCATGCTGAGTCATATTCTCTAACATCTAGACTCTTTCGGGAGATCCTCTGGTCTACCAATGCTGTAAGATGGATGCTCTCCAGTCACCAGCGCGCAACGCGCATCTTCAAGGGCTTTGGCCACCTGTCGCCGTTTGCCTGGAGGGAGACACTGTACTGCGCTCTCTAATCCTCTACGGGAGGTATTCCAGTGTTCCACTCCAGACCTCAGCGCGCCGACGCGCATCTTCCAGACCTTCGAGCTTGGCACGCTCCTCCGTACCAGCGCACTGACGCGCATCTTCCAGACCTTCGAGCTTGGCACGCTCCTCCGTACCAGCGCACTGACGCGCATCTTCCAGACCTTCGAGCTTGGCACGCTCCTCCGTACCAGCGCACTGACGCGCATCTTCCAGACCTTCGAGCTTGGCACGCTCCTCCGTACCAGCGCACAGACGCGCATCTTCCAGACCTTCGAGCTTGGCACGCTCCTCCGTACCAGCGCACAGACGCGCATCTTCCAGACCTTCGAGCTTGGCACGCTCTCCAGACCTCAGCGCGCCGACGCGCATCTTCCAGACCTTCGTGCTTGGCACACTCCTCCTCGCAGACGCACCCCGAGGCGTCTCTCGGTTCCGACGCGCACACCAAGGTGTGGCGCGCACTCTGTTCCTCGGCTCCGACAGCGGCTACCCGGTGGACGACGCCCTCGCCACCGCCACTGTTCCGACGCGCACACCAAGGTGTGGCGCGCACTCTGTTCCTCGGCTCCGACAGTGGCTACCCGGTGGACGACGCCCTCGCCACCGCCACTGTTCCGACGCGCACACCAAGGTGTGGCGCGCACTCTGTTCCTCGGCTCCGACAGCGGCTACCCGGTGGACGACGCCCTCGCCACCGCCACTGTTCCGACGCGCACACCAAGGTGTGGCGCGCACTCTGTTCCTCGGCTCCGACAGCGGCTACCCGGTGGACGACACCCTCGTCACCGCCACTGTTCCAGCACTCTGTTCCTCGGCTCCGACAGTCGGCTACCCGGTGGACGACTCCCTCGTCACCGCCACTGTTCCAGCACTCTGTTCCTCGGCTCGGACAGCCAGCCACCCGGTGGCGATGCCCTCGCCCCGCTGCTGTCCCTTACCTTTACGCATACGCCTGGGTGAGTTTTGATTGTGATGTCACTCACTCAGCGTAGTGCCCTTGCCCCCGTTCCCGCTGCTGTCCCTGTACCTTTACGCATACGCCTGGGTGAGTTTTGATTGTGATGTCACTCACTCAGCGTAGTGCCCTTGCCCCCGTTCCTGCTGCTGTCCCTGTACCTTTACGCATACGCCTGGGTGAGTTTTGATTGTGATGTCACTCACTCAGCGTAATGCCTCTTGCCCCCGTTCCCGCTGCTGTTCCTGTACCATTACGCATACGCCTGGGTGAGTTTTGATTGTGATGTCACTCTCCCAGCGTTTTGCCTCCTTTAGTTCTCACTTAGTTATTAGTTTGGACATTTCATCTCCCACTCTGTTTTGTTCTCTCGTGGATATTATTTTGGACATTACATCTCCCACTGTGTGTTTATTCACACGAAGATAGTATTTACTTTGTTACTTTGTTATTTGGACTGTTCTGCATCTGCTCTGTTTGTTCCCTTTGAATATTAACCCTCTCCTCTGTTCTGCAGAGCGGCCCAGATGTTTTCCCACCAGTCCCCAGTTCCTCCCTGTCCCCAGCCCGCCTCCGCGGTTCTCTGTCCCCAGTTCCTCCCTGTTCCCCAGCCCGCCTCCGCGGGCCTCAGTCCCCTCGGTTTCCTAGTTCTCCCCTTTCTAGTTCCACCTAGTTCCTGGTCCCAAGTTCTCCCCTTCTAGTTCCACCTAGTTCCTTGTCCCTAGTTCTCCTAGTCCCCAGTTCTCCTGTTCCCTAGCTCTCCTAGTCCCTAGTCCTCTCTCCCTAGTTCTCCTTGTCCCTGGTTTACCTTTGTCTCTAGTTCCTCTGTCCCAAGGCGTTCCCTTAACCTTCCCTTAGGCGTTCCCTTACCTTCCCTTAGTGTTCCCTTTTCCTGCCCGCCTCTTAAAGGCACTTTACCTTCCCCTCTTGTGTTATTCCAGTGTTTTGTGTTTTCTCCCTTAAAGGGACAGTGCCCTTTTTCCCTGTTCTAAATAAATATCTGTTTCTTGGCAAACCATCATACCTGTCTTGTGTTGTGCGATTGGGGTCGGTTACAAACCATAACAATTTTAGTGTTTTTAACAATTGTTATATAACCCCTGTTGGTTTTACTGACCATTCTCTTGTGTACTGTTCTGTTTTTATCAAGTGTGTAAAGCCACAAAGTGCTTACTGGCATTTTAATATGTCTCTTTTAACTGATCAAAATTTTGTGGACGCTTTTACCTTCTTATGGAAGGTTCATAAGCAGACAAAGGCCAGTTTTATCTCACTACAGCAGTGGTGGGATGTGGGGAAGTGCAAAATTAAGCAGTTCTGCCAACAGTACACTCTAAATGTTACTAGGGATATCGCCAGGTCTATGAAGGCTCTGGAGATTGATGTGGAGGAGCTTCAAGAGCTAGCAGAATCCACAGGAGATCGAGGCCATATTGGAGCTCTCAAAGTTAAAAAGTCTGCTCTGGCTGACCTGTTAGGTATTTCAGCACAGGGTGCTCTGGTGAGGTCACGTTTCAGAAACATCTCAGAGATGGATGCATCTTCCCGTTTTTTTTTCGGCCTGGAGCGCAAGAATGGGCAGAAGAGGCTCAGACACAGGTCAGATACTGTCTGAGTCCACTGACATCAGGAGGCATGCTGTGGGTTTTTATAGTAGCCTTTTCCAGTCTGAACTTGGAGAGGAGCAGGAGGAATCTCATGGTTTCTATGAAGGCCTACCAAAGGTAGAGAAAGAGTCCAGTGCAGAGTTGGAGGCGGATGTGTCTCTTGATGAGCTCCATACTGCCCTGCAGAGCATGGAAAATGGGAAAGCTCCGGGTATAGACGGATTACCTGTTGAGTTCTATAAGACCATGTGGGCAGTGTTGGGGGAAGATCTCCTGATGGTGCTCGGAGACAGTCTTATTGGAGGGCAGCTGCCGCTGAGCTGCAGGAGGGCAGTACTCACACTGTTGCCAAAGAAGGGAGACTTAATGGAGATCAGGAACTGGAGACCTGTCTCACTTTTGTGTACAGAATACAAGCTCCTCTCCAAGGTGCTAGCTACCAGGCTGAGAGAGGTAATGGGGCAGGTGATCCATCGTGACCAGACCTATTGTGTGCCTGACAGGTTGGTCAGTGACAATGTGTTTCTGATTCGGGATTTTTTGGACATCTCCAGTGCATTGGGTTTGGAAACTGGTCTTATTTCCATAGATCAGGAAAAGGCTTTTGACAGGGTTGAACACCAGTACTTGTGGAAAACTCTAGAGGCCTTTGGTTTCAGCCCAGGTCTCATAGCCAAGATCTTGCCAAGGGTGTTCATTGTCGGGAATGCTGTATTCCCTGGCATTTGAACCCCTGCTACACAGGCTCAGGGCAGGCATCTCGGGGGTAAGTGTCCCTGGTTGCATTGCACCTTTTAAGCTTTCAGCATATGCAGATGACTTGGTTATTTTTATAAATAAACAAGAGGACATCAATGTGTTAGTTGAAAATGTGGGACATTTTGCTTTGATTTCCTCGGCTAAGGTCAATTGGGGGAAGAGCGAAGCACTCATGGTGGGTACGTTGTGCAGCAGACTCACTTTACCAGGGGGCCTGCATTGGAAAAAGGGAGGTTTCAAATATCTGGGAGTGTTTTTAGGGGATGAGACTTTTAAAAGGAAAAACTGGGAAAACATACTGGAAATAGCTCAAGGCTGTTTAAAGAAATGGAAGTGGATTGTGCCAAACATGTCGTATAGGGGCCGTGTTCTGGTAATCAATAACCTAGTGTCTTCTAAACTGTGGCATCGTTTGATGTGTGTTGATCCCCCAATAGACCTTCTCCCTAAACTTCAAGCTTGTTTTTTAGATTTTTTCTGGGACAAGCTGCACTGGGTGCCCCAGAGTGTTTTGTACCTGCCCAAGGAGGAGGGTGGGCAGGGTCTTGTGCATCTGTGCAGTAGGGGTGCAACTTTTCGACGCCAGTTCATTCAGAGACTTTTTTATGGACCAAAAGACTTGGTGTGGAGGCCGGTGGCTTGTGCCATACTGCAACAGCTTGGCGGACTGGGACTGTCGAATTCTCTGTTTTTGATGGATTTTAGCTGTGCTCGGTTAAATGTTCTGCCTGTTTTTTACCGTGTACTTTTTAAAACATGGAGTTTGTTCGATAAAGGACCGCTGGATTACTCAAAATCACTGTTCTGGCTTTTGAAGGAGCCAGTTGTGCTGGGAGCACGTTTGGACGTAGCTGGTGGGCCAGGTCTGACACTTTCCGCGCAGCTCTGCAGGTCAAAGATCACCACACTGGGCCATGTTGTGGAATTGACAGGAGCGAACATGGACAATGCTGCTGCTCTTGCTTCACGCTTGGGAGTGAAATCCATCGGGACGGTCAGCATGATGCTGGGAAAATGGAAGCAGGGGCTCAGTGAGATAGAACGTTGCATGTTGACACAGTTTAAAAACGGGTCTCTTCGTCCTAGTGATGAGGATATGTTTCCTACGTTTAAGCTGCAGCCTGATTAAAAAAATTGCACAGGGCCTCTTTTAGCAATGGGAGATGTTTCTGGTGTGTTTTTTGATGAGGGTGATGGAAAATGTTTGTACAGACTGTTAGTCAAGGTTCTCAACAAGGAGAAGCTCAACGGGAGAGGTGACACTCCCTGGAGAGCACACCTTGGTCTCAGTGATGAGGTGAAACCAGAGTGGCGAGCACTGTACAAACCACCGTTATTCAAAAGTGGAGGGTTATATCTGCAGTGGAGGGTTTTACATGGCATAGTGGCTGTCAATTCTTTTAGTTCCATATTGAACCCTAACGTCTCATATGACTATCCTTTTTGTGCGCAAAGGGAAACAGTTTTCCACTGTTTTCTGGACTGTTCCAGGCTGCTGCCTCTGCTAGGGTTACTAGAGAGACTTTTCCAGTCCGGTGAAGAAGTGTTCTCGAAAGAGAGGTACATTTTAGGTTTTAAATATTGTAGAAGGGAAAAAAGCAAGTGTCATCTTTTTAATTTCATTTTAGGGAGAGCAAAGATGGCTGTGTATCTCAGTAGGAGGAATAAGATAGGACAGATCTTGGATCATGATGCTGTATGTCTGTTCAGAAAAATGACCAAAGCCAGACTGAGCATAGATTTTAATTATTATAGAGCATTGAACAACCTAGATCAGTTCACTGATATATGGGCACATAAAGGAGTGTTGTGCTCTGTAATGGAAGATGAGTTGGTGTTGACAATTGACCTGATTTGAGTTTTTTCTTTGTTGTGGTTGATTTTTTTGTTGTTGGTGGTGTTTTCTTTTGTTGTTTTGTTGTTGTTGTGCTTTTAAAAATGTATTGTCAGATTGTTTGTAGGTGTTATTGAAAGAAAGACGAGTGTTATACAGTTGACTGTGTAATACTTTTTGTTGTAATGCTGGAATGATTTATAAATAAAGTGTTGTTAAAATTCAAATTCTCTCTCTCTCTCTCTCTCTCTCTCTCTCTCTCTCTCTCTCTCTCTCTCTCTCTCTCTCTCTCTCTCTCTCTCTCTCTTCTCTCTCTCATTCTCTCATCAAATCAGGTGCAGAATGCAGGTGTGATGCTGTCAGCGGAGCAGCTGATTGACATGTCTGTGGGCCAATTACGTCAGTAATATAACCCCGCCCCAGATGTCATGAGGCTGCCAGATCGTAACTTCGTATTTCCCAGTTAGTTGTGTTATTCTGCTCTCTCTTATTGTTCTCTAGTCCATTGTTCTTCGACGGTGTCTAACCCTTGTTCTCATCCTTCCCTGCAGTCCTTCCTGGCTCTTCACCCTGTTCTCTGGCTCTCGACAAGACGTGCTCTGACCCCTGACCCCCCTGCCTGCCTGACAAACTCTCCTTGCCTCTTCCCGGAACGTATGAGGACCTGCACCCGTTTTGCTCTCTGCCTGGCTGACTACCCTGTACCCGCTTTGACCCCTGCCTGGCTAACTACCCTGTACCCGCTTTGACCCCTGCCTGGCTGACTACTCCATTCCCGTGTATCGACCCCTGCCTGTCTGACTCTCCTGTCCCGCGCACGCCCCTGGACTGTACGAGTGCTCCCTCCGTGTATCGACCCCTGCCTGAAAACTCGACCATTCTATATTTATTAAATATACCCAAGACTGGGTTTTTACAAGATCTGTCTGCCAGGTCTCATTATCTGCATATTGGTTTCAATACGTCAAACCGTGACAACAAGTAAACCTAAGACACCTAATGTTACAATACAAGTAAACCTAAGACACCTAATGTTACAATACAAGTAAACCTAAGACACCTAATGTTACAAGTAAACCTAAGCCACCTAATGTTACAATACAAGTAAACCTAAGACACCTAATGTTACAATACACATTAACATAAAACACACCTAATATAATGTGCTTGTATGTTTGTGTGTGTATATGTGTGTGTGTGTTTGTATGCTTGTGTGTATGTGTGTGTGTATGTTTGTATATATGTATGTGTGCTTGTATGCTTGTGTGTGTGTTTGTATGCCTTTTTTTTTTATTATTGCAAAACAGAAATTATTAAAAGTCAGTACTCAACACATAATGCATAATGAAACTAACAGTCAAGGTGGTTAAAATTACATGCAAGTACAGCAACAAGACAAAAAAAAAAGTCTATAATAATATTTTACCGTATACAGTGTATATCCAGCGAAATTAACAATTATACAAATGCTTATATAAGACATACCCCTAATACCTATTTTCTAAAACCCTACACACATATGCTCCAGCTCGAACCCCCCCCCTCCCGGACCCCTCCTTGGATAGTACCTCCATTATCCCTCACTCCTAACCAGACACTACCATTATAAGCTAGCTTTTATTCTCTCCACCACTTCTACCCACATTGACATTTTGGATTCGTTGAGACCCAGAATTCTTGCTGTAGATATTTCTTGATATATCACATCGAGATATGTAAGAGACCAAACTTTCCGGCACATTTTTTCCGGTTGAAACCAGCGTGATGCGATCAGTTTTTTAGCTACTGTGATACCCGATAAAACCAATCTCTTTAGCTGTGGATTTACTGCAAACTCAAAAACATCATTCAAAAGCAATACAGAGGGGTGTACTGGTATATTCCAAGATACGAGTTTTGATAATTGATGGGTCACATCTTTCCAGAATGCCTTAACTGGTGGGCAGTCCCAATACATGTGCATAAATGTCCCTTCGTCTCCATTTGTACATTGGGAGCATTTTGAGTCTTGTTTCAGGCCCATTCTGTTCAGTCTTATAGCAGTCAAGTATGTCCTGTGAATATAGTTAAGGTTGATTTGTTGATGGTCCGGATTCCTTGATGTAAGACGGACATTTGCCCATGCTTCTTGCCAATCAAAGTCACTTTCCAGGTCTGGAATATCCCTCCTCCAGACAGTGTCTAGTTGAAGGGTTTCATACGAGGACGTTAGTAATTGATAATAAAAACCTGATACAAAACCTCCCAATGTTTCTCTTTCATAGAAGAATTTGTGGTATCTGTGGTGTTCAACTGGTATGTCTAATGGAACACCGTGAGACCTCAAACATAGGCGTAACTGTATGTAAAAAAGCCATGTGGACTCGGTGAGGTTAAACTTTGTGCATATTTCTCCATAACTACAGAAGCCCTGGTTATTAAAAATATCCCCTAATGAGTGTATGCCTTGCTCTTCCCATATAGGGAATCTTATAGGACGTTTTTCCATTAAGAGTGCATTGTTATTGAATATGGGAGTGTGATTATGCCATTTTTGAGGGTTAGGATATTTTTTTTGTGTTTCCCGCCATGTTCGGATTGCATGGGTAATTATGGGGCCAAATTTCGGCTCACAGTGCTTGATTGGAAGTTTAGTGTGTGCTATGTCCTTCAGTCTCTGTGGGGCTACTATGTTTTCTTCCAATTCTCTCCAAGATACCAAAGCCTGGGGATCAAACCATATTGTCAATGGTCTTAATGTGTAAGCCTTAAAATATTGCAAAAAATCTGGAACTGCCATGCCACTGTCTGCTTTATTTCTCTGTGCGGTGGATCTTTTTATGCGAGGTGGTTTGTTATTCCAAATAAATTTGTATGTGGAGGAGTGTAATCTTTTCCAGTAGCCCTCTGGAGGGGGTAACGGTAGCATTGAGCTGATGAAGTTGATTCTTGGTAATACATCCATCTTAACTATTGATACCCTTGCCTGTACTGAGTTTTTAAGTTTTGCCCACCTGTCCAGGTCGTCTTTGATTTTGTTCTGTATTTTTGTGTAATTGTGCTTCACCGTTTGTCTTATGGTGGGAAATATTTCCACACCCAAGCATCTAAAATGTTTTACCATGGGTATCGCACCTGGGAGGGTTGTGTCTTTTTTTGCATGGATGTTAAGTGGAAGGAAAGCCGACTTCGGCCAATTTATTTTAAATCCCGATAAATCACCAAAGTTCTCTATCAACTTGAGTAGATGAGGCAATGTGGTGTTGGGGCTTGCATGAACAATATTACGTCGTCCGCATATAAACTAATTTTATGTTGTGTGCCCTTGATTACGATTGGTTCTATGTATTGGGATTGTCTTATATATTGTGCTAAAGGCTCTAATGATAGATAGAATAGTCCGGGACTAAGAGGGCAACCCTGTCTGGCTGAGCGTGATACCGGAAAGATTTCGGAGATGAATGTGCCTGTTGTAATCATGGCCGATGGGTCCTTGTATAATACTTTAATCATATCAATGAATCCTTTTCCTAACCCCATCCTTTCTAATACTGCCCATAGAAACGACCATCCCAGCCTGTCAAATGCTTTCATAGCATCCAGGGATAGCATCGCCTTAGGTGTGGTGTCCTCTTTGTCTGCATCTAGTACGTGCAGTATTCGTCTTATGTTATCATTGATCAGGCGACCTCTTATGAAGCCAGTTTGGTCCGGATGAACTAAAGACGTCATATGCTTTTGCAATCTGATGGCTAATACCTTAGAGTACAGTTTGACATCGGTTCCGAGGAGGCTTAAAGGTCTGTAACTACCGCACGCGTGGGGTCTTTGTCTTTTTTGATAAGGACTGAAATGAGTGCAATATTGTCGTGTTTATGGAAGCTCCCCTCTTTGACTGAGTATAAGATCATATTTAGTAATAAGGGTCCAAATATGTCCCAACAAGAAAGGTACATTTCTGATGGGATACCGTCTCTTCCAGGAGCCTTACCATTTTTCATTTCGGATATGGCCTTCTTGAGTTCCTCTAATGTGATCGGTGCTTCTAACTGTTTAGCGTCGTCCTCCGAAAGTTTAGGGAGAATAATTTGATTAAGATATGTGTCCAATTTGTTTTGATCAAAGGTCGTTTCTGAATTATATAAGTCGGAGTAGAATTCTTTGAATGTATCGTTTATTATTTTGGGGTCTGTTACAAGTACTTGTTGTTTTCTAATGGCAGTTATATCTGCAAATTTTGCATTAATTCTTAATCGCATGGCCAATAGGTGACTAGGTTTAGAACCTTGGAAATACTGCTGTTGTCTTGTGCTGCGTATTTGCATTTCCGATTTTTGTCTGTATATTGCATTGATCTCTGTTTTTAGTACGTTAACTTGATTTTCTAGTCTAGTTGAATTGTTGTATTTTAAAGAATTAAATAACGTTGAGTAAAGCGTTTCCAGTTCAGACAGTTTTGTGCATTGATTTTTGCGCAATATGGAGGAAAATCTATCCGTGAAATCCTTGATCATACCCTTTACCGACATCCATATTATTCTGGGGTCTTGCTCCGCATTTGCATTCTCCCGTAGGAATACTGTGAGAGCTTCTTTGAGTTGTGTAATGAATTCCTTGTTGTTGAGCAGCATAGTATTAAAACGCCATCTTGGGGCCCGGGAAGATAGTGTACCAAATGTTGCTTTTAGGAGTAAATAACAGTGATCTGAAAGCGCATTGGCTATCATTTCCACTTCATATTTATCAAATAGTCTCGGGGATGCAAAGACATAATCAATTCTGGATAATGTGTTTGTATTGTGTTTGTATGCTTGTGTGTGTATGTGTGTGTGTGTTTGTGTGTGTGTGTGTTTGTATGCTTGTGTGTGTGTGTGTTTGTATGTATGCATGTGTGTTTGTATGCTTGTGTGTGTGTGTTTGTATGCTTGTGTGTGTATGTGTGTGTGTATGTATGTGTGTGTGTGTGTGTTTGTATGCTTGTGTGTATGTGTGTGTATGTTTGTATGCATGCATCAGATTCAGATTCCTTTATTAAGCCATACATTGGTAATTGTCTGTGTTACAGGGTATGCATTTTTCCATACATGCATGTGTGTTTGTATGCTTGTGTGTGTATGTGTCTGTGTGTGTGTGCGTGTGTGTTTGTATGCTTGTGTGTGTGTTTGTATCTATGCATGTGTGTTTGTATGCTTGTGTGTGTGTTTGTATGCTTGTATGTGTTTGTATGTATGTGTTTGTATCTATGCATGTGTGTATGTATGCATGTGTGTGTGTGTGTGTGTGCGTGTGCGTGTGTGTGTGCGTGTGCATGTGTGTGTGTGTGTGTGTGTGTGTGTGTGTGTGTGTGTGTGTGTGTGTGTGTGTGTGTGTGTGTGTGTGTGTGTGTGTGTGTGTGTGTGTGTGTGTGTGTGTGTGTGTGTGTGTGTGTGTGTGTGTGTGTGTGTGTGATGTAGGACTAAGACCTTCCCTCCTGATCATCTGGATATCATTGTGTC
>NC_140169.1:206777013-206799677 GCF_963971535.1 Notolepis coatsorum | reverse complement strand
TTTTCTTCAAGAAGCAGAATAAGGCTAACCCTCTCTGCCTATTGGGACATCATAATCGGGCTACCAACTTGAAGACGTGGTCATTTTTGGATTATCGAAGCTTTTGGACTGCAATAAGAAGATTTTGGATCTGTTTACCGAGCACAGGACCTACCAAAATGAACTGATTAAGACACTTGGACACTTGGACTAATAATGCATTCAGTCATTTGGACGGAGTTGTTAAAACTCACTCCACTCAAATCAATAGAGTTATATTTCACTCTATTCAAATCAAATTTAAAGTGACGTGGCTGGGATAAATGTGCCAGTCAGTCAGCCAAAATAAATTCATGGACCAAGGTCGAACCAGAGAGCTGGAGTCGAAGGCCCTCTGGGAGATAAGAGTGGCAAGCAGCTTCCCCCCACCCCCAATCCCTACCCAATCCCCCCTCCCGCGTGTACGCCCGGCGCCACTCCCACGTGATGGTGACGGCAGCCGACTAGTACGCATGCTGGAGGGGGGGGCCTAAGACTGTTTTATCACCATCCCCCAGTACATGCCCCCTCCCTCTGGACAATCTTTTCCGCCCTCCAACACTTTGTTGTTGTTGGAGCCGACTATCGCATATGGCGTCTCAGGCATTCTGTAGATGACATGTGTCAACAAATGTACATGTCTGTGTGAATTTATGTTGTGCCGTTGTTACTGTAAAAATGTAATGATTGTGATATGTTGTTATTAATGAGACGATGAGCTGTATGTGTGTGTCACTGGAATTTCCCCAAGGGGATTAATAAAGGAATATCTTATCTTATCTTATCTACCTCACTATAATATATACTTGTATGTGCAATACGACAGATGGTGGGACATGTGCAATAATGCAATAATGGTATTCGTTAATGTGCAATATTTTCCGCCGATGGGCAATATATTTTTTTCTACTGTGATGATTTTGCAATGCTTTTTTTTAAACCTTTTTAATGTTCCTGTGAATAAGTGCATATGTAGCAGAGGGTTTGAGTGGGTACATGGATTTGTGGTGTGCCTGTGAGTATGGGTACAACAAATGTATGAATGGTGGTGTGTCTATGGGTACATCATGGATGTGTGGTAGAGTCGGTATGTAGTAGGGGTGGGAATCACCAGTTTCATCACGATACGATACGATATCGATTCTTTGGACAATGATACGATATTATCCGATATCACACAGTCTGCCACGATACAATACGATACGATTCGATTCAGGTGCCTGCGATCGATATGAGACGATATTATATGCCCATTTAACACAATCAGTAACATTTAAATCAACAACAAAAAAGGCAATGGAAATATCATTTGACATTTTTATTTTTGAGCTCTTTCAGACATTTAAATGAAAAACAATCTATTGTTTTTAATACAAATAGACCTCCTGTTCACTGTTTTTGGTTTGTTTTTCTTTTTTTTCTCGATATTAATATCCTATTCACTGTCACAGAGCTGTATTTTGGCTGGAAAAGCCGGCCAGATCCTGTTAGTGGGGCTATCCCGAGAATGCACCCTCCTTCCCAGTCCCCACTTCTCTCTGCCTATGGCTCTGGGTTAGCTTACGCTAATGTAACGTTATCTTCGATCTTTAACGCGACGTGGGCATAATGGAGTGGCGAGGATTGCAAAGCAGGTTAGATGCATTGGACCCGTTGCGGAATAAAACAGCAGGGACATGTTTTGGGTCACAGAATAGGCACAATAGTCTTGCTCGGCTCTGGGTTAGCTTGTTAGCTTACGGCGCTAACGTAACGTTATCTTCGATCTTTAACGCGACATGGGCATAATGGAGTGGCGAGGATTGCAAAGCAGGTTAGATGCATTGGACCCGTTGCGGAATAAAACAGCAGGGACATGTTTTGGGTCACATAATAGGCACAATAGTCTTGATCTAGTGACGCTCTGTGTGCTGTTGATGTTAAATGGAGTTTCACAACACTGGGCGCGGGGCGATGACGTCGCCGTCGCCGGATTTTCAAAATAAGAGTATCGCAATATGAATAGATCTTTTTACGTGGCATCGATCCTATTTGATTGTTGATAATAGATCGATATATCGATCTGGATCGATGTATCGTCCCACCCCTAGTATGTAGGCATCATTATTTTAGGTGCTGCACGAACCAATCTCGTACTGTATTGTGCAATGACAATAAAGCTTTCTACTTCTACTTTCTACTTCTATAAGTGTAAATAGTCATAATGCTCCTCATTTGTCCTCGGTACATCTCGAGAAGCGTTCGTCTGATCGACTTCACACTTGGGCGTGTTGCTGAGGATAGTGTTGAATGTGGAGTTAAACAACCAGGGGTTTAGGCACAGGGACGCACTCCAACGCTTTGAACAGAAACCCGCAGGCAGCACTTCTGGGGGCAGTTCTTCTGAACTAGCACGCGTTCCCAAGAGGCACACGCCGCTCTGGACGAGCACGTTTGGAACCGGCAGTGCACTGGCAGTCTGAAGACTAAGCCTGGGTAGTGGACTCAGTAGCAGGATGGTGAAAGAGGCCCTGATGCGTTTGATAAGAAACACTCTAAGGTTACACATGAGAGTACACACACACAGGCACACACACACACACACACACACACACACACACACACATGCGCCAAGTCTCATAAAAACAGGAGAAACATCTGGGACATAGGCAATTAAGTGTTCCAAACATTTCATGGAGCGTCTCTGTGGCCCAGCTGAGCGTGAGCAGACCCCCCCTCTCTCCCAGTTCACCCTAAACCCTAACCTTAACCCCTGAACCCTAACCCTAACCCCCCCTCTCTCCCAGTTCACCCTAAACCCTAACCTTAACCCCTGAACCCTAACCCTAACCCCCACTCTCCCAGCTCACACACCAGGGCTGCTTACGGCCTAAACCCTAACCGTATGGATGTATGTATGTATGTATTGTGTGTATATCTGTATGTATATTATGTATGTATGTATGCATATGGTTTTGATTGTGATTTGAATGTGGCTATTTTTTCTCCTTCAGTTACATTTCAGTGTTATGTTTCAGTCTTACGCTTCAGTCTTACACTTCAGTCTTACACTTCAGTCTTACACTTCAGTCTTACACTTCAGTCTTACACTTCAGTCTTACATTTCAGTCTTACACTTCAGTCTTACATTTCAGTCTTACACTTCAGTCTTACACTTCAGTCTTACACTTCAGTCTTATGCTTCAGTCTTACACTTCAGTCTTACACTTCAGTCTTACACTTCAGTCTTACACTTCAGTCTTACACTTCAGTCTTACATTACAGTCTTACACTTCAGTCTTACACTTCAGTCTTACACTTCAGTCTTACATTTCAGTCTTACACTTCAGTCTTACACTTCAGTCTTACATTTCAGTCTTACACTTCAGTCTTACACTTCAGTCTTACATTTCAGTCTTACACTTCAGTCTTACACTTCAGTCTTACACTTCAGTCTTACACTTCAGTCTTACACTTCAGTCTTACATTTCAGTCTTACACTTCAGTCTTACATTTCAGTCTTACACTTCAGTCTTACACTTCAGTCTTACGCTTCAGTCTTATGCTTCAGTCTTACACTTCAGTCTTACACTTCAGTCTTACACTTCAGTCTTACACTTCAGTCTTACACTTCAGTCTTACACTTCAGTCTTACATTTCAGTCTTACACTTCAGTCTTACACTTCAGTCTTACACTTCAGTCTTACATTTCAGTCTTACACTTCAGTCTTACACTTCAGTCTTACATTTCAGTCTTACACTTCAGTCTTACACTTCAGTCTTACATTTCAGTCTTACACTTCAGTCTTACATTTCAGTCTTACACTTCAGTCTTACGCTTCAGTCTTACGCTTCAGTCTTACACTTCAGTCTTACACTTCAGTCTTACGCTTCAGTCTTATGCTTCAGTCTTATGCTTCAGTCTTACACTTCAGTCTTACACTTCAGTCTTATGCTTCAGTCTTACACTTCAGTCTTACACTTCAGTCTTACACTTCAGTCTTACACTTCAGTCTTACACTTCAGTCTTATGCTTCAGTCTTATGCTTCAGTCTTACACTTCAGTCTTACACTTCAGTCTTACACTTCAGTCTTACACTTCAGTCTTATGCTTCAGTCTTACACTTCAGTCTTACACTTCAGTCTTATGCTTCAGTCTTACACTTCAGTCTTACACTTCAGTCTTACACTTCAGTATTTTGCTTCAGTCTTACACTTCAGGCTTACACTTCAGTCTTACACTTCAGTCTTACGCTTCAATCTTACGCTTCAGGCTTATGCTTCAGTCTTACACTTCAGTCTTACACTTCAGTCTTATGCTTCAGTCTTACACTTCAGTCTTACACTTCAGTCTTACACTTCAGTCTTACGCTTCAGTCTTACGCTTCAGGCTTATGCTTCAGTCTTACACTTCAGTCTTACACTTCAGTCTTACACTTCAGTCTTATGCTTCAGTCTTACGCTTCAGTCTTACAATTCAGTCTTATGCTTCAGTCTTATGATTCAGTCATATGCTTCAGGCTTACACTTCAGTGTTACACTTCAGTCTTACACTTCAGTCTTACACTTCAGTCTTACGCTTCAGTCTTATGCTTCAGTCTTACACTTCAGTCTTATGCTTCAGTCTTACACTTCAGTCTTATGCTTCAGTCTTATGCTTCAGTCTTACACTTCAGTCTTACGCTTCAGTCTTATGCTTCAGTCTTACACTTCAGTCTTATGCTTCAGTCTTACGCTTCAGTCTTACACTTCAGTCTTACACTTCAGGCTTACGCTTCAGTCTTATGCTTCAGTCTTACGCTTCAGTCTTACACTTCAGTCTTACACTTCAGTCTTACACTTCAGTCTTACGCTTCAGTCTTACACTTCAGTCTTATGCTTCAGTCTTACACTTCAGTCTTACACTTCAGTCTTACGCTTCAGTCTTACGCTTCAGTCTTACGCTTCAGTCTTACGCTTCAGGCTTATCTATCTATCTAGGTCGTCCTCGGACGGGCCCTCCATCGGTGCTTCCAGTCATCCCGATCCTCCATGCATCTGGCTAGCTCGCCGGTGCTTTCTGTTCCCACATCTCTCCTGAGTATGTCCACATAGGTTAACGTGGGACGTCCTCGTGATCGATGCCCGTGTGTTGGTTCCCACAGTACAAGTTTGCTGGTTGGCATCTCATGGTGTCTCTGGCAGTGACCTGCCAGCCTCATTCTCCTGACTGCCACTTTATCGCTCACCTTTAGCACCCCCCCATACAAGTTTGCATTAGTGACATGCTCATCCCTGTTGATGTTGAGCACCACACGCATCATTCTGGTGTAGCACCCATCCAAGGACTTCTGCAGGGTGGGCTTCAATGTCCAGCATTCACTGCCATACAAAAGGACAGACTCAACTGTTGCATGAAAGAAGTTGAGCTTGATTTGACGGGGGAGGTTGGATTTCCACACACTGGTCATGCCGTTCAGAGCCCTCCACGCAAGTGCCTTCCTCACTTTAAGGTCTTGCTCGGACGAGTTGACCCACGAGCCCAGGTACTTGAAATCACTGACTTCCTTTAGAGCAGAGCCTCCTGTTGTCCTTAGAGGTGGATGATCCGGGAGGATGTTATACATTATGACCTCGGTTTTCTTGGCATTTAGCCTAAGGCCAACCTTGGCGCACTCCGTCTCCACTCTGCACAGGAGTTCCTGTGCCTGCTCCACCTGGTCAGAGAGCAGGCTGATGTCGTCCGCGTAGTCAAGGTCTGTTAGGACTATGGCGGGGTGTCGTCTCGATCTCCTTGGGGTTATTGTGAGACCAAGTTCCTGCTCCTGTTCATTGATGGCCTTCCTGAGCGCATAGTCGAGGACTATGACGAAAAGGAAGGGGGCAAGGGTGTCCCCTTGCATCACTCCAGCCAGGATGTCAAATTCTTCACTGTTGCCGTCTGGGGTTACCACCTTGGCCCTTGTACCCGTGTGCATGGTCCCTATGGCCCGGAGTAGATTGGGAGGGACTCCGTAGGCCTTGAGTATCCTCATCATCACGGCTCTGTGTATCGAGTCAAAAGCCTTTTTGAAGTCGATAAAGCACAGTACCGCTGTCAGGTTGTTCTTCTTAACCTTACAGTCTTACACTCAGGCTTATGCTTCAGTCTTATGCTTCAGTCTTATGCTTCATCTTACACTTCAGTCTTACACTTCAGTCTTACACTTCAGTCTTATGCTTCAGTCTTACGCTTCAGTCTTACGCTTCAGTCTTACGCTGTGTGTTACACAGATTCAAATATTCAGGTCAGTATGGCATGTTCATCAGGCTGACAACAACATTACAACAGAATCAACATTCATGACCTGCAAAATAATCAATATATATGACCTGCAACAGAATCAACATCTATGACCTGCAACAGAATCAATATATATGACGTGCAACAGAATCAATATATATGACCTGCAACAGAATCAACATCTATGACCTGCAACATAATCAATATATATGATGTGCAACAGAATCAACATCTATGACCTGCAACAGAATCAATATATATGACCTGCAACAGAATCAACATCTATGACCTGCAACAAAATCAATATTTATGACCTGCAACAGAATCAACATCTATGACCTGCAACAGAATCAATATATATGACCTGCAACAGAATCAACATCTATGACCTGCAACAGAATCAATATATATGACCTGCAACAGAATCAACATCTATGACCTGCAACATAATCAATATATATGATCTGCAACATAATCAACATCTATGACCTGCAACATAATCAACATCTATGACCTGCAACATAATCAATATATATGACCTGCAACATAATCAATATATATGACGTGCAACAGAATCAACATCTATGACCTGCAACATAATCAATATATATGACCTGCAACAGAATCAATATATATGACCTGCAACAGAATCAACGTCTATGACCTGCAACAGAATCAATATTTATGACCTGCAACATAATCAATATATATGACCTGCAACAGAATCAACATCTATGACCTGCAACATAATCAATATATATGACCTGCAACAGAATCAACATCTATGACCTGCAACAGAATCAATATATATGACGTGCAACAGAATCAACATCTATGACCTGCAACAGAATCATATTCAACGGCATAAATATGAGGAAACATCACATCCATCTTTCTATATGTTTATAATTTTGAATACATCTTTTGCATATTGAATAATGGTAAATTCGAAAAATAATTTTGTATAAAGTAGACCCACACTGTCCTCTGAAGGTCTAGATCCACACTGTCCTCTGAAGGTCTAGACCCACACTGTCCTCTGAAGGTCTAGACCCACACTGTCCTCTGAAGGTCATATCTAGACCCACACTGTCCTCTGAAGGTCTAGACCCACACTGTCCTCTGAAGGTCATATCTAGACCCACACTGTCCTCTGAAGGTCATATCTAGACCCACACTGTCCTCTGAAGGTCTAGACCCACACTGTCCTCTGAAGGTCATATCTAGACCCACACTGTCCTCTGAAGGTCATATCTAGACGCACACTGTCCTCTGAATGTCATATCTAGACCCACACTGTCCTCTGAAGGTCATAGCTAGACCCACACTGTCCTCTGAAGGTCAGATCTAGACCCACACTGTCCTCTGAAGGTCATATCTAGACCCACACTGTCCTCTGAAGGTCTAGACCCACACTGTCCTCTGAAGGTCAGATCTAGACCCACACTGTCCTCTGAAGGTCTAGACCCACACTGTCCTCTGAAAGTCTAGACCCACACTGTCCTCTGAAGGTCAGATCTAGACCCACACTGTCCTCTGAAGGTCATATCTAGTGGTGGTGGTAGTAGTGGTAGTGGTGGTGGTAGTGGCGGTGGTGGTGGTAGTAGTCGTGGTGGTAGTAGTGGTAGTGGTGGTGGTAGTGGTGGTAGTAGTGGTGGTGGTAGTAGTGGTGGTGGTGGTGGTGGTAGTAGTGGTAGTGGTGGTGGTAGTGGCGGTGGTGGTAGTAGTGGTGGTGGTGGTGGTGGTAGTAGTGGTAGTGGTGGTGGTAGTGGCGGTGGTGGTTTTGATTGATTGATTGAAAAATGTATTAACAGATTGCAGAATGGGTACAGTACAGTACATCTCAATACATACAATTGTTAAGGGGATGCAGACCAGAGAAAGACTTTCGTCTTGTTTACACCAGGGTCCCCCATTTTCAATTCATCATAACATATATGACATACATGACATACAGATAGACAGTACTGCTACATCTATACATTTATGACATATCAGATTTGCAAAAACAGTACTGTTTGTGATACAAAAGTGTCCAGAAAAGGAGTGTATATACATTTGGCGTAGAAACTGTACATTGGAGGAGGTTGGTGGGGTGGGGTTGGGTGAGGGCTGTACATTGGAGGTGGGGGGGGGGGGGGGTTGGGTAGGGGACACACACACATTTTACACTGTACATTGGAATATTGACAAAGCCTTACTTGGTCATTTACTGTACAACTAGGTTAGGACATTTGTAGGGGCCAGTTTCGAATTGCAGTCTCACGTAGGTGTTTTTTGAGAGTGTTTTTGAAGGTGGGTAGTGATTCACATTCCTTTACAGCTTTAGGCAGGGCGTTCCACATTGATGTGGCATAATTGCGAAACGTGTTTAGTCCCTTGTTTGAGCCGAATCTGGGTTTTACATGATTTGTGGAGCTCCCTCTGGTGTTGTGATCGTGGTATTCACTGACCTTTGGGAAGTATTTTGACATGTACATGGGTACCTTGGTCGCGTAGTGTATCTTGTAGACCAGGCCCATTGCAAGTTGCTGTACTCTGTCGTCTACTCTAAGCCATCCTAGGTTGTCAAAGTGGGCAGGGGTGAGGTGGGTTCTAGGAGTCAGGTCAAGTAGTAGTCTGACTAGCTTGTTTTGAGATGTTTGTAATTTGTTTTTTAGTGCCTTTGAGGTGCTTTGGTACCATGAGGTGCAAGCATAGTCGTAGTACCCTTGAATGAGTGCTCCTGCTAGAGTCTTCAGGGTATTCTTGTTTACCAGAGAGGAGATCCGGTACAAGAATCGCGTTCGTTGGTTGACTTTTTTTATTACATTGGATGCCATTTTGTCACAGGAAAGATTAGCCTCTAGGATGGAACCCAGGTAGGTAATTTCATCTTTCCTTGTGATAATATTGTCACCCACTGTAACCGAGAAGCCGTCGGTCTTGCTGAGTTTGTTATTTGAACCGAAGAGAATGGACTCTGTTTTGCCCATGTGTAATGATAGTTTGTTGTCGGCGAGCCATATGCAGATTTTGCCTAGTTCCGAGCTGAGGGCTTTTTCAACCTGTAACTTGTTCTTGTCAGAGACCAGCAGGGCTGAGTCGTCCGCAAACAGGAACAAGTTGCAGTCACAAGCTGACGACATGTCATTTGCATAAATTAGGAATAGTAGCGGTCCTAGTATGCTTCCTTGTGGAACACCACAGCTCACTGTGAGGGGGGGGGGATAGGGTACCGTTTACTTCCACCATCTGTTCCCTCCCCTCCAGGTAGGATTGTATCCAGCTCACTGATAAACTATCAAAACCAATTGCTTTTAGCTTGTCAATCAGAATGGTGTGATTGACAGTGTCGAAGGCCTTTTGTAGGTCCAGCATGACCATGCCGCAGTATTTGC
This sequence comes from Notolepis coatsorum, assembly GCF_963971535.1. NCBI lineage: Eukaryota > Metazoa > Chordata > Actinopteri > Aulopiformes > Paralepididae > Notolepis > Notolepis coatsorum. The sequence continues at coordinate 206,790,038 of NC_140169.1, read as the reverse complement.
CCGCGTCCACCTCTTGTTTGATGTGGTCGTTCAAGTAGAGAAGGCATGTGTCAGTGGAGTGGGATGTTCTGAAGCCAGATTGGAATTCGTAGATTAGATTTTTTTCCGCGAGGTACTTTTCGATCTGTTCGTATACTATTTTTTCCATGACTTTCGAGATGGATGTAAGGATAGAAACAGGGCGGTAGTTACCCGGGTCTAATTTGCTGCCCTTTTTGTGCAGGGTGGTAGTAGTGGTGGTGGTGGTGGTAGTAGTGGTGGATGGATGGATGGATGGATGGATGGATGGATGGATGGATGGATGGATGGATGGATGGATGGATGGATGGATGGATGGATGGATGGATGGATGGATGGATGGATGGATGGATGGATGGATGGATTTATGGATGGATAGAGGGATGGATGGATGGGTGGATGGATGGGTTGCGAGGGAAGGGATGGCACTTAGGCCCTGAGCCTTACAGACATGGAAAGGCTGTTTCAGCTCTCATCCCGCCCCGAACCGGACCCAGCAACGCAGGCCAGCCCCGGAGACCTGGAACAAATCAATCTACCAAATAATTTAGCGGCGAGGCACGATTTACCATGCCCCGCTGAACTGATGGCAGAGGAAGTGGCAAAATGAATTAAAGATTAAAAGGAAACTGTCACTTGTGTTACAGAAACCCACTAAACAGGTTATGCTTTCTACCACTGAGACTTGAGAAAGTGCTGAGAGCAAAGAGAGAAAGAGTCAAAGAGAGAGAGAGAGACTGGCAAGGATACGAAAGAGAGAGTCATAGAGAGAGACTGGCAAGGAGAAGAGAGAGATAGTCATAGAGAGAGAGAGAGGGAGAGAGAGAGAGCAGAGAGAGAGAGAGAGAGAGAGAGAGAGAGAGAGAGAGAGATAGCGAGAGAGAGAGAGAGAGAGAGAGAGAGAGAGAGAGAGAGAGAGAGAGAGAGAGAGAGAGGGAGAGAGAGAGAGAGAGAGATAGAGAGAGAGAGAGAGAGAGAGAGAAAGAGAGAGTCATAGAGAGAGAGAGACTGGCTAGGAGAAGAGAGAGATAGTCATATAGAGAGAGAGAGAGAGAGAGAGAGAGAGAGAGAGAGAGAGAGAGAGAGAGAGAGAGAGAGATAGAGAGAGAGAGAGAGAGAGAGAGAGAGAGAGAGAGAGAGAGAGAGAGAGAGAAAGAGAGAGAGAAAGAGAGAGCAAGGGAGCGAGAGAGCGAGAGAGAGAGACCTGTCTTTCCCCATCCTGTCTGGCCATCTTTTTAGCCTATTTTTGGAAGAGTGGCCAGAACACATCAGGTCACAGAGAAGATCAGACTCACGTCCTCTGTAGTAAAAATGGGATCCCAAACAAACACAGAGCAGAGACACCTGATACACTACAAACAAACACAGATAACACCTGATACACTACAAACAAACACAGAGAACACCTGATACACTACAAACAACACAGAGAACACCTGATACACTACAAACAAACACAGAGAACACCTGATACACTACAAACAAACACAGGGAACACCTGATACACTACAAACAAACACAGAGAACACCTGATACACTACAAACAAACATAGAGAACACCTGATACACTACAAACAAACACAGGGAACACCTGATACACTACAAACAAACACAGAGAACACCTGATACACTACAAACAAACACAGAGAACACCTGATACACTACAAACAAACACAGAGCAGAGACACCTGATACACTACAAACAAACACAGAGAACACCTGATACACTACAAACAAACACAGAGAACACCTGGGCCCTATTCCCCGTACCTGGTTAAACTAAGTCGATCAAAAGTCCCATTATCCAGATTCAATTAACCCAATGTTTGAATCCGGGATTTTCCTGTTCCTCGAACGCTGATTCAGTCTCGTTCATTCGAACCAGACTTGAGACTCAGGATAATTGCGCGCGGCCGCCTCAGCTGAAAAGACAGCAGGTGTCGATCGCAGAAATCCTGATTTTCTAACGGCATTGATTGATTGATTGATTTAAAACTTTATTAACAGATTGCAGAATGGGTACAATGCAGTACGGCTCAATAGCCTCGCCGACAAGTTAAATGCATAATCTATAGGCTAATTTTAAGTCCCTCATTACCCCAGTACCCTAGAACTATGACCTGTGCCAGTGGGTCCTGGACTTCCTGACGGGCAGACCCCAGGTGGTAAGAGCCGGCAACTGCACCTCCTCATCCATCACGCTCAACATAGGGGCCCCCCAGGGCTGTGTTCTGAGCCCCCTCCTCTACTCCCTGTACACACATGACTGCGTAGCACAGCGGAACAACAACACCATCATCAAATTTGCTGATGACACAGTAGTGGTGGGCCTGATCTCTGCCAACGACGAAAGGGCCTACCTGGAAGAGGTAGAGAACCTGTCACAGTGGTGTCAGGAGAACTGCCTCTCCCTGAACGTCAGCAAAACAAAAGAGATGATTGTGGACTTCAGGAGGTCGGGGGTCAAGGACTACAGCCCCCTCAGCATCGACGGGGCACCAGTTGAGAGAGTGAACAGTTTCAAGTACCTCGGAGCCCACATATCCGAGGACTTGACATGGACCACACACATTGACAGTGTTGTGAAGAAGGCACGACAACGCCTCTACTTCCTCAGGCGCCTAAGGAAGTTCCAAGTCAGTCAGAAGATCCTTAGGAACTTCTACTCATGTACAATAGAGAGCATCCTGACCGGCAACATCACCTCCTGGTTTGGGAATAGCACTGCACAAGACCGTAGCAGACTACAAAGAGTGACACGTTCAGCCGAACGCACAATTAGAGGGGGGCTTCCCACCCTCCAGAACATTTACAACAAGCGGTGCAAGGGGAAGGCTAAGAGAATTATTAAGGACTCGAGCCACCCGAACAACTGCCTCTTTGAACTGCTGCCGTCAGGCAAGCGATACCGGAGTCTTATGGCGAGCACAGAAAGACTCAGAAGGAGCTTCTATGCCCAGGCCATCAGGCTGCTAAACTAACAATAATCGCTAAACGAACAATAATCACTATGCAACAACCATCAAATGCACACAGCACACACACCCACAAGCACACACTCACTCAAACAAACAACACACTGCAGCACCCACTCTCCACACTTTAGATCACACAAACACACTTACACTTTATATTTATTGATAAAGGATTTGCACTACAACTCGTACACCTACTGTGAATTGTACCTAAACTGCACCTCGTCCATTTATGCCTTGCACTATATAGTATTGTATATTAGTACACTGCACAGTATTGTATATTGTATGGTAACTACGTCTACGAACATTGTACATATGTCTAAACTGAACACTGTGACCTCTTTTTTTACTTCTAATTTTTACTATGTTTTTATTTCATACTTATCTTGTCATGCACAGTCTCTGGAGCGCAACAGTAAGAAGCATTTTGTACAAAAGTATTCTGTACTTCTGTATGACAACTATTAAAGAAACTTGAATTAAAGAAACTTGAACTAGTACCCTAGTCTTGACCCTATCACCATTATCCTTTCGTAATGTTTCCTGTCGGCTTGTCCGCCATCTTGCCTTAATTCCTAAAACCACAAACGCGCATTGATAGTCATGCGGTTGTGGGCGGGTCCTGGGACCAAGAGCGTTGGGTTATGAAAAATACCCATGTGTAAGTTGACTGTTTCAGCCAATCAGAATCGAGAAATTTGCATGCCGTTGTATAAAGGGCCACAGCCTCAGGTAAGGTCTTACAATGGCTTAGTGAATATAACAGTGCAGTTCAGCATTCAGTAACCCATACATTTTGTGATAGTATTTTTTATACAACATTATGTTGAACACACACCTCAAAACCATACCTAAGGAAAATTGGCTCAATTGCAAGAAAAATAATAGACAGTTATGATATTACATTCTGCTCAGCATAATATGTGTGCAAAATATTGTGGTTCCCTGCTTTAGTCTGTTGCCACACATTTCTATACTAAATGCTTTTGTAGTCCTGTGTAGCTCAATGGATAGAGCATAACTTGTAAAAAAAAGGCATCCACCAAATTGCATATTTTAGAGTAGCTAAATCTGTAATGTTTTGTTTTGTTTCCAAGGAAATTGAAGATGAACACGGGCCCTATTCCCCATACCTGGTTCAACTAAGTCGATCAAGAGTCCCATTATCCAGATTCAATTAACCCGATGTTTGAATCCGGGGTTTTCCTGTTCCTCGAACGCTGATTCAGTCTCGTTCATTTGAACCAGGCTTGAGACTCAGGATAATTGCGCGCGGCCGCTTCAGCTGAAAAGACAGAAGGTGTCGATCGCCGAAATCCAGATTTTCTAACGCCATTGATTGATTGATTGATTTAAAACTTTATTAACAGATTGTAGAATGGGTACAATGCAGTACGGCTCAATAGCCTCGCCGACAAGTTAAATGCATAATCTATAGGCTAATTTTAAGTCCCTCATTACCCCAATCAATCAGATTATATTTCTTTAAACGTGCCTGCTGGCAGTAGGCTTATGGAATGAATAATCAAATGAGATCTTGCTAGCGAAAATAATTAGTTCAACTCTTTCAGAATAAGGATACGGCTCTCTTGTCCATTGATGGATGTATGGTGGATGTTTTATTTATCTGGCACCATGGTGTGATGGTTGGTCCTTATGCCTTTCACGCAGACGACCCGCGTTCGAATCCCCCCTTTTTCTATTTTTAGTTTTTCTTTTTGCAATGTAAATGCTTCAATTTGGTGCACTTTGAGAGCTATATAAATAATGACATCCTCAATGCATGTAGATTTATAATATTTTAACTTAAAACTAGGCTACTATTGCGTATAGTCATTAATATTATATTCCAAAAAAATTATATTGGAAACGCGGGGTTTCAAACTAGGGTCTTCCGGTTGACAGGAGTGAGCACTAGCCGTTGCACCACTGTGCCAGATGGGATATATCCATTGTGTATCCATCAATGGACAAGAGACCCGTGTTTCGAATATTTTTCTTTTGAATGAAGTTTTATCTCTTTATTCTCAAATGCATTAATGTGACGTCAACGGCTCATTCAATTGCTCAAATCCGTCAAACAGCGCATCTCATCAGACATTTTAATCCCAGTTACAATATCACAATAACGTGTGAGTGATGATACAATTCAACAATCCTCAGATTCCTCGTAATTCATAATCCACAAAAACCACAATCCACGCATAGACACTTCAATTTTATGCTTGAATGAAACACAATCCGGGCGCTCCGTTAAGCAAATCTACAGCGGAGAATATATGAAACTAATCAGAGCCAAACGGCCGATTTCATTAATTAAAAATATCCCCGCGGGATTCACATTTGCAATGCGCCATTATTAAAATAACCACATGCAGCGTGTATCGCGACTCCGAGTGCCATATATGACGTGCATTATTTTATTTAGGACAAAGTAAATCTATAGGCTGAATATGATTTATTATCAGCATTTAGTTCTATTATTATACATTTCAAAAGCCCCCTCTAGGAAAAAACGAAGCACAAAAACATAATTCAGAATGGTATAATGGGATCTAGACTGTGAGAAATATTTCAGGAAGCGAGCTGGCATTTCTTTGCGAGGGCGTGGCCATGGTTCATCCAGCTAACTGAACTTAACCCTGCTCCGGACCAGGTTCAAACTTTCTGATCTGTTACCATGGTGATTTAGAAAATCCGACTTCGGGGAACGGAAAGGTCCGGCTTAAGTCAAGCTATGCTGAAAATTATCCGGCTAACTCAGTTAGCCAGGTACGGGGAACGGGGCCCTGATACACTACAAACAAACACATAGAACACCTGATACACTACAAACAAACACAGAGAACACCTGATACACTACAAATAAACACAGGTGATTGATTGAAAATGAACATTTTATTAACAGATTGCAGAATGGGTACAATACAGTACGGCTCAATACACACAATTGTTAAGGGGATGCAGACCAGAGAAAGACTTTCGTCTTGTTTACATCAGGGTCCCCCATTTTCAATTCATAATGAATTGTAAGGGTGCAATTAGCACCGTGCAATCCATTCTTTGTGGATCTAGCCCAAGGTGTTGATTTTAAGTCATGAGAACGTTTTGAAGTTGAGAAACGCCATGAAGAGAAGCTGTATAAAGAGCTTTTCATTTGTATTGGTTTCGATAGAGTTTGAGTACTACATGGTCAGAATGCACTCTTTCCCTCTCTCTCTCTCTCTCTCTATCTCTCTCTCTCTATCTCTCTCTGTCTCTCTCTCTCTCTCTCTCTCTCTCTCTCTCTCTCTCTCTCTCTCTCTCTCTCTCTCTCTCTCTCTCTCTCAGTCTTTCTCTCTAAGTCTTTCTCTCCCCATTTCTGAGGCATTTAAACTTTTATTTCTGAGGAAAGACTAGTTTACGGAGGCTCAGGAGGTAGAGCAGTCGTCTGGTAATCGGAGGGTTCCCCGTTAAATTGTGGCACCTTACATGGTCACCTCCGCTGTTGGTGTGTGAATGTGCGAGTGAGTGGGTGAATGTTGTGAGGAATAAGTTGGAAAACGCTTTGGATAAATCATATATATCATCACTCATATAAATGCAGTCCATGTACCTACACTGTTAACCTAGCTGAAGACTATATCAATATGTTTGAAATTGCAATATGGTCTAAGTGCAATATCCAAATCACAGGAGGTGTAAATATTTCTTAAAGGTGAAATGTGTGAATACAAATCACATTCTACAGACTCCAGAAGAACTCTTTCTTTACCACAGATCCCCACAAAAATCACACGCAAAACATATTATTCCCTCTAATATTGTGAGTCACAATTTGAAATATCAGTCAAAATGATATTTTTCCAAATCATCCGGCCCGACCTGATCAGTCATTGAAACCAGTCCATTGCATCACAGAAATGCTGTTTGCTACAGTAACTGTAGGCAAATGTGGTTTCATTCATCGATGTCTCAGCTGCATGGCAGCTTAACGTACCAACATGCAATGGGGTGAATCATATCATTAAAAGAGGTTGTTTATATCAATGGTTTGGAGTTTCTGCACCCGGGGCAAAAGAGGGATGTCAACCCGCTACTGCCTCCATGCTAATAATAATGACAGCTTCAGTGAGTCAGCGAGGAGTGAAAGCTACACCTCAGGTATGTAGGAGGTGCAAAGTCAGAGCGGCAGGATCTGTTAACCGCCTGGGATGAGGGGAATTCAAACTCTTTGTCAATAAGATAAGACAAGGTGAAGTTAGATATAACTAGATTAGATTAGATTAGATTAGATTAGATTAGATTAGATTAGATTAGATTAGGTTAGATTAAATTAAATTCGGTTCGATTCGATTTGATTCGGTTAGGTTAGGTTAGGTTAGGTTAGGTTAGGTAAGGTTAGGTTAGATAAGGGAAGGGAAGGTAAGGTAAGGTAACATAAAATAAGGTGAGGTAAATCAAGGTTAGATAAGGTAAGGTAAGACATGGTAAAGTAAGATAAGGTAAGGTAAGATAAGATAAGATACAATAATGTAAGGTAAGGTAGGGTACGGTAAGGTAAGGTAAGGTTAGATAAGGTAAGGTAAGGTAAGGTAAGGCTAGATAAGATAAGGTAAGGTAATATAATGTAAGGTAAGGTACGGTAAGGTAAGGTAAGGTAAGGTTAAGTAAGGTTAGGTAAGGTAAAGTAAAGTAAGATAAGGTAAGGTACGGTAAGGTAAGGTAAGGTAAGGTTAGATAAGGTAAAGTAAAGTAAGATAAGGTAAGGTTAGATAATATAAGATAAGGTAAGGTAAGGTTAGGTTAGGTTAGACAAGGTAATGTAAGGTAAGGTAAGATAAGATAAGATAAGGTAAGGTAAGGTGACGTAAGATAAGGTAAGATAAGGTAAGGTGAGGTAAGATAAGGTAAGGTAAGGTAAGATAAGGTAAGGTAAGGTAAGGTAAGGTAAGGTAAGGTAAGATAAGGTAAGGTAAGGTGAGGTAAGATAAGGTAAGGTAAGGTAAGGTAAGGTAATGTAAGGTAAGATAAGATAAGGTAAGGTAAGGTAAGGTAAGATAAGGTAAGATAATGTAAGGTAAGATAAGATAAGGTAAGGTGAGGTAAGATAAGGTAAGATAAGGTAAGATAAGGTAAGGTACGGTAAGATAAGGTAAGATAAGGTAAGATAAGGTAAGGTAAGATAAGGTAAGGTAAGGTAAGGTGAGGTGAGGTAAGATAAGGTAAGGTAAGATAAGGTAAGGTAAGATAAGATAAGGTAATGTAAGGTAAGGTAAGATAAGGTAAGGTAAGATAAGATAAGGTAATGTAAGGTAAGATAAGATAAGGTAAGGTAAGGTTAGATAAAGTAAGGTTAGATAAGGTAAGGTAAGGTTAGATAAGGTAAGGTAAGGTAAGATAATGTAAGGTAAGGTAAGGTAAGATAAGGTAAGGTAAGGTTAGATAAGGTAAGGTTAGATAAGGTAAGGTAAGGTTAGATAAGGTAAGGTAAGGTAAGAGAAGGTAAGGTAAGGTAAGATAAGGTAAGGTAAGGTAAGATAAGATAAGGTAAGGTTAGATAAGGTAAGATAAGGTAATATAAGGTAAGGTAAGGTAAGGTAAGATAAGGTAAGATAAGGTAAGGTAATGTAAGGTAAGGTAAGATAAGGTAAGGTGAGGTAAGATTAAGGTAAGGTAAGGTAAGGTAAGATAAGGTAAGATAAGGTAAGGTAATGTAAGGTAAGGTAAGGTAAGATAAGGTAAGGTAAGGTGAGGTAAGATAATGTAAGGTAAGATAAGGTAAGGTAAGATAAGATAAGGTAAGGTAAGATAAGATAAGACAAGGTAATGTAAGGTAACGTAAGATAAGGTAAGGTAAGATAAGATAAGGTAATGTAAGGTGAGGTAAGATAAGGTAAGGTAAGGTTAGATAGGGTTAGATAAGATAAGGTAAGGTAAGGGTTAGATAAGGTAAGGTAAGGTAAGGTAAGGTAAGATAAGATAAGATAAGGTAAGATAAGATAAGACAAGGTAATGTAAGGTAAGGTAAGATAAGGTAAGATAAGGTTAGATAAGTAAGGTAATGTAAGGTAAGGTAAGGTAAGATAAGATAAGGTAATGTAAGGTAAGGTAAGATAAGGTAAGGTAAGGTAAGATAAGATAAGGTAATGTAAGGTAAGGTAAGGTTAGATAGGGTTAGATAAGATAAGGTAAGGTAAGGTAAGGTTAGATAAGGTAAGGTAAGGTAAGGTAAGGTAAGATAAGATAAGATAAGGTAAGATAAGATAAGACAAGGTAATGTAAGGTAAGGTAAGATAAGGTAAGATAAGGTTAGATAAGTAAGGTAATGTAAGGTAAGGTAAGGTAAGATAAGATAAGGTAATGTAAGGTAAGATAAGATAAGGTAATGTAAGGTAAGGTAAGGTAAGATAAGATAAGGTAAGATAATGTAGGGTAAGGTAAGATAAGGTAAGGTAAGGTAAGATAAGGTAAGGTAAGGTAAGATAAGATAAGGTAAGTTAAGGTAAGGTAAGATAAGGTAAGGTAAGATAAGGTAAGGTAAGATAAGATAAGGTAATGTAAGGTAAGGTAAGATAAGATAATGTAAGGTAAGGTAAGGTAGGATAAGATAAGATAATGTAAGGTAAGATAAGGTAAGGTAAGATAAGATAAGATAAGATAAGGTAAGTTAAGGTAAGGTAAGATAAGGTAAGGTAAGATAAGGTAAGGTAAGATAAGATAAGGTAATGTAAGGTAAGGTAAGATAAGGTAAGGTAAGATAAGATAAGATAAGGTAATGTAAGGTAAGGTAAGATAAGGTAAGGTAAGATAAGATAAGATAAGATAAGGTAAGGTAAGGTGACGTAAGATAAGGTAAGATAAGGTAAGGTGAGGTAAGATAAGGTAAGGTAAGGTAAGATAAGGTAAGGTAAGGTAAGGTAAGATAAGGTAAGGTAAGGTGAGGTAAGATAAGGTAAGGTAAGGTAAGATAAGGTAATGTAAGGTAAGATAAGATAAGGTAAGGTAAGGTAAGGTAAGATAAGGTAAGATAATGTAAGGTAAGATAAGATAAGGTAAGGTGAGGTAAGATAAGGTAAGGTAAGGTAAGGTAAGATAAGGTAAGATAAGGTAAGATAAGATAAGGTAAGGTAAGGTAAGGTAAGGTGAGGTAAGATAAGGTAAGGTAAGATAAGGTAAGGTAAGGTAAGATAAGATAAGGTAATGTAAGGTAAGGTAAGATAAGGTAAGGTAAGATAAGATAAGGTAATGTAAGGTAAGATAAGGTAAGGTAAGGTTAGATAAAGTAAGGTTAGATAAGGTAAGGTAAGGTTAGATAAGGTAAGGTAAGGTAAGATAATGTAAGATAAGGTAAGGTAAGATAAGGTAAGGTAAGGTTAGATAAGGTAAGGTTAGATAAGGTAAGGTAAGGTAAGAGAAGGTAAGGTAAGGTAAGATAAGGTAAGGTAAGGTAAGATAAGATAAGGTAAGGTTAGATAAGGTAAGATAAGGTAATATAAGGTAATGTAAGGTAAGGTAAGATAAGGTAAGATAAGGTAAGGTAATGTAAGGTAAGGTAAGATAAGGTAAGGTGAGGTAAGATAAGATAAGGTAATGTAAGGTGAGGTAAGATAAGGTAAGGTAAGGTAAGGTAAGATAAGGTAAGGTGAGGTACGATAAGATAAGGTAATGTAAGGTGAGGTAAGGTAAGGTAAGGTAAGGTAAGATAAGGTAAGGTAAGGTGAGGTAAGATAATGTAAGGTAAGGTAAGATAAGGTAAGGTAAGATAAGATAAGGTAAGATAAGATAAGACAAGGTAATGTAAGGTAACGTAAGATAAGGTAAGGTAAGATAAGATAAGGTAATGTAAGGTGAGGTAAGATAAGGTAAGGTAAGGTTAGATAGGGTTAGATAAGATAAGGTAAGGTAAGGTTAGATAAGGTAAGGTAAGGTAAGGTAAGATAAGATAAGATAAGATAAGGTAAGATAAGATAAGACAAGGTAATGTAAGGTAAGGTAAGATAAGGTAAGATAAGGTTAGATAAGTAAGGTAATGTAAGGTAAGGTAAGGTAAGATAAGATAAGGTAATGTAAGGTAAGGTAAGATAAGGTAAGGTAAGGTAAGATAAGATAAGGTAATGTAAGGTAAGGTTAGATAGGGTTAGATAAGATAAGGTAAGGTAAGGTAAGGTAAGGTTAGATAAGGTAAGGTAAGGTAAGGTAAGATAAGATAAGATAAGATAAGGTAAGATAAGATAAGACAAGGTAATGTAAGGTAAGGTAAGATAAGGTAAGATAAGGTTAGATAAGTAAGGTAATGTAAGGTAAGGTAAGGTAAGATAAGATAAGGTAATGTAAGGTAAGGTAAGATAAGGTAAGGTAAGATAAGATAAGGTAATGTAAGGTAAGATAAGATAAGGTAATGTAAGGTAAGGTAAGGTAAGATAAGATAAGGTAAGATAATGTAAGGTAAGGTAAGATAAGGTAAGGTAAGGTAAGATAAGGTAAGGTAAGGTAAGATAAGATACGATAAGGTAAGTTAAGGTAAGGTAAGATAAGATAAGGTAAGGTAAGATAAGGTAAGGTAAGATAAGATAAGGTAATGTAAGGTAAGATAAGATAATGTAAGGTAAGGTAAGATAAGATAAGATAATGTAAGGTAAGATAAGGTAGGGTAAGATAAGATAAGATAAGATAAGGTAAGTTAAGGTAAGGTAAGATAAGGTAAGGTAAGATAAGGTAAGGTAAGATAAGATAAGGTAATGTAAGGTAAGGTAAGATAAGGTAAGGTAAGATAAGATAAGATAATGTAAGGTAAGGTAAGATAAGGAAGTAAGATAAGATAAGATAAGATAAGATAAGGTAAGTAAGGTGAGTAAGATCAGGTAAGATAAGGTAAGGTGAGGTAAGATAAGGTAAGGTAAGGTAAGATAAGGTAAGGTAAGGTAAGGTAAGATAAGGTAAGGTAAGAGTGAGGTAAGATAAGGTAAGGTAAGGTAAGATAAGGTAATGTAAGGTAAGATAAGATAAGGTAAGGTAAGGTAAGATAAGGTAAGATAATGTAAGGTAAGATAAGATAAGGTAAGGTGAGGTAAGAGAAGGTAAGATAAAGTAAGATAAGGTATGGTAAGGTAAGATAAGGTAAGATAAGGTAAGATAAGGTAAGATAAGGTAAGATAAGGTAGGTAGGTGAGGTAAGATAAGGTAAGGTAAGATAAGGTAAGGTAAGGTAAGATATAGATAAGGTAATGTAAGGTAAGGTAAGATAAGGTAAGGTAAGATAAGATAAGATAAGATAAGGTAATGTAAGGAAGATAGATAAGGTAGGTAAGGTTAGATAAAGTAAGGTAGAGTAGGTAAGGTAAGGATAGATAAGGTAAGGTAAGGTAAGATAATAGGTAAGGTATGGGAATGAGATAGGGTAGGGTAAGGTTAGGTATGATAAGGGTAGGGTAGATAAGGTAAGGTAAGGTTAGATAAGGTAAGGTAAGGTAAGAGAGGGTAAGGTAAGGAGATACGAGGTAGGTAAGAGATGATGTAGGATAGGGGAAGGTTAGTTAAGGGTAAGATAGATAGGTAAGATGTTGGGTAAGGTTGTAAGGTAAGGTTAGATTAAGGGAAGAGATGGTAAAGGTAGATGTAGGTATAAGGTGATGGGTAAGATGGTAAGGTGTGGGTAGAGTGAGAGGTGAAGGTAAGGTGTGGTAAGAGATTTGGGTAAGGGTAAGGTAAGGGTTAGTGAAGGTATGGGGTGGGTTGGTAGTGTGGGCTGGGTTGGGGTGGGTTAGGGATGTGTTGGTAGGGATTGTTGGGTTGAGTTGGGTGTGGGTTTGTGATGGGTATGGGTTGGCGTAAGTGTTGGGTAGGTTGTGTTGGTAGGGTTGGGTTGTGTTGTGTTGTCTTTTGAGGTGGTGTGGGGGGTGTAGCGAGACGGGGGAAGCCGCACGACAGGGGGGGGGAGGGGTGTGTGTGAAATCTCAGAGTGCATGTGGGGGGGAGGTGCAGTGAGGGTAAGGTAAGGTGAGGTGCGGTAAGGTAAGGTGAGGTAAGGTACAAGGTCTGGTGCAGGTA
>NC_140169.1:206505367-206776813 GCF_963971535.1 Notolepis coatsorum | reverse complement strand
CGTCTTGTTTACATCAGGGTCCCCCATTTTCAATTCATAATGAATTGTAAGGGTGCAATTAGCACCGTGCAATCCATTCTTTGTGGATCTAGCCCAAGGTGTTGATTTTAAGTCATGAGAACGTTTTGAAGTTGAGAAACGCCATGAAGAGAAGCTGTATAAAGAGCTTTTCATTTGTATTGGTTTCGATAGAGTTTGAGTACTACATGGTCAGAATGCACTCTTTCCCTCTCTCTCTCTCTCTCTCTATCTCTCTCTCTCTATCTCTCTCTGTCTCTCTCTCTCTCTCTCTCTCTCTCTCTCTCTCTCTCTCTCTCTCTCTCTCTCTCTCTCTCTCTCTCTCTCAGTCTTTCTCTCTAAGTCTTTCTCTCCCCATTTCTGAGGCATTTAAACTTTTATTTCTGAGGAAAGACTAGTTTACGGAGGCTCAGGAGGTAGAGCAGTCGTCTGGTAATCGGAGGGTTCCCCGTTAAATTGTGGCACCTTACATGGTCACCTCCGCTGTTGGTGTGTGAATGTGCGAGTGAGTGGGTGAATGTTGTGAGGAATAAGTTGGAAAACGCTTTGGATAAATCATATATATCATCACTCATATAAATGCAGTCCATGTACCTACACTGTTAACCTAGCTGAAGACTATATCAATATGTTTGAAATTGCAATATGGTCTAAGTGCAATATCCAAATCACAGGAGGTGTAAATATTTCTTAAAGGTGAAATGTGTGAATACAAATCACATTCTACAGACTCCAGAAGAACTCTTTCTTTACCACAGATCCCCACAAAAATCACACGCAAAACATATTATTCCCTCTAATATTGTGAGTCACAATTTGAAATATCAGTCAAAATGATATTTTTCCAAATCATCCGGCCCGACCTGATCAGTCATTGAAACCAGTCCATTGCATCACAGAAATGCTGTTTGCTACAGTAACTGTAGGCAAATGTGGTTTCATTCATCGATGTCTCAGCTGCATGGCAGCTTAACGTACCAACATGCAATGGGGTGAATCATATCATTAAAAGAGGTTGTTTATATCAATGGTTTGGAGTTTCTGCACCCGGGGCAAAAGAGGGATGTCAACCCGCTACTGCCTCCATGCTAATAATAATGACAGCTTCAGTGAGTCAGCGAGGAGTGAAAGCTACACCTCAGGTATGTAGGAGGTGCAAAGTCAGAGCGGCAGGATCTGTTAACCGCCTGGGATGAGGGGAATTCAAACTCTTTGTCAATAAGATAAGACAAGGTGAAGTTAGATATAACTAGATTAGATTAGATTAGATTAGATTAGATTAGATTAGATTAGATTAGATTAGGTTAGATTAAATTAAATTCGGTTCGATTCGATTTGATTCGGTTAGGTTAGGTTAGGTTAGGTTAGGTTAGGTAAGGTTAGGTTAGATAAGGGAAGGGAAGGTAAGGTAAGGTAACATAAAATAAGGTGAGGTAAATCAAGGTTAGATAAGGTAAGGTAAGACATGGTAAAGTAAGATAAGGTAAGGTAAGATAAGATAAGATACAATAATGTAAGGTAAGGTAGGGTACGGTAAGGTAAGGTAAGGTTAGATAAGGTAAGGTAAGGTAAGGTAAGGCTAGATAAGATAAGGTAAGGTAATATAATGTAAGGTAAGGTACGGTAAGGTAAGGTAAGGTAAGGTTAAGTAAGGTTAGGTAAGGTAAAGTAAAGTAAGATAAGGTAAGGTACGGTAAGGTAAGGTAAGGTAAGGTTAGATAAGGTAAAGTAAAGTAAGATAAGGTAAGGTTAGATAATATAAGATAAGGTAAGGTAAGGTTAGGTTAGGTTAGACAAGGTAATGTAAGGTAAGGTAAGATAAGATAAGATAAGGTAAGGTAAGGTGACGTAAGATAAGGTAAGATAAGGTAAGGTGAGGTAAGATAAGGTAAGGTAAGGTAAGATAAGGTAAGGTAAGGTAAGGTAAGGTAAGGTAAGGTAAGATAAGGTAAGGTAAGGTGAGGTAAGATAAGGTAAGGTAAGGTAAGGTAAGGTAATGTAAGGTAAGATAAGATAAGGTAAGGTAAGGTAAGGTAAGATAAGGTAAGATAATGTAAGGTAAGATAAGATAAGGTAAGGTGAGGTAAGATAAGGTAAGATAAGGTAAGATAAGGTAAGGTACGGTAAGATAAGGTAAGATAAGGTAAGATAAGGTAAGGTAAGATAAGGTAAGGTAAGGTAAGGTGAGGTGAGGTAAGATAAGGTAAGGTAAGATAAGGTAAGGTAAGATAAGATAAGGTAATGTAAGGTAAGGTAAGATAAGGTAAGGTAAGATAAGATAAGGTAATGTAAGGTAAGATAAGATAAGGTAAGGTAAGGTTAGATAAAGTAAGGTTAGATAAGGTAAGGTAAGGTTAGATAAGGTAAGGTAAGGTAAGATAATGTAAGGTAAGGTAAGGTAAGATAAGGTAAGGTAAGGTTAGATAAGGTAAGGTTAGATAAGGTAAGGTAAGGTTAGATAAGGTAAGGTAAGGTAAGAGAAGGTAAGGTAAGGTAAGATAAGGTAAGGTAAGGTAAGATAAGATAAGGTAAGGTTAGATAAGGTAAGATAAGGTAATATAAGGTAAGGTAAGGTAAGGTAAGATAAGGTAAGATAAGGTAAGGTAATGTAAGGTAAGGTAAGATAAGGTAAGGTGAGGTAAGATAAGGTAAGGTAAGGTAAGGTAAGAATAAGGTAAGATAAGGTAAGGTAATGTAAGGTAAGGTAAGGTAAGATAAGGTAAGGTAAGGTGAGGTAAGATAATGTAAGGTAAGATAAGGTAAGGTAAGATAAGATAAGGTAAGGTAAGATAAGATAAGACAAGGTAATGTAAGGTAACGTAAGATAAGGTAAGGTAAGATAAGATAAGGTAATGTAAGGTGAGGTAAGATAAGGTAAGGTAAGGTTAGATAGGGTTAGATAAGATAAGGTAAGGTAAGGTTAGATAAGGTAAGGTAAGGTAAGGTAAGGTAAGATAAGATAAGATAAGTAAGATAAGATAAGACAAGGTAATGTAAGGTAAGGTAAGATAAGGTAAGATAAGGTTAGATAAGTAAGGTAATGTAAGGTAAGGTAAGGTAAGATAAGATAAGGTAATGTAAGGTAAGGTAAGATAAGGTAAGGTAAGGTAAGATAAGATAAGGTAATGTAAGGTAAGGTAAGGTTAGATAGGGTTAGATAAGATAAGGTAAGGTAAGGTAAGGTTAGATAAGGTAAGGTAAGGTAAGGTAAGGTAAGATAAGATAAGATAAGGTAAGATAAGATAAGACAAGGTAATGTAAGGTAAGGTAAGATAAGGTAAGATAAGGTTAGATAAGTAAGGTAATGTAAGGTAAGGTAAGGTAAGATAAGATAAGGTAATGTAAGGTAAGATAAGATAAGGTAATGTAAGGTAAGGTAAGGTAAGATAAGATAAGGTAAGATAATGTAGGGTAAGGTAAGATAAGGTAAGGTAAGGTAAGATAAGGTAAGGTAAGGTAAGATAAGATAAGGTAAGTTAAGGTAAGGTAAGATAAGGTAAGGTAAGATAAGGTAAGGTAAGATAAGATAAGGTAATGTAAGGTAAGGTAAGATAAGATAATGTAAGGTAAGGTAAGGTAGGATAAGATAAGATAATGTAAGGTAAGATAAGGTAAGGTAAGATAAGATAAGATAAGATAAGGTAAGTTAAGGTAAGGTAAGATAAGGTAAGGTAAGATAAGGTAAGGTAAGATAAGATAAGGTAATGTAAGGTAAGGTAAGATAAGGTAAGGTAAGATAAGATAAGATAAGGTAATGTAAGGTAAGGTAAGATAAGGTAAGGTAAGATAAGATAAGATAAGATAAGGTAAGGTAAGGTGACGTAAGATAAGGTAAGATAAGGTAAGGTGAGGTAAGATAAGGTAAGGTAAGGTAAGATAAGGTAAGGTAAGGTAAGGTAAGATAAGGTAAGGTAAGGTGAGGTAAGATAAGGTAAGGTAAGGTAAGATAAGGTAATGTAAGGTAAGATAAGATAAGGTAAGGTAAGGTAAGGTAAGATAAGGTAAGATAATGTAAGGTAAGATAAGATAAGGTAAGGTGAGGTAAGATAAGGTAAGGTAAGGTAAGGTAAGATAAGGTAAGATAAGGTAAGATAAGATAAGGTAAGGTAAGGTAAGGTAAGGTGAGGTAAGATAAGGTAAGGTAAGATAAGGTAAGGTAAGGTAAGATAAGATAAGGTAATGTAAGGTAAGGTAAGATAAGGTAAGGTAAGATAAGATAAGGTAATGTAAGGTAAGATAAGGTAAGGTAAGGTTAGATAAAGTAAGGTTAGATAAGGTAAGGTAAGGTTAGATAAGGTAAGGTAAGGTAAGATAATGTAAGATAAGGTAAGGTAAGATAAGGTAAGGTAAGGTTAGATAAGGTAAGGTTAGATAAGGTAAGGTAAGGTAAGAGAAGGTAAGGTAAGGTAAGATAAGGTAAGGTAAGGTAAGATAAGATAAGGTAAGGTTAGATAAGGTAAGATAAGGTAATATAAGGTAATGTAAGGTAAGGTAAGATAAGGTAAGATAAGGTAAGGTAATGTAAGGTAAGGTAAGATAAGGTAAGGTGAGGTAAGATAAGATAAGGTAATGTAAGGTGAGGTAAGATAAGGTAAGGTAAGGTAAGGTAAGATAAGGTAAGGTGAGGTACGATAAGATAAGGTAATGTAAGGTGAGGTAAGGTAAGGTAAGGTAAGGTAAGATAAGGTAAGGTAAGGTGAGGTAAGATAATGTAAGGTAAGGTAAGATAAGGTAAGGTAAGATAAGATAAGGTAAGATAAGATAAGACAAGGTAATGTAAGGTAACGTAAGATAAGGTAAGGTAAGATAAGATAAGGTAATGTAAGGTGAGGTAAGATAAGGTAAGGTAAGGTTAGATAGGGTTAGATAAGATAAGGTAAGGTAAGGTTAGATAAGGTAAGGTAAGGTAAGGTAAGATAAGATAAGATAAGATAAGGTAAGATAAGATAAGACAAGGTAATGTAAGGTAAGGTAAGATAAGGTAAGATAAGGTTAGATAAGTAAGGTAATGTAAGGTAAGGTAAGGTAAGATAAGATAAGGTAATGTAAGGTAAGGTAAGATAAGGTAAGGTAAGGTAAGATAAGATAAGGTAATGTAAGGTAAGGTTAGATAGGGTTAGATAAGATAAGGTAAGGTAAGGTAAGGTAAGGTTAGATAAGGTAAGGTAAGGTAAGGTAAGATAAGATAAGATAAGATAAGGTAAGATAAGATAAGACAAGGTAATGTAAGGTAAGGTAAGATAAGGTAAGATAAGGTTAGATAAGTAAGGTAATGTAAGGTAAGGTAAGGTAAGATAAGATAAGGTAATGTAAGGTAAGGTAAGATAAGGTAAGGTAAGATAAGATAAGGTAATGTAAGGTAAGATAAGATAAGGTAATGTAAGGTAAGGTAAGGTAAGATAAGATAAGGTAAGATAATGTAAGGTAAGGTAAGATAAGGTAAGGTAAGGTAAGATAAGGTAAGGTAAGGTAAGATAAGATACGATAAGGTAAGTTAAGGTAAGGTAAGATAAGATAAGGTAAGGTAAGATAAGGTAAGGTAAGATAAGATAAGGTAATGTAAGGTAAGATAAGATAATGTAAGGTAAGGTAAGATAAGATAAGATAATGTAAGGTAAGATAAGGTAGGGTAAGATAAGATAAGATAAGATAAGGTAAGTTAAGGTAAGGTAAGATAAGGTAAGGTAAGATAAGGTAAGGTAAGATAAGATAAGGTAATGTAAGGTAAGGTAAGATAAGGTAAGGTAAGATAAGATAAGATAATGTAAGGTAAGGTAAGATAAGGTAAGGTAAGATAAGATAAGATAAGATAAGGTAAGGTAAGGTGACGTAAGATCAGGTAAGATAAGGTAAGGTGAGGTAAGATAAGGTAAGGTAAGGTAAGATAAGGTAAGGTAAGGTAAGGTAAGATAAGGTAAGGTAAGGTGAGGTAAGATAAGGTAAGGTAAGGTAAGATAAGGTAATGTAAGGTAAGATAAGATAAGGTAAGGTAAGGTAAGATAAGGTAAGATAATGTAAGGTAAGATAAGATAAGGTAAGGTGAGGTAAGATAAGGTAAGATAAAGTAAGATAAGGTAAGGTAAGGTAAGATAAGGTAAGATAAGGTAAGATAAGGTAAGATAAGGTAAGATAAGGTAAGGTAAGGTGAGGTAAGATAAGGTAAGGTAAGATAAGGTAAGGTAAGGTAAGATAAGATAAGGTAATGTAAGGTAAGGTAAGATAAGGTAAGGTAAGATAAGATAAGATAAGATAAGGTAATGTAAGGTAAGATAAGATAAGGTAAGGTAAGGTTAGATAAAGTAAGGTTAGATAAGGTAAGGTAAGGTTAGATAAGGTAAGGTAAGGTAAGATAATGTAAGGTAAGGTAAGGTAAGATAAGGTAAGGTAAGGTTAGATAAGGTAAGGTTAGATAAGGTAAGGTAAGGTTAGATAAGGTAAGGTAAGGTAAGAGAGGGTAAGGTAAGGTAAGATAAGGTAAGGTAAGATAAGATAAGGTAAGGTTAGATAAGGTAAGATAAGGTAATATAAGGTAATGTAAGGTAAGGTAAGATAAGGTAAGATAAGGTAAGGTAATGTAAGGTAAGGTAAGATAAGGTAAGGTGAGGTAAGATAAGATAAGGTAATGTAAGGTGAGGTAAGATAAGGTAAGGTAAGGTAAGGTAAGATAAGGTAAGGTGAGGTAAGATAAGATAAGGTCATGTAAGGTGAGGTAAGGTAAGGTAAGGTAAGGTAAGATAAGGTAAGGTAAGGTGAGGTAAGATAATGTAAGGTAAGGTAAGATAAGGTAAGGTAAGATAAGATAAGGTAAGGTAAGATAAGATAAGACAAGGTAATGTAAGGTAACGTAAGATAAGGTAAGGTAAGATAAGATAAGGTAATGTAAGGTGAGGTAAGATAAGGTAAGGTAAGGTTAGATAGGGTTAGATAAGATAAGGTAAGGTAAGGTTAGATAAGGTAAGGTAAGGTAAGATAAGATAAGATAAGACAAGGTAAGATAAGATAAGACAAGGTAATGTAAGGTAAGGTAAGATAAGGTAAGATAAGGTTAGATAAGTAAGGTAATGTAAGGTAAGGTAAGATAAGATAAGGTAATGTAAGGTAAGGTAAGATAAGGTAAGGTAAGGTAAGATAAGATAAGGTAATGTAAGGTAAGGTAAGGTTAGATAGGGTTAGATAAGATAAGGTAAGGTAAGGTAAGGTTAGATAAGGTAAGGTAAGGTAAGATAAGATAAGATAAGATAAGATAAGATAAGGTAAGATAAGATAAGACAAGGTAATGTAAGGTAAGGTAAGATAAGGTAAGATAAGGTTAGATAAGTAAGGTAATGTAAGGTAAGGTAAGATAAGATAAGGTAATGTAAGGTAAGGTAAGATAAGGTAAGGTAAGATAAGGTAATGTAAGGTAAGATAAGATAAGGTAATGTAAGGTAAGGTAAGATAAGGTAAGATAATGTAAGGTAAGATAAGGTAAGGTAAGGTAAGATAAGGTAAGGTAAGGTAAGATAAGATAAGATAAGATAAGGTAAGTTAAGGTAAGGTAAGATAAGGTAAGGTAAGATAAGGTAAGGTAAGATAAGGTAATGTAAGGTAAGGTAAGGTAAGATAAGGTAAGGTAAGATAAGATAAGATAAGGTAATGTAAGGTGAGGTAAGATAAGGTAAGGTAAGGTAAGATAAGATAAGGTAATTTAAGGTAAGGTAAGATAAGGTAAGGTAAGGTAAGATAAGATAAGGTAAGGTACGGTAAGATAAGATAAGATAAGGTAATGTAAGGTAAGGTAAGATAAAGTAAGGTAAGGTAAGATAAGATACGATAAGGTAAGGTAAGGTAAGGTAAGATAAGGTAAGATAAGGTAAGGTAAGATAAGACAAGGTAAGGTAAGGTAATGTAAGATAAGGTAAGGTAAGGTAAGATAAGGTAAGGTAAGATAAAGTAAGGTAAGATAAGATAAGGTAATGTAAGGTAAGGTAAGATAAAGTAAGATAAGGTAAGGTAAGATAAGGTAAGGTAAGGTAAGATAAGATAATGTAAGGTAAGGTAAGGTAAGATAAAGTAAGGTAAGGTAAGATAAGGTAAGGTAAGGTAAGATAAGGTAATGTAAGGTAAGGTAAGGTAAGATAAGGTAAGGTAAGGTAAGATAAAGTAAGGTAAGGTAAGATAAGATACGATAAGGTAAGGTAAGATAAGGTAAGGTAAGGTAAGATAAGGTAATGTAAGGTACGGTAAGATAAGGTAAGATAAGGTAAGGTAATGTAAGGTAAGGTAAGATAAGGTAAGATAAGGTAAGGTAAGGTACGATAAAGTAAGATAAGGTAAGGTAAGGTAAGATAAGACAAGGTAATGTAAGGTAAGGTTAGATAAGGTAAGATAAGATAAGATAAGATAAGATAAGATAAGATAAGATAAGATAAGGTAAGGTAAGGTAAGATAAGGTAAGGTAAGGTAAGGTAAGATAAGATAAGATAAGGTAAGGTAAGGTAAGGTAAGATAAGGTAAGGTAAGGTAAGATAAGGTAAGATAAGATAAGACAAGGTAATGTAAGGTAAGGTAAGGTAAGGTAAGGTAAGATAAGATAAGATAAGGTGATGTAAGATAAGATAAGATACAGTAATGTAAGGTAAGGTAAGGTAAGGTAAGATAATATAAGATAATGTAAGGTAAGGTAAGATAAGATAAGATAAGATAAGGTAAGGTAAGGTAAGGTAAGGTAAGATAAGGTAAGATAAGGTAAGGTAAGATAAGGTAAGGTGAGATAAGATAAGGTAAGGTAAGATAAGATAAGGTAAGGTAAGGTAAGATAAGGTAATGTAAGGTAAGGTAAGGTAAGATAAGGTAAGGTAAGATAAGGTAAGATAAGGTAAGGTAAGGTAAGATAAGACAAGGTAATGTAAGGTAAGGTAAGATAAAGTAAGGTAAGGTAAGATAAGATATGATAAGGTAAGATAAGGTAAGGTAAGGTGAGGTAAGATAAGGTAAGGTAAGATAAGGTAATGTAAGGTAAGGTAAGGTAAGATAAGGTAAGGTAAGGTAAGATAAGATAAGGTAATGTAAGGTAAGATAAGGTAAGATAAGATACGGTAAGGTAAGGTAAGATAAGGTAAGGTAAGGTAAGATAAGATAAGACAAGGTAATGTAAGGTAAGGTAAGATAAGGTAAGGTAAGGTAAGATAAGATAAGGTAATGTAAGGTGAGGTAAGCTAAGGTAAGGTAAGGTTAGATAGGGTTAGATAAGGTAATGTGAGGTAAGATAAGGTAAGATAAGGTAAGGTAAGGTAAGATAAGGTAAGGTAAGATAAGATAAGATAAGATAAGGTAAGGTAAGGTAAGATAAGGTAAAGGAAGATAAGGTAAGATAAGGTAAGGTAAGGTAAGATACGATAAGGTAAGGTAAGGTAAGGTAAGATAAGATAAGATAAGGTAAGGTAAGATAAGGTAAGGTATGGTAAGATAAGGTAAGGTAAGGTAAGATAAGATAAGATAAGATAAGATAAGGTAAGATAAGATAAGACAAGGTAATGTAAGGTAAGGTAAGATAAGGTAAGGTAAGGTAAGATAAGATAAGGTACGGTAATGTAAGGTGAGGTAAGATAAGGTAAGGTTAGATAGGGTTAGATAAGGTAATGTAAGGTAAGGTAAGATAAGGTAAGATAATGTAAGATAAGATAAGGTAAGATAAGACAAGGTAAGGTAAGGTAAGATAAGGTAATGTAAGGTAAGGTAAGATAAGGTAAGGTAAGGTAAGGTAAGATAAGATATGATAAGGTAAGATAAGGTAAGGTAAGGTAAGGTGAGGTAAGATAAGGTAAGGTAAGGTAAGATAAGGTAATGTAAGGTAAGGTAAGATAAGGTAAGGTAAGGTAAGATAAGGTAAGGTAAGGTAAGATAAGATAAGGTAATGTAAGGTAAGATAAGGTAAGGTAAGATAAGGTAAGGTAAGGTAAGATAAGGTAAGGTAAGGTAAGGTAAGGTAAGATAAGATAAGACAAGGTAATGTAAGGTAAGGTAAGATAAGGTAAGGTAAGGTAAGATAAGATAAGGTAATGTAAGGTGAGGTAAGCTAAGGTAAGGTAAGGTTAGATATGGTTAGATAAGGTAATGTAAGGTAAGATAAGGTAAGATAAGGTAAGGTAAGGTAAGATAAGGTAAGGTAAGGTAAGATAAGATAAGATAAGGTAAGGTAAGATAAGGTAAGGTAAGGTAAGGTAAGATAAGGTAAGGTAAGATACGATAAGGTAAGGTAAGCTAATATAAGATAAGGTAAGGTAAGATAAGGTAAGGTACGGTAAGATAAGGTAAGGTAAGATAAGATAAGATAAGGTAAGGTAAGATAAGATAAGACAAGGTAATGTAAGGTAAGGTAAGATAAGGTAAGGTAAGATAAGATAAGATAAGGTACGGTAATGTAAGGTGAGGTAAGATAAGGTAAGGTAAGGTTAGATAGGGTTAGATAAGGTAATGTAAGGTAAGGTAAGATAAGGTAAGATAATGTAAGATAAGATAAGGTAAGATAAGACAAGGTAAGGTAAGGTAAGGTAAGGTAAGGTAAGATAAGGTAATGTAAGGTAAGGTAAGATAAGGTAAGGTAAGGTAAGATAAGGTAAGATAAGGTAAGGTAAGGTAAGGTAAGATAAGACAAGGTAAGGTAAGGTACGGTAAGATAAGGTAAGGTAAGCTAAGAAAAGATAAGGTAATGTAAGGTAAGGTAAGATAAAGTAAGGTAAGGTAAGATAAGATAAGGTAAGATAAGATACGATAAGGTAAGGTAAGGTAAGATAAGGTAAGGTAAGGTAAGGTAAGATAAGGTAAGGTAAGATAAGGTAAGGTAAGATAAGGTAAGGTAAGATAAGATAAGATAAGGTAATGTAAGGTAAGATAAGATAAGGTAAGGTAAGGTTAGATAAAGTAAGGTTAGATAAGGTAAGGTAAGGTTAGATAAGGTAAGGTAAGATAATGTAAGGTAAGGTAAGATAAGGTAAGGTAAGGTTAGATAAGGTAAGGTTAGATACGGTAAGGTAAGGTTAGATAAGGTAAGGTAAGGTAAGGTAAGATAATGTAAGGTAAGGTAAGGTAAGATAAGGTAAGGTAAGGTAAGATAAGATAGGGTAAGGTAAGGTAAGGTAAGGTTAGATAATGTAAGGTAAGATAAGGTAAGATAAGGTAAGATAAGGTAATGTAAGGTAAGGTAAGATAAGGTAAGGTAAGGTTAGATAAGGTAAGGTGAGGTAAGATAAGGTAAGGTAAGGTAAGGTAAGGTAAGGTTAGATAAGATAAGGTAATGTAAGGTAAGGTTAGATAAGGTAAGGTGAGGTTAGATAAGGTAAGGTAAGGTAAGGTTAGATAAGGTAAGGTGAGATAAGATAAGGTAAGGTAAGGTAAGGTTAGATAAGGTAAGGTTAGATAAGGTAAGGTAAGGTTAGATAATGTTAGATAAGGTAAGGTAGGGAAAGGTAAGCTAAGGTAAGGTAATGTAATATAATATAAGGTAAGTTAAGGTAAGGTAAGGTTAGATAAGGTAAGGTAAGGTTAGATAAGGTAAGGTAAGGTAAGATAATGTAAGGTAAGGTAAGATAAGATAAGGTAAGGTAAGGTTAGATAAGGTAAGGTTAGATAAGGTAAGGTAAGGTTATATAAGGTAAGGTAAGGTAAGGTAAGATAAGGTAAGGTAAGATAAGGTAAGATAAGGTAAGGTAAGGTAAGGTTAGATAATGTAAGGTAAGATAAGGTAAGATAAGGTAAGATAAGGTAATGTAAGGTAAGGTAAGATAAGGTAAGGTAAGGTTAGATAAGGTAAGGTGAGGTAAGATAAGGTAAGGTAAGGTAAGATAAGGTAAGATAAGGTAAGGTAAGGTAAGGTAAGATAAGATAAGATAAGGTAATGTAAGGTAAGGTTAGATAAGGTAAGGTGAGGTTAGATAAGGTAAGGTAGGGTTAGATAAGGTAAGGTGAGGTAAGATAAGGTAAGGTAAGGTAAGGTTAGATAAGGTAAGGTAAGGTTAGATAAGGTAAGGTAAGGTTAGATATGGTTAGATAAGGTAAGGTAAGCTAAGGTAAGGTAATGTAATATAATATAAGGTAAGTTAAGGTAAGGTAAGGTTAGATAAGGTAAGGTAAGGTAATATAAGACAAGGTAAGTTAAGGTAAGGTAAGGTAAGTTAAGGTACGGTAAGGTAAGGTAATATAAGACAAGGTAAGCTAAGGTAAGGTAAGGTAAGGTATGGTAAGATAAGATAAGGTAAGATAAGGTAATGTAAGGTAAGGTAAGGTAAGGTAAGATAAGGTAAGGTAAGATAAGATAATATAAGATAAGGTAAGGTAAGATAAGATAAGATAAGATAAGGTAAGGTAAGATAAGATAAGATAAGGTAAGATACGATAAGATAAGGTAAGATAAGGTAAGGTAAGGTAAGATAAGGTAAGATAAGGTAAGGTAAGATAAGTTAAGGTAAGGTAAGGTAAGATAAGATAAGATAAGGTAATGTAAGGTAAGGTATGGTAAGGTAAGGTATGGTAAGGTAAGGTACGGTAAGGTTAGATAAGGTAAGGTAAGGTAAGGTAAGGTAAGATAAGGTAAGGTTAGATAAGGTAAGGTAAGGTAAGGTAAGGTTAGATAAGTTTAGATAAGATAAGGTAATGTACGGTAAGGTAAGGTAAGGTTAGATAAGGTAAGGTAAGGTAGGGAAAGGTAAGCTAAGGTAAGGTAATGTAATATAATATACGGTAAGTTAAGGTAAGGTAAGGTTAGATAAGGTACGGTACGGTAAGGTAAGGTAATATAAGACAAGGTAAGCTAAGGTAAGGTAAGGTCATATAAGATAAGGTAAGTTAAGGTAAGGTAAGGTAAGGTAAGGTTAGATAAGGTAAGGTACATTAAGATAAGGTAAAGTAAGGTAAGGTGAGGTAAGATAAGGTAAAGTAAGATAAGATAAGATAAGGTAAGGTAAGGTAAGGTAAGGTAAGGTACATTAAGATAAGGTAAGGTAAGGTAAAGTAGATTAGATACACTTTTATTATTAGACCACAAGGTCATGATTTTAGGGTAAGAAACATTTGTATACATCATTTATTTTGAGGTCATTAAATGAAGCCAGCTGTCATTCTTCCATTCTCTGTCAAGTCAGCCACTGCTTGCATGATTCAGCCTGTGGCAGGTATTAAGAGAGAGAGAGTTCCAATGCACTCTTCATTGATTCCGTTGTGTTAAAAAGCATTGATTTGCCTTGGGCACATCACTGTAACAGAATTCCATTCTCGTGCAGCACACGCTATCTTAGTATGCAAATAACAGATGCATGTCATGAAAAGACAGGCGGCTGTATTGAATGACAACTGAAGCCAGTGACTTGTGTTTATCTCAATAGACTATTTGTAGACATATCACCGCTATTGAATGAAAACATGTGCACTCCAATTTGAGTGATTTTCATGTTTCTACATGGATACAAAGTATATTTCATGACCCTATAGTTATTTGGATCCAAGACCAGTTGTGTGTAACTTCAGGAATCTGAAAGCGAAACAGCTTTTCCCAATTTCATGAAAAGTCGCTTTTTGAACATAATCCGACAACGACGTGCACGCATCAACAGAAGTACCGCGTGAATTTTACTGTCACAAAGTACTAACTATCGTGTACCGAACATCTAAACCAGGTGCCCCGGCCCACTGAGAACAGATGTCTACCACAGTAAATAATCTGACATGACTTGATCCGACAGCGACTAAAGATCCTCTTTCATCCATTGTGGACGACCAGAGAAGCTCCCCGCTCCACAAAGCTCAGAGGGAAACTGATCTCTCGCTGGGTTTGGAGAATCTAAGGATGACTAAGTGCTTTTGAAGTCAGCTGTTCTATTGTACGGGCTACTGCGGAGGAGCTACGGTGCACTGGAGAACACTGTACTGTACATAGCAATCTATACAAAACACTAGGGCTGAACCCTATTAGTCGATTAGTCGACTAATCGGTCGAAAGGAGCCGTAGTCGACTGCCAACCTCTTAGTCGAATACAAACAAATAAATAAAAAATATATATAAATTAAAAAAAAAAATTATCATTCTTTCCAAAAGAAAATAGGCCTAGAAGCGTGGCTAACGCTAATGGTGCGCATACCAGAGGCTAACTGCCTACGAAAACGGGCACAGAGGCACTGAAAGAAGATTTCACCCATCTAATGAACACACTAGACTAGACAAATATCAAGATGTATCCATCAGTGGACCAATTGCATGCTTTTGCAGAGGACAAGAAGCCTTCAGTCAACTCCTTCAGACATTAAGCACCCCCCACAGCCCCTTTTTTTAGTCGACTGATAGTCGACTAACGGCAAATTTTGGCCAATCATAGTCGACTATCCAAATCCTTAGTCGGGGACAGCCCTACAAAACACTGAACGCAGAGAAGAAAAAAAGGCCCATTTTAACCAGTATTTGAAACTTCCCGCCATTGGGTAAGAGGATTAGCATGTTTCAAGACATAAGGCAAGTAAATTGACTGTTTTTTATATAGTGCTTTTATTCAAATCGCTTTACAACTTATTTACAACATTCACTCACAGAGGGCGGAGTTAGGAGTTATGCGTCTTGCTCAAGGACACTTCGACACGCTGCCGGGAGGAGCCGGAATCAAAGCGGGATCAATTATTCTGCTTTAAAATCTTTAAACAATCCTTGAAAGCTCAATTGTAAAAAGAAATATTCCTTGCGGTGAAGACTACACAATGATAGTGAGGACTCTTTAGGATATGTATGTATATCCACAGGGTAATGACCTCCTTTTGATTGTCTCTCTGTGAAAGTATATCACTACATTTGAAAGATATTGTGTAAAGAGATTTCCATATTAACATTTTTGTTTTGAGAGTATAGTTTTCCACTACAAATTACAATGTGATATGACATGTTTTTTATGTTGTTATCATGTAATACAATTGTCATGGTCCTATTTAATTCAAAATTGTCTATTATCTTTTACTGTTTATTAATTTAGAAATCTTTTTTTCAATTCAGTTAAAATATACTGTATGTCATATATATATATATTACAATATGTATATATCGTGGACGATGGTATATGGTAGTAAAAATCACATGGATCTATGACGGAATACCTTCATGTTCTGTATAACTTCAGCCCTAATCTGAGCATAGTAAACAGGACATGGTACAGAATTTTCACCGGCACGTTAATTTCTTAGCAGCCAAAGTAACATTTAGTATAGAAAAGACAGATCCACGAGTCCGTGTGGTAGAGTTGACGGATTTACCGCCGACATATATCAGCATATGGCTGGTGCGTGGTGGCCAGTGTGCATTTCAAGCCTGGGGCTTAAATATCCTCCTTTAATAAGCTATCTACTTTCAAAGTTTCTCGCTACATTTTGAGGGTTCTATTGTGGAAGAGAAACTCTAGGTTACATGTATCTGCTGAGTAACTGACTCTATTGTTAGTCACTTGACTTTGAAGTTATCTTAGTACAGCAAAGCTGCTATCGTAGGGTGAACTGGGGTAAGATGTGCCTCAAGAGCTCACGCAAATGTTTTATGGACTCATAAAGTCAAAGTCCCATTCATTGATAAGGGAGCAGCCCCAGATTATACATCCCAGTGACATCACCGATTGGAGGGTTTTCTCTCAGATTTCTAGCTTTAGAAGAGAGTGGCGCGTGTTCACAAATACTGACTGAACTGTCCTAGGCCACAGGAAGAACATATGTGAATTCTTAAAATGGTTGACATTCCCCTTTAATAGCAAAGTTGATAGTGCATTGTGCAGAATGGCCATAACTAACGTGTATTAAACAAGAAAATGCCCGCCACATAGCTACAGTAATAGTCATTGTAGAAATCTACCAACCTTTCATCTACCCTGCATTAGTACTTCTAGATTTTCCAAACAACTTCTCTTGGTGGTGGAGAACAAATGCAGCAGTAATGCAAGTTAATTTCACCCATAATGGCTTAATTTTAATCTTTGGGCATGTCTATAAACGGGTTTCTCATCCACGTCAGTCTCAGTGTGCATGCACATCAAGGAGGCAAAAAGGAACATAAACTACAATATTTACATTTGTTAGCCATGCTAGCGATCTAAACAATCAAGCCATGCTAAAGCTAGATATGTAGAAGGTGAAAGACACTCACAGTCATACTGATTTGGTCAAATGACATCCAGCCGTTTTCGTTGGAATCTTGTAGTCAGGGGAGTGCCATGGTTTCTCCATAGAGCTCCATTATACTTTTAGTCAGGGAGTACATGGTTTCTCCATAGAGCCCTGTTGTACTTTTTTAGCCCAGCAGCTTGTGCAGGTAGGGCGCAACTCAGTCACATGATTCAGCAGGTATTATTGATTGGCTAGTGCTTCCAGCTTCTGACGCTGCAAGCTGCTTTTCTCTACTGCTTCTGCTAGTGTTTACATTAATGCAGCTTAAGCAGCATTTAAATACTAATTTACGTTTTAAGATTTACTATGCTAGTTCCTGGTTCCTCCCTGGAATTTAAACATTCATTCTATAGCTGGAGAGTCACCTACAGTATAATTAGCCTAGCTTAGCTTGGCCTAGCTATCACTAGCTTAGCCACCTAACCCCATAATAAGTAAGCTGGGGACGATAACGTGGATATTCCCTCGCCACGGGTATGTCCCCCTGCAAAGACTGCTGTGGATATCTACAGACGATTGAAGTACTTGAGACAAAGATATTTCATCTGGAGGAGAAGAAAATACCATGGACCCCAAAGGTGAGGATGCTAGCAAAGCCAGGCTCTCTGCAAACAGACAATGCAAAGCTAACGCTGACCCCAGATACAGAAGAAACTGCTAAGCTAACGCTGACCCCAGATACAGAAGAAACTGCTAAGCTAACGCTGACCCCAGATACAGAAGAAACTGCTAAGCTAACGCTGGCCCTAGATACAGAAGAAACTGCTAAGCTAACGCTGACCCCAGATACAGAAGAAACTGCTAAGCTAACACTGACCCCAGATACAGAAGAAACTGCTAAGCTAACGCTGACCCCAGATACAGAAGAAACTGCTAAGCTAACGCTGACCCCAGATACAGAAGAAACTGCTAAGCTAATGCTGGCCCTAGATACAGAATAAACTGCTAAGCTAACGCTGGCCTCAGATACAGAGGAAAACTGCTAAGCTAATGCTGGCCCCAGATACAGAGGAAACTGCTACGCTAACGCTGGCCCCAGATACAGAGGAAACTGCTAAGCTAATGCTGGCCTCAGATATAGAAGAAACTGCTAAGCTAACGCTGGCCTCAGATACAGAAGAAACTGCTAAGCTAACGCTGGCCCTAGATACAGAAGAAACTGCTAAGCTAACGCTGGCCCTAGATACAGAGGAAACTGCTACGCTAACGCTGGCCCCAGATACAGAACAAACTGCTAAGCTAACGCTTATCCTAGACACGGGGGAAATTGTCTGGAATGTACCAAGAGAGAAACAAGATACCAGTAACGAAAATACCATTTGGAATAAGCGTGGAGCAAAACCGAAAAAGAAAATCATCCCCGACAAAACAGAGGCACCCGAAGCGACAGAGTTCCTAACCTCTCTTGAAGACCACGCTGTCGTAGGGGATCTTGTTCCGGGTCTCCAGGCTAGAACAGTTCCAGCGGTGGCCTCTGAACTGGTGCTGGCACTCGTGGATGGCGATCTGGATCCCCTGGATGGCGGACGCCGTCACGTCCGGGTTCCTCATGCACACCTCCAGCTGGCGGCGCGTCAGGCCCGGCAGGGTCAGGCACACCGTGTTGGCGTTCAGGATCGGGTCGATGTTGGGGATCTTCAGGCCCAGTATCTCGTTGGAATCTACCCTGGATGGAACACAAAATGATATTTTAAAAGGATTACTTTTTAATGTATTTCTGCTTTGTTAGATAATGTACGCACTAGGGGGGTGTAACGATTCGACCTCACAACGATTAGATTCGATTTACGATTCTTCAGGCAACGATGCATTGCATCATGAAATCTCTTCATTTGACCACAATTCGATTCGATTAATTTTCTCAGTTAATTCCCCCAAAAAAGATTTATACACAAATGTGGCTGGGGGAACTGATTCACTCAGCATGAATGGACTATAGGTCAATACAAATACACAAAAAAATATATTTAATATATATATATATATATATATATTTATAATCGATTCTAATAGATTCTAACATTTTCAAATCAATGCAGTTGAATCATCACATTAGGATTGATGCATCGCTACACCCCTAGTACGCACTGAGGAGAGAGATGAACACAGGGTGATGGACGATGAATGCAGCAGCTCTGTGGGTAGGTACAGTAGGTAGATGAGTGAGTGAGTGAGTGAGTCGGTCGGTCAGTCAGTAAATTTTTTTTTTTTTAACCTTCTCTTTCTCCTATTTTTTCTCTGATTTTCTCCTCGTCCCAATTAGTCGTTGTGCCAATTCCCCCCCCTCCCCTACCTGGTTGTTGTACACATGTTCCCCCACGAGTCGGTACAAGGGTGTCCTGATGTCGAACGCACGCTTCCTCCGAGACGTGCGCCGTCAAGCCAGTGACGCTCTTTCCACTTGGCAGCAAGGACTCTCATTGGTGAAGTGTAATGCGTGGGAGGGCACGCTATCTCCACCAAGTCCTGCCCCGCTTAGCAAGCGCAGAGACCTGACCTGTAGGCGTCGCTGTCCACAACGCCAGATTCCCACCCGCCAGCTTTCCCACCCCCTAATACTGCCAATTGTATTAGTATGAACGGCCAGCCAAGCTGGTAGCAACGGCGAGAGGTGGGCTCGAACCCAGCGTCTCCTGCATTGGTGACGAGCGAAATCTCCGCTACGCCACCTGACCGCCTGGTCAGTCAGTAAATTCAAGTATTCATTTGTATTGAATCTCTCAATGCAATGGAGAAACAAAGCACTTGACAAACACCAAAATCAAAACAAAAACCAAGAGAAAAAAAGAGCAACTACACAATAACAATTACACACTTCACTATGAAGACAGTGAGCCCAAAACAGCCTGTAACAGATGAAGAATACACTCAGTCTGATGCTTGGGGAAACAGTTTCAGGGTACAGGAGTACAGGGTCAACAACTGCAAAAGCACATCATGCTTTGATTTGAGCTTTATGCACGGAATTGTCAAGAGGTTATGGTTATGGTTAGGGTTAGGGTTAGGGTTAGGGTAACAGTTAGAGTTAGTGTTAGTGTTGGTGTTAGGGTTAGAGTTAGTGTTGGTGTTGGTGTTAGGGTTAGAGTTAGTGTTAGTGTTAGAGTTAGGGGTTAGTGTTAGAGTTAGGGGTTAGTGTTAGAGTTAGTGTTAGTGTTAGTGCTATGGTTAGTGGTAGGGTTAGTATCAGGGTTAGTGTTAGGGTTAGTGTTGGGGTTAGTGTTAGTGCTCGAGTTAGGATTAGTGTTGGGGTTAGTGTTAGTGCTAGGGTTAGTGTTAGTGTTAGGGTTAAGGTTAGGGTTAGTGTTAGTATTAGTGCTAGGGTTAGGGTAATGCCTGTAAGTAATAAGATATGTCCAATATAGAAGAACGTTGACTTAATAAGTAGTTCCATGGTACAGAAATTATAATACATATGCTTTTCCTCACTAAAGGCACAGAGAAAATGCTAGATGATACCGTGTGATTTACTGCTGTCTTCATGCCAAAGATCTCAATGGAATCTAATGTGAGTAGAACTCGCGACACGAGGGATGGTGTAGGAGGTACTGAGGATTGATTGTGCTTTAGTGGACCACCTTCCTATGGGAGCACCCGTACCCCTACTGACCTCGCTCCCTCTCCGCCAAAATACTGTCTCAATAAAAAACAAAATCGTTGGCAAGTGGAGCGAACCAAAGAAAGATGAACTGTTGCTCAGAGAGCATGATGTCTGTGTAAAGGTAAGAAAGAGGAAATGCGTCTGGGAGCTTATTTACGTCCCGAGATCGTGGAATTCATACCACATGGGCGGGGTGAGATGCACAAGCAGAGAGGAATAGCTTCGACCTGAGGTCATCCTCTCACGTTTACATTTGCTTTTTTTTTTATCCACTTTTTCTCCTTATTTTTCAATTTTTCTCCCATCCCAATTTCGTATCGCCAATTATCCCCTTCAATTCTCCCCTCCCCTGTCTTGAACGTTGCTAGACTATGCCTCCCACTGGTCGGCTGTAGTGAGGATAGAAGCCTTGCATCCCGTGTCCCCTCCGGTACACGAGGAGGCAGCCTGTTGCATCTTTTCAGCAGACAGCGCGATCTCTCAGTGGCGAGGAGTAACGTGTGGGAGGCTCACGCTGCCCCCAATACTTCCTGTCTCTGCTGTACAGGCGTCACCCAACCGACCTGTGGGAGTCGCCGTCCACAACGTCCAATCCCCACCCATCGACTTTCCACCCGCTACCTCTGCCAATTGAGATAGTATGACGACTGGCCCAAGCCGCAGGCAATGCTGACTCGGGGAGTCGAGACCGGAGTCTCTTGCATTGGTGACAAGCGCAATCTCCGCTACGCCACCCAGCCGCCCTACATTTGCTTTTTCATTCTAAAAATTGTGCTGCTTTTTCTTTTTACTTCAAAACAATCATATCCAGCCCATTCACTTCATGTCTAAGGTGCATGGCAAGGCTGCTCGATTATCATAATCACGATTCTTTTGATTGATATTGAAATCATGATTATTAAACACGATTACTCATTTATTTGAGAACATCATTTGACGACGATGAATTCGTTTGACCTTTCTTCTCGACCAAAGGCTGCCTTTCTTCTCCCAAGAAGACGTTTCAAAATAACTGGAAAAACTCATGGTGGCTCCCTCCTTCCTCTCAACACGAGCTGAAACTACTGTATGCTGTGTTTACAACACAAGACAAAATGAGAGCAATGCGGCATGCATTTACATTTAGTCATTTAGCTGACGCTTTTATCCAAAGTGACTTACAAGTTCTGTACGACAAGTCAGCAGGAAGTCTACAACTCTTTCAGCTGAGTAACAATGTGTTGAAACTTGGGTGCTGCAGTGAAGAGTGTATGATACTGAATGAAACCGTAAACAGAGAGGCCTATTGGGATGCTAGATCCTAATGTGAAAAACTGTGATTTACCTTACCTTGCTACCTCTCTATCTTTTTTATGCTTGTTTATGCCTGTATTTTTTACTGCTGTGAAGCACTTTGAACTGCAATTTCTGTATGAAAAGTGCTATACAAATAAGAAGGTTAGTGTTTTTTTTCTTTTCATTTCAGATATTGATTGAAGAAATCTGTCGACAGCGAAAGATTGGGTCAGGTTTTGGCTGTCCTAACTGTGGTGGGAAGTTCGTTCAACCATTGTGGAGCAAGGACATGCGACACAATAATTGTTTGATTTAAATTATCTTGTTTTCATGATCGTGTGAGGCCTGAAATTTAAACTCGATCAATCGCCCAGCCCTAGTGCATGGAGATAAATAAATAAACAAGATACGCTTTCTGCATTATGTTCTCTGCTTAGAATTCTGCCATTGTCTGAGTCGTACAGTTGGAGATTTGGTTTCCAGCGTGAGAGATATAGCTGACGTACAAACAAAACATCTGGCAACTTTAACTACTGGAGGAGGACCCAAACTGTTTGGATGAATCGGAAACCTTTTCATTCCTCGAGGTCTTAGCAATTAGCGGTTGGCCGTTAGAAGTGCAAACAATGCTATCCTAGGAATCAAGAAGCAGTTGTTCCTCACATGGCAAGGGGGACGAGATGCTGTAAACATCCCCTCCAGGTGTATTTTAAACACTTGTTCTATATTGATTAACATTTTGTATAAATATGTTTTTTTTCTCCTCATTGTCAATATACTACTGAACATGTTTCAGCAGCATCTCTACACATTTACCCTCATTGAGAACACAAGGATTTATCAACATGCAAATTGACAACAAGCACCCATTGATATTTACCAGGAAGTCCAAGTCAGCATCTTATATTCCTTCAAGACAATAGGCAAGTCAATACCTACTCAGCTTTCTGTGTACCTGAGGATAAAGGTGTATATTTATATTGAACCGTGAGATGTTCAACCTTTTAAAGCCGAATCATACCGACTCTGTGTCAAACTGACGGCGATGCTTGGCCATGGGTCACACCTCAAGTGCCCAAGGCCAAGGAGCCTACCGGCAAGGCCTACGTGCAACTGGCCACAAAATGTAACTGCACGTTGGTTGATGCGGACAATGGAGCTATGGTGGTCTAGGAGAATAGACTGACGTTGAAGTCTAATTCAGCCTTTAGTGACATCAGACAGTGACATCACATCACTATACCATTGGCCATGATATATTTGAAGAAAAAAAAAAATATATATATACAGTATACACATAGTGTCGATTTCTAAGTTAATCAAAATTGTATTGTAATAAAAAAAATCCTTGCAATAAATTGAAATGAGCGTAATAACTATGCTTTCGAAAAATAACTAAAACGAATTTAAACTATATTGTGTACTTAAAGAATTTACTAAAACTAAATAAATATAAATGTTAGTTTTAGTCTTTGTCAATTTGGTGAAATTTGTCAACACAACTAGCTAGAGGAGGTGAATAATGTTTATTGAAACTGGGATGATGTCTACATGACCGTGAGTCAATCTATGATTTATTACACAATACCTATTCTGAACTTCTTAAATCTTGCACCCGACAGATTTAATAAATACATTTTATAAACTAATAAAAACTAAACAAAAATTTAACTATAAACAATAAAAAAAAAAACGAAACTGAATCTATCCAACCCAGGAAACAAACTGAAGCTAAACTGAACTGACTAAATAAAAATAAACTATGAAAAATGTTAATGAAACTATTGTAAAAATGTATACACCTATACAATACAATACAAAACAAGTTCTGCACAAATAACAATATGTATAGTCAAATTCTTGCCTCCAAGAAGAGGTAACCATAAAAACAACATGTTTCAGCGGAGGGGATCTTCTTTAATAAGCCTGGGTCCCGGCTCCCAGGACAAGAGGCTACATTTCTACTTAGGGTCCGAGGCAGACAATAAATTCAGGAGCCACACTGTGAGGCTTCCCCAATCTAGCCGTAAAACCAAGCCGGCGAAAAAGGCTGCAGAACAAGAGATACCCGGGCCGTAAGGCAGGGCGGGGCCTCCGACGTATACATGCAACAGTCTTATTGGCCCTCAGGGGTGTCATTTCAAGGCTTCAGCACTGGTCTGTTGTCAACTCCACTCCCTCGTTCCCTTAGGCTGTTCACCTCTCTCTGTCACAGAGAAAGCTCTGTGACACACACAGTGTTATATAGACACTACAGATGGTGGCTTTACAAACCGCTGATAGGGTCTTTAACCCTTTCGGGTATATGTTCTTTTATCTTTTTTTTTTTTTTTTACTTGCTGTTCTAGAGATCCGTAGCTTTGGATGTGGCCACTGTTACGTCATCACCGGAACGTTTTATTGATCTCAAATGTGTGGCCGTTAAAGAGAGTTCAACCATGACTCTAATGGTTACGTTAACACAGAACTAGGGCTGGGAGGTCTACTGAATATGAAGGTACACTGTCATAGATCCATGTAGGACTGGGAGGTCTACTGAATATGAAGGTGTACTGTCATAGATCCATGCAAAGGTATGTATTTTTACTATTTTACTATTTGTAAAAATAAATGTCTATGTATACATAGTCTAACATGTGATTGTAGTAGTAGTAGTAGTAGTAGTAGTAGTAGTAGTAGTAGTAGTAGTAGTAGTAGTAGTAGTAGTAGTAGTAGTAGTAGTAGTAGTAGTAGTAGTAGTGGTGTCGGTGGTAGTAATAGCATCATGATAATTGTATTACAAGTTAAAGCCAAATTATTAAAAAAATATGTCCTATCACATAAAAAAATATATCATATCACGTTGTGAATTGTACTGGACAATTAATACTATCACATACCATTTTACTATCAAAACTAAGAAATATATCATGATATGATATTTTGGCCATATCGCACAGCCCTAACCTGACCAGGGGGCTGAACTTAGGCAGTATGCACTACTATGCAGGGTGTGGACTTTAGGATACTGTGGCAGTATGCACTACTACGCAGGGTGTGGACTTTAGGATACTGTGGCAGTATGCACTACTATGCAGGGTGTGGACTTTAGGATACTGTGGCAGTATGCACTACTACGCAGGGTGTGGACTTTAGGATACTGTGGCAGTATGCACTACTACGCAGGGTGTGGACTTTAGGATACTGTGGCAGTATGCACTACTACGCAGGGTGTGGACTTTAGGATACTGTGGCAGTATGCACTACTACGCAGGGTGTGGACTTTAGGATACTGTGGCAGTATGCACTACTACGCAGGGTGTGGACTTTAGGATACTGTGGCAGTATGCACTACTACGCAGGGTGTGGACTTTAGGATACTGTGGCAGTATGCACTACTACGCAGGGTGTGGACTTTAGGATACTGTGGCAGTATGCACTACTACGCAGGGTGTGGACTTTAGGATACTGTGGCAGTATGCACTACTACGCAGGGTGTGGACTTTAGGATACTGTGGCAGTATGCACTACTACGCAGAGTGTGGACTTTAGGATACTGTGGCAGTATGCACTACTACGCAGGGTGTGGACTTTAGGATACTTTGGCAGTATGCACTACTACGCAGGGTGTGGACTTTAGGATACTGTGGCAGTATGCACTACTACGCAGGGTGTGGACTTTAGGATACTGTGGCAGTATGCACTACTACGCAGGGTGTGGACTTTAGGATACTGTGGCAGTATGCACTACTACGCAGAGTGTGGACTTTAGGATACTGTGGCAGTATGCACTACTACGCAGAGTGTGGACTTTAGGATACTGTGGCAGTATGCACTACTACGCAGGGTGTGGACTTTAGGATACTGTGGCAGTATGCACTACTACGCAGGGTGTGGACTTTAGGATACTGTGGCAGTATGCACTACTACGCAGGGTGTGGACTTTAGGATACTGTGGCAGTATGCACTACTACGCAGGGTGTGGACTTTAGGATACTGTGGCAGTATGCACTACTACGCATGGTGTAGACTTTAGGATACTGTGGTAGTATGCACTACTACGCAGGGTGTGGACTTTAGGATACTGTGGCAGTATGCACTACTATGCAGGGTGTGGACTTTTGGATACTGTGGCAGTATGCACTACTACGCAGGGTGTGGACTTTAGGATACTGTGGCAGTATGCACTACTATGCAGGGTGTGGACTTTTGGATACTGTGGCAGTATGCACTACTACAACCCAGCATGATATCACATAGATATGGGCACATTCTGCAGATCTGAACTGTTAGCACTAAGTCCTCAGAGTAAGTATCTCTCAGAATGGGGCATCTCTAGATTTTGTATGAGGCTGAGAGAGAGACAGAGTAGGGGAGGCGCAGGAGAGATGGTTCTTTATTGAGACAGTAGGCAGGCTGAGAGGGAGACAGAGTAGAGGGGACACAGGGGAGAAGGTTCTTTATTGAGACAGTAGGCAGGCTGAGAGGGAGACAGAGTAGGGGAGACACAGGAGAGGTTCTTTATTGAGACAGTAGGAAGGCTGAGAGGGAGACAGAGTAGGAGACACAGGAGAGAAGGTTCTTTATTGAGACAGTAAAGGCTGAGAGGGAGACAGAGTAGGAGACACAGGAGAGGTTCTTTATTGAGACAGTAGGAAGGCTGAGATGGAGACAGAGTAGGAGAGACACAGGAGAGAAGGTTCTTTATTGAGACAGTAGGAAGGCTGAGAGGGAGACAGAGTAGGGGAGACACAGGAGAGAAGGTTCTTTATTGAGACAGTAGGAAGGCTGAGAGGGAGACAGAGTAGGGGAGACACAGGGGAGAAGGTTCTTTATTGAGACAGTAGGAAGGCTGAGAGGAAGACAGAGTAGGGGAGACACATAGAGAAGGTTCTTTATTGAGACAGTAGGAAGGCTGAGAGGCAGACAGAGTAGAAGAGACACAGGAGAGAAGGTTCTTTATTGAGACAGTAGGATGGCTGAGAGGGAGACAGAGTAGGGGAGACACAGTAGGGAAGGTTATTTATTGAGACAGTAAGAAGGCTGAGAGGGAGACAGAGTAGGGGAGACACAGCAGAGGTTCTTTATTGAGACAGTAGGACGGCTGAGAGGGAGACAGAGTAGGGGAGACACAGTAGAGAAGGTTCTTTATTGAGACATTAGGAAGGCTGAGGGAGAGACAGAGTAGGAGAGACACAGGAGAGAAGGTTATTTATTGAGACAGTAGGAAGTCTGAGGGAGACAGAGTAGGAGAGACACAGGAGAGCAGGTTCTTTATTGAGACAGAAGGAAGGCTGAGAGGGAGACAGAGTAGGAGAGACACAGGATAGAAGGTTATTTATTGAGACATTAGGAAGTCTGACAGGGAGACAGAGTAGGAGAGACACGGGAGAGGTTATTTATTGAGACAGTAGGAAGGCTGAGAGGGAGACAGAGTAAGAGAGACACAGGTGAGAAGGTTCTTTATTGAGACAGTAGGAAGGCTGAGAAGGAGACAGAGTAGGAGAGACATAGGAGAGAAAGTTATTTATTGAGACAGTAGGAAGGCTGAGATGGAAACAGAGTAGGGGAGACACAGGGGATAAGGTTCTTTATTGAGACAGTAGGAAGTCTGAGAGGGAGACAGAGTAGGAGAGACACAGGAGAGAAGGTTATTTATTGAGACATTAGGAAGTCTGAGAGGGAGACAGAGTAGGAGAGACACAGTAGAGAAGGTTCTTTATTGAGACAGTAGGAAGGCTGAGAGGGAGACATGGTAGGAGAGACAGAGGAGATACGGTTCTTTATTGAGACAGTAGGAAGGCTGAGAGGGAGACAGAGTAGGAGAGACACAGGAGAGAAGGTTCTTTATTGAGACAGTAGGAAGGCTGAGAGGGAGACAGAGTAGGAGACACAGGAGATGTTATTTATTGAGACAGTAGGAAGGCTGAGAGGGAGACAGAGTAGAGGAGACACATGAGAGAAGGTTCTTTATTGAGACAGTAAAGGCTGAGAGGGAGACAGAGTAGGAGACACAGGAGATGTTATTTATTGAGACAGTAGGAAGGCTGAGAGGAAGACAGAGTAGAGGAGACACAGGAGAGAATGTTCTTTCTTGAGTCAGTAGGAAGGCTGAGAGGAAGACAGAGTAGGGGAGACACAGGAGAGAATGTTCTTTCTTGAGTCAGTAGGAAGGCTGAGAGGGAGACAGAGTAGGGGAGACACAGGAGAGAATGTTCTTTCTTGAGCCAGTAGGAAGGCTGAGAGGGAGACAGAGTAGGGGAGACACAGGAGAGAAGGTTCTTTATTGAGACAGTAGGAAGGCTGAGAGGGAGACAGAGTAGAGGAGACACAGGAGAGAAGGTTCTTTATTGAGACAGTAGGAAGGCTGAGAGGGAGACAGAGTAGGGGAGACACAGGAGAGAATGTTCTTTCTTGAGACAGTAGGAAGGCTGAGAGGAAGACAGAGTAGGGGAGACACAGGAGAGAATGTTCTTTCTTGAGCCAGTAGGAAGGCTGAGAGAGAGACAGAGTAGGGGAGACACAGGGGAGAAGGTTCTTTATTGAGACAGTAGGAAGGCTGAGAGGGAGACAGAGTAGGAGAGACACAGGAGAGAAGGTTCTTTATTGAGACAGTAGGAAGGCTGAGAGGGAGACAGAGTAGGGGAGACACAGGAGAGAAGGTTATTTATTGAGACAGTAGGAAGGCTGAGAGGGAGACAGAGTAGAGGAGACACAGGGGAGAAGGTTCTAGTGGGATTCGATCCCATACAGGCCAACAACATGTACATGTGGTTTCAGAGGCGGGCAGGGGGGGGGGGGGGGGGGGGGAGGTCTTAACCACAACACCATCTCCAGGCAGTTAAAGTGGATCCTGTTTTGGGGTGGATTTTCCCCTTTAAGGTGTGTCTCTCCAGTTCAGTTGACTGATGCTTCTGTTACAAATCAATCATGTGAACTACAGTGATTGAGCCGCCTGCGGTCAGGACTCTGTTATCCTCCTCACGGGAGCAGTAACGAGGAAAGTACAGAGCAGGGAGATGAAGGCTGCGGAGCCATAAGGTGCCCTGGGTCTCCTCTCGTTGTGTCGAGCACTAAAACACAGGTTGGAGCGACTGGGTGTTTGTACCACAGGCTGAAAGAGGCTCAAACTCAAATACAAACAGTCTTGTGCACCGGTTCAGAGGCTCACACACATAACATGTATGTATACGCACACATAACCCCTCACACCCACGGGCGTTTGCACGCACGCACACACACACACACACAGACACGTGCATGCAGATTCAGATCAGATGGACAAACGAATGCATGCACGCGCACACACACACACACACACACACACACAGTAGGCCTACTTACAAAGGAGCACATACATGGCAAGCGCACACACAAAAAATGTAAGTATTTGACACATGCACACATAAACTGTAATAACTCTAAAACATGTATCTGGTTATCAGATTGTTCTCATTATAAAACTGTACTTTGTGGATGTGTTGTTCCACAGGAATTCCTAAGAAACCAAATAAACCCATGTTTCCAAATTCAATAAGCACTCTTTCTGAACGGCATGTGAAACGCCCTCGGCCGGGCCCTACAGTGGTAGATATGAAAACATAGCCCGCTAGAAGGTTTGACATAATATGTGATTTGCATTGGTAGTGGCCCACTTTCTGTGTGTGGGATTACAACTTTAATGACCTTCCCGATTTTGTCATTCCAGTTTGGGTTGTGTCGCTACCTGTTGTAAGTAACCTCGCTGTTTGGAGCACAAGACCGGTTTCATCAGCTTCTGTTTTGCCTTTGAAAACAACAAAATGCGCTGAGCCTACAGTAGCATTGAGAGTTTGTGAATATCATTATGTTTTTTTTGTACACTTGCCAATCGACGTTGGCCATATATTTTTGCCAATGTTATGTTTAAGTTTTAGTCCGTGATTTTGAGGCAAACACTGAAAATGTAGCCTACCTACTTTTAATGTCGTTTTTATTCTTCCATTATAGTTGTTCGATCTCCTATATATGAGATATGCTGCTGTTTGCACCGATGAACAACATAAGTTGTTTGTTGCCTATCATGGTCATGCAGTTAAGTGTTTTCATCACGTTTAGATTTCAATTTATTTAAAAACAGCCCGTTTGTTACCAAGATAATGGGATGAATGCATTTTAATATTGTGATTTAAACCCCACTCTTGTCGGCTAAAGGCTGTCTCTCCGTCATGGTCATGTGAGATATTAGCCTGATATTGATAATTGAACGACTTTGATTTCCCCTAACATATTACAATCCCTATGTAAACGAATACAATAATACAATTTAATAAATCATGCATAGACTATTTCACACGTTTCATTAGAATACAACTTAGGCTGGTGATAATAGAAGCAAGAACCCGAAACTGTCCTTTTTGAAGCAAAGCAAACTTTTCTGACGAACAGCGGGGACTTTAAGGTCCGAGCAGCCGCCTAATAATCATGAAACCTGGAATAAGTGTCGGTACGTATAAACCAAAGCCTTTCATTTGAAATGACATTAAAACAACTAGTTCCACTAGTAGGTTATCAATCAAACTCACCTCTTATCCAAAAGACAATTTACCACCAAGACGCACATCAGTCGGAGGGACGAGATCTCCATTGTGTGTGAGTTAGTGTTTTCAACACCAAAAAAAAATAATAATAATAATAACAGCAAAATAAAGACAGGCACTGTTCGTCCGTCCGTCAATTCCGATAATATTATTCCTTCTCAGATATTCCTCAGATAGAGAAGAGAGGCGCGCAGCTCCGCGTGGCTCCTCCAGAGCGCAGAGCGCAGAGCGCGGCACCGGCGCGTCCAGATGTGTGAACGGCAGCGCGACTCACTTCACCAAGTCATCAGAACAAGTTTCTGCGGCGCAACAACAACCTCTCAACTTTATTGAATGAAGACGGTGCGACTCGAGAAGAGATGCCAGTCAGAATGATTCCTCACACACCGTGCTGGTGTTATCTCGGGGCTGTCTTTCTATCTCTCTCTCACACACACAAAACATCCCGCGGTGTCTCTCCGCCGAGATCATTTGCATTGGAATAACATCCGAAAGGGCTGCAAGAGTAGAGCCGACGTTAGCGCGGCACGTCTGAAGTCAGGGTGACTACTAGTGATGTTTCGTCGAACTCACAAACTACTGCACTTAGCTCTCCGCCAGCCCACTTTACTACGTCACTCTGGGAGTGCAGACGAGCAAAGAGAGAAGGTCAAGTGTCCTATTAAAGCGGGATAGAGATCCTTCTGGATAAGGAGACTCCGTGGGGGGGGGGGGGGGGGGACGTGTGAGGACTTTATACTCTATAGGACGAGCTGGTGGTGGTGATGATGATGATGATGATGATGATGATCATGATGATGATGATGATGATGATGATGATGAGCATAAAATAGACAGCAGCTAAATAGACAAAGTCAAGATAAGGCATAGAACATTAAAATCACATATTTTTTCGTAGGACCTACCATCTTAATAGGCCTGTTTGTTTAGAGTTCGATTGTCACTGATACACATAGATGTAATAAAATAATGAAATTGGCAGATACATATAAAATAGACACATCAACCCAGTATTTAAATATGTTTACACAATACGGTTGATAAGAAACGGGTCAAATACAATGTGCTTCAGCACAGCAGTATTTTAGTACTGTTTAGTACTATCAGAATGAATGAATGAATGAATGAAAACTTTATTTAACAGATTGCAGAATGGGTACAATACAGTACGGCTCAATACATGGCAGGATGGTGGCAGGATTCTAGCTTTCCAGTAATGTACTGTATCGTGTAGGTGTACTCAATAAATACTATTCGCTCTGCCTCGAGCCACCGTCTCCGACTCCCATCTCTCAGCACTACAGTACACAACATACATGACATCATGACATTTATGGCATAGGGACATACATGACATACAGGTATATAGTACTGTAGTACATTTGTGACATATGATATGCAAATATACAGTACTATTACCCATAGATCCTGACAGAGAGCCATAGGTCTTTCTCATACACCGTTCTAAGGTACATTATAGAACAATTACAGTTCTGAATTACTTTACAGAACAGTTCTGAATTACTTTACAGAACAACAGCAATAACAATAGTAGACTGTCAACAGGACATCAATAGACCTTCTAGAATAAAATATAATAGAAATACTTTAATTATCCAGAGGGAAATTTGACACTACAGATCGCTCACATTAAACATTTAGACAGAACAAAGTCACGCATAAGAATAACAAAACAAATTGCCTAAGAATAAAAATGGAATAAAATATACAGTAAATAAATATAGTAAAAATATACTGAGGTCTACAGTAGGTGGAATATTGCACAGTGCTGTTTCAAAAGTAAGAGTCCAGGAAGATGGTAACTGTCACTCTGCTCAGTGATGCAGTGAGGCACAGTGATGCGTTGTAAAGTCTGATGGTTGTCGGAATGAAGGACTTCCTGTGCCGTTCAGTGCTGCATTTAGGTAGTGTGAGCCTGGCACTGAACATGCTCCTCCTGTCAGCCAAGTCTGTGTATAGTGGGTGGGAGGGGTTTTCCCTGATGGCCTGGAGCTTAGCAAGGCTCCTCCTCTCCGCCACCATCGCTAGAGAGTCCAGCTCCACCCCAACCACGCTACTGGCCTTCCTGACCAGCTTATCCAGCCTGGTTGTGTCCCCTGCTCTCAGTCCGCTGCCCCAGCAGGTCACAGTGTACAAGAAGGCGCCCGCCACCACCGACTCATAGAACATCCTCAACATCCTTGTACAGACATTGAAGGATCTCAGCCTTCTGAGGAAGTAGAGTAGGCTCTGGCCCTTCTTGTA
This sequence comes from Notolepis coatsorum, assembly GCF_963971535.1. NCBI lineage: Eukaryota > Metazoa > Chordata > Actinopteri > Aulopiformes > Paralepididae > Notolepis > Notolepis coatsorum. The sequence continues at coordinate 206,744,938 of NC_140169.1, read as the reverse complement.
GAGTGCCGCTGTGTGTTTTGACCCGTTCCGTTTGTTGTCGATGTGCACACCGAGGTATTTGTAATCCTCAACCATGTCCACATCGACTCCACTGATGGAAACGGGGGTCACAGGTGCACTCCTCCTCCTCCCCAGTTCCACAACCAGTTCCCTGGTTTTCGCCACATTTAGCTGCAGCAGGTGGATTTTATCATACTATGTGACGAAGTCCACTACCAGGTATTCCCTCTCGTCACCGTCCTTTATACACCCCACTATCGCAGAGTAATCAGAAAACCTCTGAAGGTGGCAGGACTCTATCCGATAGTGGAAGTCGTTGGTGTAGACGGTGAAGAGGAAGGGAGAGAGGACTGTCTATGGTTCTACATACCATCAATAGACTGTCAACAGAATAGACCTTCTACATACTGTACATCAGTATAATGTCTACAAAATAAACCTTCTTACCATCAGTAGACTGTCAACAGGGTCATTTCAATAGACTTTGCCGGAGATGATGACAATGATGAAGATGATGATCTTTATAATATATAATGTTGTGCTCATACAACATCCGTCATGTACCAGTTAAGTGTAGCAATTTCCCTTTTTTTTTTTAATTCAATCTTGAAAAATGAGACAAATCCAATTTGGATGACGGATCACGGGGGTAACGGAATAAAAAGCTGCCTTCACCATTGCCTGCGTATATAGCCTACCCCCCCCCCCCCCCCCCCCGCCTGAGATCTGAAGCACTAAAGTATAAGAAAGACCCCGTCCTGATCAATGCCACATGATAGCACTCATCCAGATTCTTTACAAGCCTGCAATAAAGAATCACAAACCACAAATGAAGAAGCCAAAATAACGCTGGGAGCATTCTGTCAGCGAGACGTCACCAGAGGGTTCTGTTAGGTTGTTCTGTCAGTGTGACGTCACCAGAGGGTTCTCTCAGGTTGTTCTGTCAGTGTGACGTCACCAGAGGGTTCTCTCAGGTTGTTCTGTCAGTGTGACGTCACCAGAGGGTTCTCTCAGGTTGTTCTGTCAGTGTGACGTCACCAGAGGGTTCTCTCAGGTTGTTCTGTCAGCGTGACGTCACCAGAGGGTTCTGTTAGGTTGTTCTGTCAGCGTGACGTCACCAGAGGGTTCTCTCAGGTTGTTCTGTCAGTGTGACGTCACCAGAGGGTTCTGTTAGGTTGTTCTGTCAGCGTGACGTCACCAGAGGGTTCTCTCAGGTTGTTCTGTCAGCGTGACGTCACCAGAGGGTTCTCTCAGGTTGTTCTGTCAGTGTGACGTCACCAGAGGGTTCTCTCAGGTTGTTCTGTCAGTGTGACGTCACCAGAGGGTTCTCTCAGGTTGTTCTGTCAGTGTGACGTCACCAGAGGGTTCTCTCAGGTTGTTCTGTCAGTGTGACGTCACCAGAGGGTTCTGTTAGGTTGTTCTGTCAGCGTGACGTCACCAGAGGGTTCTCTCAGGTTGTTCTGTCAGCGTGACGTCACCAGAGGGTTCTCTCAGGTTGTTCTGTCAGCGTGACGTCACCAGAGGGTTCTCTCAGGTTGTTCTGTCAGTGTGACGTCACCAGAGGGTTCTCTCAGGTTGTTCTGTCAGCATTAACCCTCTGCGGTCGAAGCTCCTGTCAGCGGGAGAACACCTTTGACGAAAAGGTGTGAAAACAGCCTGATCTCGGCGGAGAGGATTTTTCATAAATGCTGAAAATGTTGCGTGATTAAGAATTAAGTAAAGAAAAAAATTGATATTCGCAATTTCTAGTGCTTTGAAATGTTCTCTATCTGTTTCCTTATTTGGTAAATGTAATACGTCTTGTAAATGTGTTAATTATTGTTAACTCGTCCGGCTGTATAATTTCCCTTGCTGTCTAAAGAACTACAGTTGAGTCGTGGGGAGGGGCTGAGCACTTTCACTCTCGAGTGTCGGGGACAGACGTGCAGACGTAACAGCTACCAAATCCATTTAGAGACAATGGATCCAGTAGGCTACTTTGTTGGCAGTGTGAAAATATGCAGAGAAAGCTTAATATGTGTATATCTCCATAGCATAAAGACAGTGCGCATTACACCTGACAGGCAGCGACGCGAGCAAGCGTGATTGCGAAAATTATTAAAATGTATTCGTTTCAATCAGACTATCCTGACAGCGAACTGAGCGGCGATGTCGTTCCCCCCTCAAATATTGCTCGCTGTGTCTCTAGTTGAGCGATTACGCGGCAGAGTCCCGCCCCTAAACACTTTTTATTGGTCAAGAATCGCAGGCTGCTTTGCCCCTGTGTGCTTCGAGGTAACACACACACAGACACACTCGGACACGCGCCGCCTCATATCAGGACAGTGTCGCGCGCGATTTCGTCTCCAGTTCGCTCGCTCGCTGCCTGTCAGGAACCGGTGTTAGGCAGAAAAGTGACCATACCTCCATAGCTCTGATTGACTTGGTTTTAAATTGTTCAGGAGACTCCTAAAACCAAGCTCCCCCGTGCAGAAAACCCCACATCTACTGTCTCTCTGACGTTGTCCTCACATTCCCGGCCTGAACGATCCGGTTAGGACGGCGACGTTGTGCTTAAAGGACCTGACTTTCAACCGTAATCCTGTCGTCCTGTTGTGAGGAGAGCGTGTGATAATCAGACATGACACCATGAAACTCACCAACGATAGCTCGGCCACATCGGCCCCCTGAGGAGCTCCGCCGGGGGATGTCGCCCGGAGGAGAGCGGACATCCAGGCAGACGCTGTTTTCCTAAAGCTATCTTCAATTTGTTAGTTGGTCCAACTTGAGGAACCAGGGAACTGCAGACGCTGTTTTCCTAAAGCTATCTTCAATTTGTTAGTTGGTCCAACTTGAGGAAAGTTGAAGAAACGTTTGAGTAAAATAGTGTCTCCAGTTCACTAGAGGTCTGCTCTCTGCCAGGTGATGTCATCTGGTGTAGTCTCTCGGTTGGGGGGGGGGGGGGGGGGGGGGGGGGGGGTTTAGCTGAGCTCTCAAGACACAGAAGGCGTTGGTGAGTTTTATGTACGATTGTCATGTTTATGTCCTCCTCACAGCTGATCTGAACGATGGTTTTATGGTTGAAAAAGTGGCCCTTTAACCCTTTCACTACCACAATACAGAAGGTTAACCTTTCACCCTTTCACTACCACACTACAGAAGGTTAACCTTTCACTACCACACTACAGACAGAACCGTCTGCAGTGTGGTAGTGTCGCAGTGAAAGGGTTAACCATTTGGTAGTGTGGTAGTGAAAGGGTTAAGTGTAGACTTCACATGAAGAACCATAGTATGTCCGTTTAAAATGTTTGTGAACAACCAACATATTTGCAGCACACCCAGGGTAGCGGCGGATTGTGTTTTTATTACACTGTAATGACTCGGTTTCCATCTTTAAAATTCATGCTAACAACTGAGTTAGTCTTCTATTCATTTTAACAAACCGCTGTTGCTGCCGGTGACGTAGAACACATCACTTCCTGTGTGCCGTGACGTAGAACACATCACTTCCTGTGTGCCGGATGTTTTCTCCCGGGAATGTCCTGCCAGACACCACCGTTCAGAACTGCCATAGAGCAGCGAAGGTGAAGACATTCATGACCTGGGTGTGTGTAGAATCACTATGGACCTGTCTCAAACCCTGCCCCTTTTCTTGATCCTCCAATCACAACTGTCGCTTACCTCGGACAAACTTGGTTTGTCCGAGGTAAGCGACAGTTGTGATTGGAGGATCAAGAAAAGAGGGCAGGGTTTGAGACAGGTCTATTGTGTTATATCAGTTAGAGATAGAGAGTAGCAACATAGTTTGACATTATTACTTTAAAGGGGAATTTCACCCATTCAAATAATTCCCGTTATTCCTCCTGTGTCCCGGGAAAGTTCAGTGGATATTTGTGAACATGCACCACGACTCCTCATCAAATCAGAGAGAGAACCCTTGGAATTGGTGATGTCACCTGAATGTCAAATCTAGGGCAATGGGCACTGACTTTGTGGAGCCATACACTTAGGTTCAGTCTGTATTCTGATTGGCTATTGCTAACATAAATGAGGTTTAGTCTATATTCTGATAGGATATTGCTAACAGGTGCCAACCACAATTTAAACCTCATTTGGGACCCCACTTGGAAACCACTGGGGTAGATGACAACAAGACACCCCCCGCCCCCACCTCACACACACACACACACGCACGCACGCACGCACACACACACACACACACACACACACACACACACACACACACACACACACACACACACACACACACACACACACACACACACACACACACACACACACACACACACACACACACACACACACACACACACACACACACACACACACACACACACTCACAAACAATATCATTACAGTCTGAATCCGGACGCTCTCACTGTGACTCACACATGTGACTCTCCTTTCCACTTAAAGAATCAGAAACGTTACACCAGGCAGCATCTGAGGCTTGAATCACACCACCAGATGTGGGACTTTCCCCCCCCCCCCCCCCCCCCCCCCAATGAGGTTGTTACTGTACACATAGCTGGAGAGATGGGCTAAAAACCTCAGTGTTTCTTGATCTTTTAGGTGACCGACCACTCAGAGCTTGGTTGTGAAGAATCTGACTTTGTTCCAGCTAAGTGGAAACCAAACGCTCCTGTTTGAATACAAATTATTTACTACTAAGAGATCAAAGCTTGAGGCGGCAGTTCTACTGTAGACAGCCGTCTACGTTCCCACAACTAGCGCGCTGGAGGCACATTCAAAACACTCCACCTGTTTTTTACCCAGAAGACACCACTGCTTCTTCCTCGTTTGAGATGGTGGTTGGAACACTGAACTTTACACATTACTGCCACACAGTGGAAAGAGTGATGGTGATTAGTTCACCTGAGAAAAAGGAAGGAATATCGGAATTGATAGTTCACCTGAGAAAAAGGAAGGAATATCGGAATTGACGGACGGACAAACAGTGTCTGTCTTATTTTGCAGTTATTATTATTTATTTTTGGTCGTATAAACACTAACTCACACAATGGAGATCTTGTCCCTCCGACTGATGTGCGTCTTGGTGGTAAATTGTCTTTTGGATAAGAGGTGAGTTTGATTGATAACCTACTAGTCGAACTAGTCGATTTAATGTAATTCAAATCTTTATTCAATACATGTATTTGTGCCAATATGACGGACACTATGGCCGAGGAGAGGAGAGGAGAGAAGAGGGGAGAGGAGGAGAGGCAAGGAGAGAAGATGAGAGGAGAGGAGAGGAGAGAAGAGAAGAGAAGAGAAGAGAAGAGAAGAGAAGAGAAGAGAAGAGAAGAGAAGAGAAGAGAAGAGAAGAGAAGAGAAGAGAAGAGAAGAGAAGAGACGAGACGAGACGAGAAGAGAAGAGAAGATGAGAGGAGAGAAGGGAAGAGGAGAGGAGAAGAAAAGAGGAGAGAAGAGGATAGGAGAGGAGAAGAGAAGATAGGAGAGGAGGGGAGAGAAGAAGAGAAGAGAGGAGAAGAGAGGAGAATAGATGAGAGGAGAAGAAAGGAGAGGAGATGAGAGGAGAGGAGAGGGGGTAAGAGGAGAAGAGGAGAAGAAAGGAGATGATAGGAGAGAAGAGAAGAGAAGAGGAGAGGAGAGGAGAGGAGAGGAGAGGAGAGGAGAGGAGAGGAGAGGAGAGGAGAGGAGAGGAGAGGAGAGGAGAGGAGAGGAGAGGAGAGGAGAGGAGAGGAGAGGAGAAGAAAAGATAAGAGAAGGTGGTGCTGGTGGAGCTGATAGACTGTGTTGGTACTCTAGCACTCCAAAATATCTAAAAGATCAGCATCCAGTCATACTGTTACATGTAACTAAGCTAAGCAGCGTCCAGACATACTGTTACATGTTACAAGCTAAGACGTTTTATATTGTTGACATGAGGGAAACATGTGAAGAAAGCATGAGTCCCATCACCCATCTTGTTAAGTTTGAATAAATATTTCACCATGTCAGACTACAAATCCATTTTACACATTCATTATGCATTATATATTTTATGATTGGAATTGAAAAGTGATATGTCGCAAGCTGGAGAGAAACAGGCAAACACACATATGTGAGTGCACACATATGCGCACACACACACACACACTCACATACATACTGTACGCACACATGCACACAGACATATACAGACACACACACACACACACACACACACACACACACACACACACACACACACACAAGCTTTCACATCTGGTGCAGGGCTTCATGCCAAGGAGCTACAGAAAGGAGTTAAGGGTCTGTGCACACGCACGCACGCACGCACGCACGCACGCACGCACGCACGCACGCACGCACGCACGCACGCACGCACGCACGCACGCACGCACGCACGCACGCACGCACGCACGCACGCACGCACGCACGCACGCACGCACGCACACACACACACACACACACACACACACACACACACACACACACACACACACACACACACACACACACACACACACACACACACACACACACACACACACACACACACACACACACACACACACACACACACACACACACACACACACACACACACACACACACACACACACACACACACACACACACACACACACACACACACACACACACACACACACACACACACACACACACACACACACACACACACACACACACACACACACACACACACACACACACACACACACACACACACACACACACACACACACACACACACACACACACACACACACACACACACACACACACACACACACACACACACACACACACACACACACACACACACACACACACACACACACACACACACACACACACACACGTACACGTGCAGGCCTCTAATTGTTTCCCATTGTTCTCCAGGGAATATTCTCTGTTAAATGAAGCTGATGGTAAGTGATGTGGGAATGTTCTCTGGCTGGTCTCAGTTCAACTTGACTGCTGTGTCTAGAGAGCTGGTCTGACTGTACAGCTGAACACAGGTCTAACGGATGTCCCCTCTCTTTTACGTGTTCTCAATCACCTCATAAAGGTGAATCATTGTACAAAACAAACACCAGAAAAGTTCATAGTTCCTTTATAAAGGTGCTATAGGTAACATTTGTATAAGTAATATTATTATTTTTTATTCCATTTGCGGAATAAAAGTATTGGTCGTCGTCGTCCCCCCCCCCAAAACGTATTGATTCATTAATTTATCATAAAAAAAGATTTGCGGGTCCAAAATGAATGTTGTTGTTTACATGTTGTTTGCACATGGAATGCACCTGATTGGATAAATGACATTCTGGCGCTCTAGTGCGACATCTATTCTTTTTTTGTCTTACATGGATGTCATCCATGTTGAAAACACGTTCTCTTGTTTTGTTCTAGTATTTAGCCAACACTTTTATCCAAATCTAAATTGTGTGCAGCAGAGCCAAACTCAAGTGGAATTAAGTGAAATGAAATGCTTCAGAGTACATGAAGCAAGCATGAACAATAAGGATATATTTTTATAAATATTTGTACGTGAGGCAGAGGGGTCCATGTCAGGTGGCTCCGTAGAGAGGCTGGAAGTATCCCGTAACCACAATATTTAAAATGTATGGAAATTGCGAGTGACAGCGTGACAATGTTTCATTCCACAGGAGGGTCGAAATCAGGCTGCTTTTCTGACCTGTTCAGTGTCAACTGTGTCCAGGATAATCAGCATGCTTTACAGGGAGGCTCCTCTGTCTGAGCAAGGGAACTCTTTATTAAGAGGTTCAGTTTTACATAAACCAGGTGTGTGTCCTCTGTTTTAACCATCCTAACTATTTACAAGAATATATCCTCTGGTGTTGGGCGGTTCCGATCAGCAACGCATGGCTGGCTGATTTTGCGGAGCTCAGCAACCAAGCCACATTAAGTTTGATTACGTTTTAATTTTTATACCATTTGATTTTATTTTACGTTAGAATCATGTCTAAACAGACAGACCAGGATGGGAACGCTGAACGCCGTGGATAAGGAGCTCATTAGGTCGATATTCTGTGAGGAAATAGACACTATCATGGCTAAGCTAACCGGCAGAGTGGATGCGCTCCAGGAGACGGTAGCCAGCATAGACACACGGTTAGCCGTGGTGGAGGAGAGCCTGTCCGCAGTCGTGGAGGTGGCTGATACCAACGCCACGGTGATATCGTCCTTGGAGGACAAGCTGCGGGCTTGTGAGATGAAGTCGGCAGATCTGGAGGACCGTGGCAGGAGATGCAATGTTAGAATATACGGGTTACACGATGAAGTGGAGGAGGACGTGCCGATTAAGTTCCTCGAGAAAATGATACCGAAGTGGTTCCCGAAGCTAGCCTGCCCCGAGATTGAGAGAGCTCACAGGATCTTCAGAGCCGCTACCCCGATGAAGAGCGAGCGTACAAACCCTCGCACATTCATCTTCTGCTGCCTGAGGTTCCAGACAAGACAGGATATTTTAAAAGAGGCCAGGTTGAATCCTCCGGTGGTGAACGGCCGTACTCTGAGATTCGCCGCAGATTTCAGTGACTACACAGCGAGACAGCGCAGAGCTTTCGCCAGAGCCATGGATCTAGCATGTGAAAGGGCGGTGGAGGTATACCTACTGTTCCCGGCAACGTTGAAGGTAAAGATGGGACGAGGAGCTGTGTCGTGCAACCGTCTATTCAAGTCACCATCCGAGGCGGAGGACTTCATTCGGAAAAGCAATACAAACATTCCGACTGAGAGGAACAGACCACCCCCGGTGGAGCAGACCTCAAGCGACGGAGAGTGAGGGGCCGGAGCAGGTACCGGAGGCTGGCTTCACGTGAGGCCTGCTAGCATGCTAGCTAACCAAGCTAGCGGCCGTGAAGAGTGGAGCGGGTTTCAAACGTGTGCTGCTAGCATACCAGCTAACCAAGCTAACGGCTCTGAAGCATGGGGGTCGGCCCCACACGTGTGCTGCTAGCATACCAGCTAACCAAGCTAACGGCTCTGGAGCACGAGAGCTGTTAGCACACCAGCTAGCTATCCAAGCTAGCACTGTTGTAAACACAGCCGATCACAGATTTTTCAGTCCTCAGAACGGTAACACTCAACTTCTCTATACGGTATTGTCTCAGTCACGAGCATGAATACTGACTATTTGAAATGTAATTCAGACGTCCTTTACTCTTAGAGTATAGTTTTTATTTTTTCTGTCACTCGAACTATGCATTGAACTGCACGTAGATTGTTACGTATATTATCTTTGTCCAGCTCTGCCCGGGCGAAATTAATATCACAAGTTTCACTCAAACAGACTATGGGCTTATGAACCGTTCAACCAAGGGGGGTGACCCCCTGGCAATGAGCTGTCTGCGGGTAGCAGGTCAAGACTCTCCTAGCTAACACTGCTGATACTGCATGCTTTTAATTTTCTTTCTTGTCACAGCAGTGCACAGGGCCGCCACCGGCGCTGCATTACCTCCACGATGGCAGCATGGTAATGCTCGAGGTTTATTACCACAGTGGTATTATTTCAACATGTGTTATGAGTACTTCACTTTACTCAAGTTTAACTCGGACAAACTGTGTTTCAGGTGCTTTTATCGTCTGCATAATGTTCTATGCACTGAGCTCTATATTTATTCTCTCTGTTGAGCGAAGGGGGGTTCCCCTATTTCTAAATCGTTACAATATAAATTTTTTAGTATGGTTAAGTTACGTATGTGGTTGTGGTTGCTGTGACCCAGTCACAGTGCCAAATGATGTTTGATCGACATCGGACAAGATATTTGATGGGGGGAGGGGAGGGGGGGATACAGGGATTTTAGTTTTTAATTTCTTGTGGCTCGCTCTATTATGTGTTTGCTCTCGCCCAACAGGCCCTTAGCGTGGGGATGTGTATATGTTGTGGTGCTTGATTGATTGATTGAAAAGTTTATTAACAGATTGCAGAATGGGTACAGTACAGTACATCTCAATACATACAATTGTTAAGGGGATGCAGACCAGAGAAAGACTTTCGTCTTGTTTCCACCAGGGTCCCCCATTTTCAATTCATCATAACATATATGACATACATGACATACAGATAGACAGTACTGCTACATCTATACATTTATGACATATCAGATTTGCAAATACAGTACTGTTTGTGATACAAAAGTGTCCAGAAAAGGAGTGTATATACATTTGGCGTAGAAACTGTACATTGGAGGAGGTTGGTGGGGTGGGGTTGGGTGGGTTGGGTGAGGGCTGTACATTGGAGGTGGGGGGGGGGGGGGGGGGGGGGGTTGGGTAGGGGACACACACACATTTTACACTGTACATTGGAATGTTGACAAAGCCTTACTTGGTCATTTACTGTACAACTAGGTTAGGACATTTGTAGGGGCCAGTTTCGAATTGCAGTCTCACGTAGGTGTTTTTTGAGAGTGTTTTTGAAGGTGGGTAGTGATTCACATTCCTTTACAGCTTTAGGCAGGGCGTTCCACATTGATGTGGCATAATTGCGAAACGTGTTTAGTCCCTTGTTTGAGCCGAATCTGGGTTTTACATGATTTGTGGAGCTCCCTCTGGTGTTGTGATCGTGGTATTCACTGACCTTTGGGAAGTATTTTGACATGTACATGGGTACCTTGGTCGCGTAGTGTATCTTGTAGACCAGGCCCATTGCAAGTTGCTGTACTCTGTCGTCTACTCTAAGCCATCCTAGGTTGTCAAAGTGGGCAGGGGTGAGGTGGGTTCTAGGAGTCAGGTCAAGTAGTAGTCTGACTAGCTTGTTTTGAGATGTTTGTAATTTGTTTTTTAGTGCCTTTGAGGTGCTTTGGTACCATGAGGTGCAAGCATAGTCGTAGTACCCTTGAATGAGTGCTCCTGCTAGAGTCTTCAGGGTATTCTTGTTTACCAGAGAGGAGATCCGGTACAAGAATCGCGTTCGTTGGTTGACTTTTTTTATTACATTGGATGCCATTTTGTCACAGGAAAGATTAGCCTCTAGGATGGAACCCAGGTAGGTAATTTCATCTTTCCTTGTGACAATATTGTCACCCACTGTAACCGAGAAGTCGTCAGTCTTGCTGAGTTTGTTATTTGAACCGAAGAGAATGGACTCTGTTTTGCCCATGTGTAATGATAGTTTGTTGTCGGCGAGCCATATGCAGATTTTGCCTAGTTCCGAGCTGAGGGCTTTTTCAACCTGTAACTTGTTCTTGTCAGAGACCAGCAGGGCTGAGTCGTCCGCAAACAGGAACAAGTTGCAGTCACAAGCTGACGACATGTCATTTGCATAAATTAGGAATAGTAGCGGTCCTAGTATGCTTCCTTGTGGAACACCACAGCTCACTGTGAGGGGGGGGGATAGGGTACCGTTTACTTCCACCATCTGTTCCCTCCCCTCCAGGTAGGATTGTATCCAGCTCACTGATAAACTATCAAAACCAATTGCTTTTAGCTTGTCAATCAGAATGGTGTGATTGACAGTGTCGAAGGCCTTTTGTAGGTCCAGCATGACCATGCCGCAGTATTTGCCCGCGTCCACCTCTTGTTTGATGTGGTCGTTCAAGTAGAGAAGGCATGTGTCAGTGGAGTGGGATGTTCTGAAGCCAGATTGGAATTCGTAGATTAGATTTTTTTCCGCGAGGTATTTTTCGATCTGTTCGTATACTATTTTTTCCATGACTTTCGAGATGGATGTAAGGATAGAAACAGGGCGGTAGTTACCCGGGTCTAATTTGCTGCCCTTTTTGTGCAGGGGTGTTACTGCTCTACTTCAAGGGAATCACGTTCAGTCATACTGCAACCTGGTTGGACTATGGCTAATTTAAACATCTTGATCTGGAATACAGGGGTCTTAATATTCCATATAAACGCACAAGTGTACTAACATGGTTGAAAAGGCAGGAGGTGGATGTGGCTTTGCTGAGTGAAACGCATCTTTTAATGGCTGACAGTGCAAAACTTGCAAAACATTTTTATCATATCATAAGCTCCTCTTCTTTTAGCACTAAGTCCCGTGGAGTAGCCATAGTAGCTAAGCGAAAGTTGAATATTAAACTATTAGACGTGTGGTCTGATGCAGAAGGTCGAATTACTATTGCTAAGATGGAATACTCTAACAGGAAAATTGCACCTAATGTGTATGACGCTAACTTTTATACTGTACTCACTACAGAGATGTTGAAACTACCTGAGTACTCATTTATAGTGGGTGCTGATTTCAATGCCATTTGGGATCCATTGATTGATAAGTCCAGTAATGCTGAAACCCACGATCAGATGCAAGCGACCGCGGCCCTACGTGCCTGGTCTAGGGACACAGGTGTTATTGATATGTGGCAGTTACTCAACCCAACCGCCCGAGACTACTCATTTTTCTCCGCGAGACATAACACTTTTTCCAGAATTGATTATGTTTTTTGTTCCTCTAGGGCAGGCTATTCGATAGCTTTGACGTTGACTTGAGGCCCATTGCACTGTCAGACCACAAATACATCCTCATTAAGGGTTCACTCAGTAAAATAACGTCCCGTGCCCCTAGATGACGCTTTAACTCAACACTGCTGAAGAACGATGAATTCAACCTACAATTTAAGGAGAAGCTCATTGAATTCTTGCAGTTTAATGCTGGATCGGTACAGGACCCCAGAATTGTATGGAATTCGGTTAAGGGGTTTATTAGAAGTAACACCACTCTATTTGCTTCCAATCTCCGCAAGGGTCATCTCTCCAAGTTGGTAGAGTTGGAAGAGCTTCATAAAACAATGATGTCTTCTATGCAGCACAGCTACTCTAGCCGACTGGAGCTCCAAATTAAGGTAGTGAAAAAGGAGATTAACTCCATTTTAAGACAACAGTCTGAATTTCAAATGCACAGAACAAGACAACACTACTACTTTCATGGCTCTAGACCTAGTCACCTACTAGCTATGAAAATACGGGCCAGTGAACAATTTGCGGATATCCCTGCCATTAAGAACCAACAGAGGGAGATAACCTCCAACCCCAACAAAATCAACGATACATTTCGCTCATTTTATTCCAACCTGTACGAGTCAGAAGTGGTCTATGATCATACCAAGCTGGAGGACTATCATAGTCAAATGAACTTACACAAATCTCAGAGGATGACGCTAAACGGTTAGCTGAACCGATCACACTAGATGAGCTCAGGGAGATGATTGCTGACATGCAGCGGTGCAAGGCTCCTGGTTGGGACGGCATTCCACCGGAACTCTATATTGCGTTCTGGGATGTACTCTGCCCCTTATTACTCTCAATGATTTTACACTCAGTCAAAGAGAGCAATTTCTCCAGGGATGTCAATATGGCACTTATATCTGTCCTACTCAAGAAAGATAAGGATCCCACCGAATGTGGCAGCTATAGACCCTTAAGTGTCCTCGGAGCCGATCTCAAGTCAAGTCAAGTCAAGAGTTTTATTTGTCACGGCATACAAGTATACAATGAAATGCGGGGGGTCTTGCCCACAACGATTGTGCATAATACAATAGTAATATATAATAAGAATCCAATAGAACGACATTGTGCAATAAAACAAGTAAACAAAGTAGGGCATATCTGTATATGTACATGAGTTATTTACAGAGCATGGTAGGACATGCTATGGTCCTGTGGTAATGCAATACACTGTTAGCTATGGATGAGGCACTGGGTCTTTATGCACACTGCTATACAATGCTATATTATACAATCTCAAGTTATACTATACTATTCTTAAAGTGACCTTTCCTTTTGTAAAGTGACCAGAAGTGTGAGCGTGTGCAGCATGAGTGTGTGTGTGCTCATGTTAAAGTGGCTGCTAGTGTGTGAGCGTGTACAGTGTGTGTGTTGTGTGTGTGTTATGTACTAGAGGCCTGATCACTCCTGTGTCACCGGGCATGCAGGTGAGGCCTGCCAATTCGCCAATTAGTGCTGATTGGTTACCTGCTGGGGAGCTTTAAAGGCAGACCTAGTAACACACATGCACTGTCTGTGCCTAGAGAAAGAGCTGTCAGGTTCTTACAGTCCTTGTCCGTTGGGTTACCAGTACATTAGTTTATAGTTATATTAGTAGTTCCTTGCTATAGTAGCATTTTGAGTTAGAGCACAGGGTTTTGGTGTCGGTTTTGCACATAGGTTGCGTCCCTTGAGCCAGGGTCGTAACAGTTGGGCGCTCGTCCGGGATCTTTTACCCCTAGAACTTTATTTATTTATTTATTTTTTTGTGTTACACGGGGTGTCATGGTATTATGGTTTGGGTGGTGTTCGTTACATATGGTGCAACGTGGGGGCTGAGCCATTTCATCAAACAGGTGAGTATGCCGTATTTGTTTGTAATTTGATGTGACTACTTATGCTGTTAAAATATATAGTTTAGTCGGCACCACATGTAGATAGGGACATTATTTTCTGGTTGTTGGTTAGCGTCCTGTGCACCATGTACTCCTGGGGCGGTCAATGAAATGATTGGTATATGATCTTTGACTGGTAGCAGGTGTGGTTGAAGAAGGTTAGGTCTAGTGGGCATTAGTTTAAGGGTAGGTAGATTAGGGCGGCCAGAAAACACAGGTAGTGTGGTAGGGCTTGATTTAGTGTTTCTTAGGGTAGACATGTGGTGGGCCGGTTTTTTTCTGCAGTTTAGACGTAGAAGCATATGTAGTCATATCAGGTTAGAAGGCGCACCTGTTTGGAATTGTTTGTTGGATTTATTTTGTTTGTTTGAGTGTTTGGTGAGCATACCTGGTGGGTGGGTGTGTTTTTTTTTATTATTTTTGTTGTGCAACCTAGAAAGGTGCGCTCCGTAGAGCTCACATTTCCACCGCGTTCCCTTCTGGTTGTTATTATTGGCATTTAGCATTATTCATGGTTCTTCAGTGGTTCTTCGTGGTTCTTCAGTGGTTCGTTGGGGGGGTCTTCGTGGTTCGTTAGTGGTTCTTCGTGTCTGTGAGGTTGGGTGTGTAGCTTGGGGTGTCTAGTTCAGTGACAATGGCTTCCATCAGGGACTTTGTTGATCGTCCGTCTCATGACTTATTAGACAAGTTTTCCAAAGAACAACTGCTAGAACTTGCTGTACACTACAGGGTAGAGCTTTCTGCAGGGGAGAAACGTTTGAAGCCGTCTGCCTTGAGTGCTTTAAGGGTGTTACTCATTAGAGAGCAGGTGCTTGAGGAGAGGGTGGAGGAGCCTCCTTCGTCTGGCGCGTCTCCGCTATTACCTGGGGTAGAGGGTGAGTGGAGGATTAGGGAGTTGGAGTTTTGGGAAAGGCAGCTAGAGCGTGAGGAGAGGAGAGAGGAGCGTGCGCTTAAGGAGAGAAGAGAGGAGCGTGAGTTTAACAGTGAGCGTGAACTTAAGGAGCGTGAGCTTAAGGAGAAACAAATGTTGCTGGAGCACGAGCGTGCACAGAAGGAGCTTGAATAAGAGCATGCTGCCTTGCAGGCGGGTGCTCTGCATCCAGAGTCACGTTCCGGGTTTGATGTAGGCAGGAATATTAGGATGGTGCCACCATTTTTTGAGAAAGACGTGGAAAGATATTTTCCCATTCAATGTGGCAACCACATTGAAGTGGCCTGATACCGCCTGGACACTGCTGCTGCAATGTGTTTTAGTTGGTAGGGCACAAGAAGCCTACACTGCTCTGTCCCTTGAACAAAGCGCTGATTATGAGCTGGTTAAAGCTTCCATATTGAGGGCTTATGAGTTGGTCCCAGAGGCCTATCGTCAGCGTT
The DNA here is from genome assembly GCF_963971535.1 of Notolepis coatsorum. Lineage (NCBI taxonomy): Eukaryota > Metazoa > Chordata > Actinopteri > Aulopiformes > Paralepididae > Notolepis > Notolepis coatsorum. Next base: position 206,729,249 of record NC_140169.1, on the reverse strand, counting down.
TTAGAGGCTATCGCAGGTCGGAGGGACAGTCGTATGTTGAGTTTGGTAGGGAGAAGGAGAACCTGTTTGACAGGTGGTGCACTTCTCAGAAGGCAGAGTCAAGAGAGCAGCTTAGGCAGTTGATTCTCCTAGAGGAATTTAAAAGATGTGTTCCTGATACCGTTTCCACACATCTAAATGAGCGTGGGGTATCGAAGATAGGCGACGCCGCTGTCTTCGCCGATGAGTTTGTGTTGACACACAAGTCCGTGTTTTTGGAGGACTACCGTGTTGAGTCCGGGGATAGGCGTCCTGTTCAGGGGGGCCGTTTCCCAAAACCTGTGTCTGCTGGTCAGTTAACTTCACCTCCTAGGCGGGGTGGTTCTGCTGGTGCATTCCCAGAAGGGATTATCTGTTTTTACTGTAAAGAACCTGGTCATATCGTTGCTGGATGCCCGGTGCTTGAGCAGAAAAATGTCAGAACCGTGGCTCTGGTAGAAACCATATGCAGGACGCCTATGCCAACGTTAGATGGGGATGGGGAAAGTATCAAACGTGTGGACAAAGAACTCGAGGGTTCCTCAAGGTTTATGATGAATGGATTTGTTTCCCTGACTAATGCACTAGAGTCCAAACAGGCTATAACAATTTGGAGAGATACCGGTGCTTTTCAGTCCCTCATTCTGGAGGGGGTTTTGCCGTTTTCAGAAAACTCTTCTTTGCATTCCGGTGTCGTTGTTCGGGGCTTTGGGGGTGGATTTGTGGATGCACCTTTGCATGAGGTCACGCTCAATTCTCCCTTAGTATCAGGCAATGTTGTTGTGGGGGTATGTTCTCACATTCCCATAAAGGGGGTGTCCTTCATTCTAGGGAATGATTTGGCTGGTGACAAAGTGTTGGCTACTCCGGTTGTAACTCCCATTTCTGTGGTTTCTGAGGTCTCTAATGAGCTGGCACAGAAACATCCAGGAGTGTTTCCTGTGTGTGCTGTGGCACGAGAAATGTCAAAGGACAAAAGTGATGTTGTTGATACTTCGACTTGGGACATTACACTTAGTGACACATTCTTTGTTGAGTTAAAATGTGTACCTGTTGAGAATTTTGGAAAGCACACTGTGGATGTACCTCTGCATAATGATTCTCTTGATTGTGGTTTTGTGTTAGGCCCGGTGGTGAAACCAGAGTTGACAGGCGTGCCGGAGAAGCATGTGACAGGAGATGATATGGCAGCGCAGGGTCTCAAGGTCTTCCCAGCCTGTACGGTGGCTGAGGCCACGAACAAATTGGAGGATGAGTGTGGGAAGGATGCTATGAGAGGTGCTGTTGTTTCATGTGACACCGTTCTAGTTGGAGAGGCTACTAAGCTTGACTTAGGCTGCCAGCCTTCCCACAGTAGCTCTATTGTCCCTAATGTTTCACTTGTGGGCAGGGATGGTCCCAGTATGTCAGTTGATGATTCTGACATTGATCCACATGTCCACACTGATTCTCTGCCATGCACTAGGTGTGATGGTCAACCTAGTTACCTGTGTCCTGTGGAGCAGGAGCCGCCTTCGCGACCTGGTCTGTTGAGTGGCAGCCATTTTGATTTTGATCAGGACAAAGTTATTTTGGGTGACGCCATTTTAGATGGTGTTCCAGACGTTATTGTGACTGTCGTACTGCCATGTTCCCGGTACACTGGGGCTGTACCTGAGGCGGTACAGCCTACTCTGGATGTTCACGGTGTGCAGTATCCTGAACTGCCAGTGCCAGGTGGGATGGATATGGTGATGGTATCAGTGATCTATGGTTTTGTTGTGCTGTGTTCTGTTCTGTTAAGCGCAGTCCTCAGGTTGATTTTGGTTTGCAGTATAATTTTGACAGATCGGTATCGGTGGTCGTGTTCGACAGGGGCCGACCCGGTTCTTGCCTTGAACCATTTTGATGTTTACGTTGGATCCTCCAGTTTACCCCTTGTTGTGTATACAGACCATAACCCTTTGGTTTTTCTTCGCAGCATGGTGAACTCGAACCATCGTTTGATGCGATGGAGTTTGTTCCTCCAGGCGTATAACTTGGATATTCGCCACATCGTGGGAGGGACAACGTGCTAGCAAACGCCCTCTCACGATCATAGTACCGGTGTTTGTGGTACCCGTTATCGCTGTTGTGGTAGTGGCCCTGACAACTAAGGGGTCACAGTTGTTTTTTGTTTTGTTTGTGGGTTGTTGTGTAGTGGTTGCCTCTTGGGCAACCAGTTTGGTGGGGGAGGTGTTATGTACTAGAGGCCTGATCACTCCTGTGTCACCGGGCATGCAGGTGAGGCCTGCCAATTAGCCAATTAGTGCTGATTGGTTACCTGCTGGGGAGCTTTAAAGGCAGACCTAGTAACACACATGCACTGTCTGTGCCTAGAGAAAGAGCTGTCAGGTTCTTACAGTCCTTGTCCGTTGGGTTACCAGTACATTAGTTTATAGTTATATTAGTAGTTCCTTGCTATAGTAGCATTTTGAGTTAGAGCACAGGGTTTTGGTGTCGGTTTTGCACATAGGTTGCGTCCCTTGAGCCAGGGTCGTAACAGTGTGCTCATGTGTGCTTGTGTGTGGAGAGTTCAGTGTTCAAGGCTCTGATGGCCTGGGGGAAGAAGCTGAGCCGAAGTCTCTCTGTCCTAGTTGCTGGTGTTTGCAGGCGTTTGCCTGGTAGTGCAATACCCTCTCTGTAGGGCCTTCTTGTCCTGTGCCGTGCTGTTTCCATACCAGGCAGTGATGTTTCCAGTCAAAATGCTCTCTACAGCTCCGGAGTAGAAGGACTGGAGTATCTTCCCAGATACTCTGAACTTCCTTAACTGTCTCAGGTGGTAGAGGCGCTGCTTCGCCTTTTTTACGACTGAGTCTATGTGTGTTGTCCATGTCAGATCCTCTGAGATGTGGACCCCCAGGTACTTGAAGCTGCTCACCCTGTCCACGGTAGCCCCGTTTATCCTCAGTGGTGTGTGTGTCCCCTGCTGTCTCCTCCTAAAATCCACAATCAGCTCCTTGGTTTGACCAATGTTCAGGAGCAGGCTGTTGTCCTGGCACCAGCGTTCCAGTACCTCAACCTCCTCCTGGTAGGCCTTCTCGTCGTTGTCCGAGATCAGCCCCACCACCACTGTGTCGTCCGCAAACTTCACTATGGAGTTGGAGCTGAACTTGGCCACACAGTCATGTGTGTATAGTGAGTACAGCAGGGGGCTCAGAACACAGCCCTGGGGGGATCCAATGCTCAGGGTGATGGTGTTGGAGGTCTGACCCCCCACCCTGACCACCTGGGGCCTTTCACTCAGAAAGTCCAGTATCCAGGCGCTCTGAGCGGAGCTCAGACCCAGCTCAATCAGCTTGTCCACCAGTCTGGTGGGGACTATGGTGTTGAACGCTGAGCTGTAGTCAATGAACAACAGTCTCACATAGCCCCCCTTCTGGCGGTCTAGGTGAGAGAGGGTGCTGTGCAGTACTTGGGAGACTGCATCATCAGTGGACCTCTTTGGCCTGTAGGCAAATTGCATAGGGTCCATATCACTGGGGAGGGAGGCACAAATGTGATCCTTGACCAGCCTCTCAAAACATTTCATGGCCACAGAGGTGAGTGCCACCGGTCTGTAGTCATTGACCTTTCTGGTGTTCACCTGCATAAATGCTCTTCTCACACTGTGCTCCGTCAATGAGAGAGCGTCCCCGCCCCCCGCGGATGCCCCCTCCCCCTCCACAACAGCTGGCGCGCCAGTGACGTCACTAGCCGTTGAGCTAGGGCGCCACTGTTTGCACCAAACTGTGCATAGAAGGAGTAGAGTTTGTCCGCGAGAGAGGTGTCGTCGCTCCCCATTGAGGGGGCGCTGACTTTGTAGTCAGTTATCGTCCTCAGTCCCCGCCATAAGCCTCTTGTGTCATTCTGTGCCATTTGTGCCTCCATTTTGTCAGCATACGTCCTTTTGGCAAGTTGAACAGCCTTGCGCAGAGTGTAGACTTGTTGTTTTGTACTCTTCCATGTTTCCTGTCTTTCTGCCCAGGTTGTAAGCAGTGGTGCGAGTTTTCAGAGCTGCTCTGATAGTACTGTCCACCCACGGTTTCTGGTTCGGGAACACCCTCGCCTTCTTTGTGGGGACGATACTATCAGCTAAGGTTGCTATGAAGCTAACAACAGTGTCTGCGAACTCGCTGACGTCACTGGCGCTTCCTTGAAACATTCCCCAGTCTACGTCCTCTAGACTGTCCTGAAGCGTGGCCTCTGATTGGTCAGACCATCTCTTTACCTCACGTGACACGACGGCGTCACATGATCTCTGTCTTTAAGCAGGAATCAGGAAAATGGAGTCATGATCAGATGTGCTTGTAGCCCCCGCTAATGGTGGAGCCGGTACAGCCTTGTAGCCGGCTCTGAACGGGGTGTAGCAGTGGTCGAGCGTGTTTCCTCCCCTGGTGGAGCAGGCGATGTGTTGAAAAAAGGATGGCATAATATATAATCATTGCTGCGTCCGGGTGTTTAATCTGGTGGATGTTGAGATGCCCCTGTAGCTCCGCCAGGGCCTTGGCGGTGTTCGCTTGGGGAGGGATGTACACCGCAGTCATGATGATCGCGGTAAACTCTCTGGGAAGGTGGACCGGGCGACATTGAATGGCCAGATGTTCCAGGTCCGGCGAGCATGAACTGGAGAGTATCTTAATCTCCTTTGGGCTTACCCAGCCGTTGTTGGTAAAGAGACAGAAGACGGTGAAGGAGTCCGAGGGAGAGACGCTGTGGTCCGGAGTCGCTGGTTTCAACCATGTCTCCGTGAAGCACATGATGTTACAGTCCCTCACCTCTCGCTGGAATCGGACCCTCGCCCGTAAATCGTCCATCTTACCCTCTAGCGAACGTGCATTTGCCAGAAAGATGGATGGGATCGCCGGACGGTAAGCAGACCTTTTTAACCTTAATCTGATTCCGCTTATCCTGCCTCTATGTTTTTTCCTGCCGCTGCCGCCTTTGTCTCTGTCCCGCCTGATCTCCGATGGCCAATCTTGACATAAAGTGTCTCTAAACTCTTCTTTAAGTCCGGAGTTTAGGTCAATAAGTGACTGGCGGTCGTATGACGTCCCCGCCAGTGTTGTTTCCATAAAAAAAGTAGTAAAAATAAACATAATGACTAAAAGTAAGCACAATCGTTGCGGAGCAAAACCAATGGTGACTAACCTGAGCTGCGCCATAGTCAAGCTATATGCTAAGGTGCTAGCCATCCGACTTCAAAAGCATATGACATCTCTGGTTTATCCTGATCAGACTGGCTTTATAAGAGGCCGACTAGTCACAGATAATATCAGACGGTTACTGCACGTGATTGATGCCAGCAAGGATGTCGCAACCCCTACGGCTGTCATGTCCTTAAACTCGATGACGGCCTTTGACAGATTGGAGTGGTCATATTTGTGGGCAGTCCTTAGAAGGATGGGGTTAGGTGAGGGGTTTATTCACATGATCAAAGTTCTCGACACAGGGCCCTCTGCCATGATCTTAACAGGGAAACTCTGCTCACCACTCTTCTCTGTCTCGCGCTCTTCTAGACAGGGTTGTCCTCTTAGCCCCGGACTCTTTGCTTTATCACTCGAACCTCTAGCTCAGTACATAAGACAATCCCTGATTATATCCCCTGTGTCAATTAAGGGCACACATCACCATATCAGCTTATACACAGATGATGTACTCCTATTTATGCAGAACCCCGCCATCTCTCTACCTCATCTTCTCCAAGTAATAGATGATTTTGGCAGTCTATCTGGATTTAAGATTGACTGGCCAAAGTCAGCCTTCCTTCCACTCAATGAGACTGCGAAGGCAACCATCCTCCCAGCAAACATACTCATGGTAGAGCACTTTAAGTGTCTTGGGATTGAAATATTCCCCACTATTAACCAGACAGTAAAGTATAACTACTCCAGCTTGGGTGACAGGATTACGAAAGATTTTAACAGGTGGTCCAAATAAAAAAAACTCATTACAGGCTCGTGCCTCAATAATTAAGATGAATGTTTACCCAGAATGAACTTTATCAGCTCCATGCTACCGTTATCTCCTCCTGTTGGTTAGTGGCAAAAACTGCACTCTGCTGCATATAAATTCGTCTGGAACAACAAACGCCCACGCTTAAAGAGATCCACTGCACAGACTTCAAATATAATTTTCAAGCTTACTCTTTGAGACCTCTCATCACTTGGTTTGACGCTCAGGCAGCCGTGTCCTGGCGACCATTGGAGGAGAAGATGGTGTCCCCACATAGACTTCAAGATATTGTGTATACCAACATTTCAATTAAGCAATGCAAATTACGATTTGGCCCTCTTATCACACATGTGATCCAGATTTGGCATGACACCCAGAAAGCATGCACTAATGATGATGATGGCGCCGCCCCGTTCGGCTGCCTCTCTGTTTGCTCCGTCGAGACTGTGTTTACTTTTGTTAATATTTATAGTTTTTAGAGTTTTGTGCGTACCAACTGTTGGTGCATTTAATGTATATGACCGTCAGTCACTCATAGACATTGGATTACGGGAAACTTACCAACTGGATTACTCGCTGGATCAACTTTCCGAACCACATCAATGGCCGGAAGAAATCCTCCGGAGACTAGGACCAGATCCTTTGTTCCCAGAGCCCAGGAAAAGACGTCGAGGAAAAAGGGCTGGGATCCGAAACAGGCTGAGATCCAGACGACACCGTACACCACTTCCCAGTATATTGCTAGCCAATGTACAATCAATAGACAATAAACTGGATGACATCCGAGCAAGGATTCAATATCAAAGAGACGTTAGGGACTGCAATGTCCTTTGCTTCACCGAAACATGGCTAACACCGGAGGTTCCAGATCACGCGATTCAACCAGCGGATCACTTCTTTATCCATAGGAAGGATCGGACACAATCAGAGTCCGGTAAACAACGTGGTGGAGGTATTGCCTTCATGTTTAACAAAAATTGGAGTGATCCAACGAATGTGAAGGAATTATCCAACCACTGCTCCCCAGAACTGGAATATATAACCATCAAGTGTCGTCCTTTCTTCCTCCCGAGGGAGTTAACGGCGATCGTCCTGGTCGGAGTGTATATTCCACCGCAAGCCAACAACAACGTCGCGCTCTCCAGACTCCACGACGAGGTAAATAATATACAAGCGACGAACGTTAACGCCGCCATTTTAGTACTGGGAGATTTCAATAGCGCCAATCTGAGAAAGGTATTGCCTGATTTCTACCAGCATGTGACTTGCAACACCAGAGGCGGTAACATCCTAGATCACTGTTACACGCAATTTAAAGGTGGCTACAAGGCTCATTCTGATAGTGGCTTTGGCAAGTCAGATCACGCATCCATTTTCCTTACACCAAAGTACAGACAAAGAATTAAAAGTACTCCCGTAGTCTCGCGAGAGGTGCAGAAATGGGATGTGACGTCAGAGGATACGATCCGGTCAGTGTTTCACAACACAGACTGGATTGTATTCCGCGACACAGATAACATTAATGCCTACACGGAGACAGTGCTGGACTATGTCTGTACTAGGGTGAAAGAAACAATCCCCACTACCAAAATGAATGTTTACCCAAATCAAAAACCCTGGGTAGACAAATCCGTCCGTGAAGCTCTGAGAGAGCGCACCAAAGCATACAATGACGGCCTAGTGGCAGGCAACATGAATGACCACAAGGTGGCGCAACACAACGTAAGGAGGACAGTGTCAGAGGCCAAACGGCGCTACAGGGATAAAATTGATCTCCAGTTTGAACAAGCTGACTCTAGAGCTATGTGGCAGGGGCTCAAAACGATGACAGACTACAAAGGCGCCTCCCTCAAACTGAACAGTGACATCTCCTTAGCAAACGACCTCAATACCTTCTATGCGAGGTTTGATGCTGGTAATAACAACACCAGCTCACAAGCCTCGGCAATGGGGGGGGGGGGGTCGGCTGCTGATGGAGGCGCAGTGTTCAGGGTAACAGAGCATGAGGTGAGGCGGACCTTTAAAAAAGTGAATATCAGGAAGGCAGCAGGTCCGGACGGCATCCCCGGCCGCGTCCTAAAAGTCTGTGCCGACCAACTGGCCCCAGTATTCACTGACATATTTAACCTGTCCTTAGAACAGGCTGTCATCCCCACCTGCCTGAAGAAGTCCACTATTATCCCTGTACCCAAAAAATCCAAGCCTGCTTGCCTCAACGACTACCGCCCTGTAGCTCTCACCTCCATAGCCATGAAGTGCTTTGAGAAGCTAGTAAAGGGCTACATCTGCTCCTCCCTCCCCATCAACATGGACCCCCTGCAATTTGCATACCGCCCCAACAGGTCCACGGAGGACGCCATATCCCATGTGCTGCACACAGCAGCATCACACCTGGACAAGAGGCAGGGGAACTATGTGAGAATGCTATTCATCGACTACAGCTCGGCATTCAATACCATAGTCCCCTCCATACTCATAGCCAAGCTCAGGGACCTGGGCTTGGGCTATGACCTCTGCCAGTGGGTCTTGGACTTCCTGACTGGCAGACCCCAGGTGGTGAGAGCAGGCAACTGCACCTCCTCATCCATCACCCTCAACATAGGGGCCCCCCAGGGCTGTGTTCTGAGTCCCCTCCTCTACTCCCTGTACACACACGACTGTGTGGCTCAGCGGAGTAGCAATACAATCGTCAAATTTGCTGACGACACAGTGGTGGTGGGCCTGATCTCTGCCAACGACGAGAGGGCCTACCTGGAAGAGGTCAAGGTCCTGGCGGGATGGTGCCAGGAAAACAGCCTCTCCCTGAACGTCAGCAAAACAAAGGAGATGATTGTGGACTTCAGGAGGTCGGGGGTCAAGGACTACAGCCCCCTCAGCATCGACGGGGCACCGGTTGAGAGAGTCAACAGCTTCAAGTACCTCGGAGCCCACATATCCGAGGACTTGACATGGACCATACACATTAACAGTGTGGTGAAGAAGGCACGACAACGCCTCTACTTCCTCAGGCGCCTAAGGAAGTTCCAAGTCAGCCAGAAGATCCTTAAGAACTTCTACTCATGTACAATAGAGAGCATCTTGACCGGCAACATCACCTCCTGGTTTGGGAATAGCACTGCAAAAGACCAAAGCAGACTACAAAGAGTGACACGTTCAGCCGAACGCACAATTGGAGGGGGGCTCCCCACCCTCCAGAACATTTACTACAAGCGTTGCAAGGGGAAGGCTAAGAGAATTATTAAGGACTCGAGCCACCCGAACAACTGCCTCTTTGAACTGCTGCCGTCAGGCAAGCGATACAGGAGTCTCAAGGCGAGCACAGAAAGACTCAGAAGTAGCTTCTATCCCCAGGCCATCAGGCTGCTAAACGAACAACAATGAATGAACACTACACAACAACAACCACCAAACACACATAGCACACACATCCACACGCACACACTCACTTTAAACAAACACACTGTAGCACCCACTACACACACTTTATAGCACACACCCACTTTAAACAAACACACTGTAGCACCCACTCCCCACACTTTATATTTATGGATGAAGGATTGCACTACAACTCGTACACCTTACTGTAAATTGTACCTAAAATTGTACCTCATCCCATTTCTGCTTTGCACTAGATAGTACTGTACATTAGTACACTGCATAGTATTGTGTATTGTATATTATATGGTAACTCAGAACATTGTACATATGTCTATACCGAACAACTGTGACCTCATTTTCTTCTTCTAAATTCATGCTATATTATGTTATTATGTTATTTGATACTATCTTGTCTAGCACAGTCTCTGGAGCGTAACAGTAAGAAGCATTTTGTATGAAAGTATTCTGTACTTCTGTATGACAACTATTAAAGAACTTGAACTTGAACTTGAACTTGAACCGCCATAAATGGCACATGCATTCCCCACTATTCAATAACAATTTACTCCTTATTGGACAACAACCCATTAGATACCCTAGATGGGAAGGGAAAGGCATCCATACATTGGGGGATATCTTTGATGACTCTGGTCTCCGATCTTTCCAGGATCTATCCAACGGATATGATATCCCCGGAAACGCCTTTTTCTTTTATTTACAAATGAGAGCAGCTCTGAAGGCTCATGGCGTTCCACTAGAGCGACACCGGTTTCACAAATTCTTTTATGACAGGGAGACATCGAGAGGCTTCGTCTCTGACTTTTATCGGCACTTACTTATGTCCTCATATAAGGACCTACCCCTAGATACGATTTGGAGAAAGGATATCCCTGAGTTGGATATAGATTTTGATTGGGATGCAGTCTGGGAAAATATTAGGCTATCATCACGCAACCCATCATCACCAACAGATTCATCTAAAGGACTTATTTGACCCCCAGACGATTGAACCTAATGGGTCTCAGACCTGACTCTCGATGTACCTTGTGTCCAAACGGTGCCATTGGAACATATGCATATGTACTGGGAGTGCCCTCCTGTTGAGATATTCTGGGAAAAAGAACGAGCGAGTGTTCATGTATGTTGGTGTTTTTTGTTTTTGTTTTATTTATTATTTTTCATTCTTTGGTGTCCTATGTATATTTTCTGATCCCCTTCTGATTTGGGTCTGGTGGTCGTGGGCTCGGACTGGGGGGAGGGGGGGGGGGGGCTTGGTTCGGGGTCTCTGCGGGTCGAGGCATTAAAGAGGCAGTTGGAATATTTTATTTTTATATTATGTCTTGTCATTATTATTAAAATGTTCAATCAATGAAATTTGATTGATTGAAACTTTTATTAACAGATTGTAGAATGGGTACAATACAGTAAGGCTTGATACACACAATTGTTAAGGGGATGCAGACCAGAGAAAGACTTTCGTCTTGTTTACACCACATTAATTTATAATGAATTGTAAGTAGGGTGCAACTAGCACCGTGCAATCCATTCTTGGTGGATCTAGCCCTATGTTATCTGCCTCAGATGTAACCAGCACTTCTTGTTTGGAATGTTCAGTCAATTCAATTCAGTTTTTATTGTCCTGGTGGGAGGAACAGACACTGTCCAGCCAAGGCTTCCATGTCTGACAACAGCTTCCATGTCTCCAGATGAGGCTGTTTTGTTGTTTCTCTTGTGTTTAAGGCCATGGTTAGACTAGTGTTTTTGTGGCTCGTTTTTATACGTTTTTGAATACGTTTCATGTCCCTATTACACAGAAATGCGTTTTTTGGCGTTTTTTTGCGGATACGGCTGAAACGCTAAATTGTGTTTGCGTTTTGGAGAAACCCTAAAAAACGCGGCGACAACAGCCGTGTAGTCAGCACGGAGCCGTTGTTGCGAAAACGCCCATGCGCAGTAGATACCATCGCGTGCCCTCACCAACGTCCGGTGACGATGTTGTAGAGAACCGGAAGAGAACAGGATCCAGTCATATTTTTTCAGCACTGGATAACTCAACATGAACGACCAGGTAGCTCAGTTGTTTATACTTGTACAATCGCTATTCAGGATGTTGATGTCACAGCGCGCTGCTATAACAGCACGCGCTATAGCAAGAGATGATATAGAAAGACGTGCTAGAACAAGACGTGCTATAACAAGACGTGCTATAGCAAGCCGCCACGCTTGCCAGTTGGGAATGTTGCACACACACGAAAATCCCTGTCTCCGGGTTCAGCAATATCGGACCTACGTGGAGCGCCGGTTCTGGATGAGGCCGGGGAGAACGGGACTATGGTGGACGAATTTAGTCGACGGAATTACGCTTCCTGAGGAGTGGCGTGAGAACTTTAGAATGTCGAGATTGTCTTTGATCGACCTCAGCGAGAGACTCCGTCCGCATTTGGAAGGAATCACAACCGCGATGCGGGCTCCCGTGGATGTGCTCACAAAGGTAGCTTGCACATTGTATTACCTGAGCGACGGTGGCAGACAAAGAAAAGTCGCAAATGCATTTGGAATATCTCGACCATCTGTTTCCATCATAGTCCGACAAGTCTGTGAGGCCATCACCACCTACCTGGGCCCAGAGTACATCAGAATACCGAGAACAGAGGCTGAGGTGAAGCAGCATGTCGCCAGGTTCTATGAAGCACACAGAATGCCTCAATGTCTAGGTGCGATCGACTGCACACACATAGATATCAAAAGACCCCGAGATCGTTCCACAGCCTACGTCAACAGAAAGGGGAGACACTCGTTCAATGTACAAGCGCTGTGTGACTCGAACTACTGTTTTATGGATGTTGTTGTCATGTGGCCTGGTAGTGTACACGACGCTCGCATCTTTGCTAACTCGCCATTGTGCACTGCCCTAACCGATGGGACAATCCCCCCCTGCCCTAAAGAGCTGGTGCCGGGAGAAGATCCTGTTTCTATCTTTATTCTGGGCGATCCAGCATATCCGCTGATGCCATATCTGATGAAGGAATACCCTGGTGCTGGCAATACCGTACCGGAACAGTATTACGGGCTACAGCTTTGCAAGGCGCGCATGGTGATCGAGTGTGCATTCGGACGTCTGAAGGCGCGCTTTGCGATGCTCCGGAGAGCTATGGACATAAACACAGAGGACCTCCCTACTGTGATCTACGCTTGCTTTGTGCTGCACAATTACTGCGAAGTGCACAAAGAAGCTGTAAGCGACTTGTCTGTCCATGCTGCTCGCAATTACGAGAGGGAGTTCCAGCCACCACCATGCAGAGCTACTAATGCAAGAACGGACAACAATGAGACGGAGGGAAAGCGTGTGAGGAGTGTGTTGACCTCTTTTTTTGATAGTGGGTAGTATTCATACTTGCTAGTAACGTGGACATTGTGTTTTGTGTAGTCATCAAGGTTGAGTCCACTCCACAGATGTCTGTTGAAGTTTGAGGTGTTCTCTTCAATAGTTTGTTTTACATATGGAACATCTAGCAGTGTTCTTGCTGGAATATGATGTAGGTACAATCACTATGTGCTCAGAACAATAAACAAATTTTTTTACCAAGTACCCAACCTCTACTGTCTTTATATATGAATCTATAAATGAATCTATTATAAATGCTTGTCATAATGAATACGTACTTATTGTGTGGGAGAAAGGTGTGGCAGAATCAAATGCATTATGGAATATGATATGACTATAATGAATAAGTACATGCAGTAAGCATCTATATATAATCGATATATAAACACACCATCTTTAGATAATAAAGTACCCAACCTCTACTGTCTTTATATATGAATCTATAAATGAATCTATTATAAATGCTTGTCATAATGAATACGTACTTGCAGTAAGCTGTACTTATTGTGTGGGAGAAAGGTGTGGCAGAATAAAATGCATTATGGAATATGATATGACTATAATGAATAAGTACATGCAGTAAGCATCTATATATAATCGATATATAAACACACCATCTTTAGATAATAAAGTACCCAACCTCTACTGTCTTTATATATGAATCTAAACTATAGATTCTATAGCACATGCATCTTATATGTATATTGCCACACAATACTGTCTGGCTTTGCAGACACCTATTTACACCTCAAAAGAATGCATGCCCACACTAATCAAATCAAATCAAATCAAATGTATTTATAGGGCCCGACAACACACGTTAATGTCCCCATGGGCCGTACAGATCTTCTTTAAACAAGTCAAGAAGAAAACATAACAATAAGTCAAGAACAGAACAAGAACACCATAAGGTGCAAACATTTTTAGATGGATGCAAATAAATGAAAGAATGCAAGCACTCCCAGACATACCCCACGCGAAGGTAAGGAAAAACTCACTAAAACCTAACAATAGGGAAAAAAGCTCCACAGGCAGTGTGGAGGAGAGAAACCTTAGAAGGGCCATTCAAGGGGGGATCTCCCTTCTTAGATGTTGGTGATAGTAGTGTTGCAGACGGACAGTTGGTAAGCATGCACTCATGTGTGTAGTGGAACACAGATGAGTGCATGCAATAGCAACTGTACATTTTGAAAAATTAAAGATAGAGCTAATAGCGATAGCAACTGAACATTTTGAAAGATTAAAGATAGAGCTGATAGCAATCTATTTGAGGCACAGGGGCGGCGCAAAGAGGGTCACGTCCTCCCCGTCTTAGTCAGGGGACATTTAACACTCCGGTCGTTGCTCAGGGACAGCCGGAGACAGGGAGATAGGGGGCGGCGCAGAGAGGGTCACGAACTCCCCGACATCATCGCGGGACATCTGGCACTCCGGTCACCACTACGAGACCTCCGTATAAATATAAAAGGATTGCATTCACTATGCACCAACATTCCTGAATATTCAAATCGTATAGTCACACTGCCTACTTGACTTGAAAAGTGGCCATTTTCTTTTACTTGAACTTGAGACATTGACTGCATAGTTTGAAGAAAGGGGGTCTGGACATGGTTGCAGCCATTTTGTTTTATTATTCATTTACCTTTGGAACATCACACAACTCAAGTAATAAAAAAAAAACACATTCTTTTTGCTCTCCTCTTCCTCAGGATGCTGCACATAACACCCAAAATGTTACAGGTTTTCGTAGTGCACATCATCATCCTCATCATCATCACGAGCCGGTTCTCTGCTGTGCTGGCCACGTGTTGGCGCAAGCAACAACCTTCTTGTCACGAACAGGCCAGAGGGCTGGCGAGGTCTGTGGGTTGACACCAAGGGTGAACGTGGCTCGACCGGGTGGTGGCCGTAGTAGGGGGAGGGTGGTCTGTGGGTTGGCACCAAGGGTGAGTGTGGTTCGATGGGCTGGTGGCCGTAGTAGGGGGAGGGTGGAACCATGGCACCACGCTGCATGAATTGTGCAAAGATGGCGGAGATTGTGTTGAAAGAGGCAACAAGAACCTCCGAGGCCTCTGTGTCCTTCTGTCTGTGTCCTTCTGCCACTCTGTCCCTCTCTATGTCCCTATCTATGTCCCTCTCTCTGTCCTCTCTGTCCCTCAGGTCCCTATCCAGGGCTTGTTGCTTTCTCCAGGCCATGTCATCACGCTGTAAGGACAGAGACTGGTCAATGGCGGACAGCTTTCTCTTCAGTTTGTCTTTTCTGTGGCTCCTCAAGGTAGCGGTCAGTAAATGAACGTCGCTCCGTCATCAATGCAACCTCAGGAGAGGAGACTCCATTGCTCTCCTCATGTCCCTGTGTTGATGTTGCCATGGATTCGTCCAGGCTGTCGTCAAGGAGGCCCACGTCAGTGTTGATGGAATGCACACCGCGAGGTAGCTGGTCCGTTGCTGGACATCCTGCCCAAATGCCATGGCAGCGCTCATAATGGAGTTCGACGACACGCCCATGGCCACTTCGCCTCCCATCGTCAACGGCCTTCCTGTACTTGTGCCGAATGCTCATTATCTTGGTGGCCACTTTATCTGTGAAAACAAATCACCAGAAAAAAAAAGTTTACATACATGGTTATGTGAGGAACCAATAAACAGCTATTTTGTATCATAAACAGTACAGTATACTGTATTGTTGTACCCATTCTGCAATCATAATAACATTCGATCAACCAATCAAACAGCACAGAGAGAGCAAATCCCGAACTTGAACTCCCCCCTCCCCCCACCACAGACAAAGGGTTGCTAACATTAGTTCGAGGTAATAATATTCATATTGTGAGCTGATCACAGAAGGTGCCAATTAAAACGATTTACCCACATAATCCAGATAACGCTAGCTCTACAACATACCTTTTGTGATATCTTGAGGGGTGTGTGGAAACTGTCTCCCACTCGCTGTAGCCTCTTCTGCAGACGGGATCAAATCGCAAAACCTTTTGCACAGATCTGCATACTTTGAAGTCACGGACTCCCAGTCAACATTCGAGGCTAAATGGCTGGTTTTATACTCCATCGTCACTTCAGGCAGCAGTACGACCTCGTCGTCGGTCCAGGTAAAGGGGGTCGAGGTCGAAACTTTCGGCGCCATAGCAGCTGTGTTGTTGTTGTTGTTGTTGTTGTTGTTGTGTTGTTGTGGATGCGTGAGGCGGGAATGCGGGAATGCGCTCTCTCAACATCTGTGCAGGTAAACTACTAACCTCCCGCGCATGCTGCTCAGAGCCGAATTCGACACGCGATCCGTTGCGGTCTGACCACGCCTCGTTCAGACAAAGCGTTCAAGTTCTGATTGGTTGAAATTGCCTTCATGTTTGCCACCTACTGCCACCTACTGCTTTGGCAGTGTACTACATCAGTGTGCTCAGGTGACAAAAACGAAAGTGTGACTCGAGGCTGCGACGTCGCGGCGAAACGCGTATGACAATGAAAACGAAAATGAAACGAAAGGTGTAACCGCAGCCTAAGTGTCACAGGTTGACAGGATTATGTGTATTTCTTCCGTGAGGAGTGACTATGAAATGCCCTGTTGGAGGAATTATCCTGCAGCACACAGGGGTGTAAAGTACTTGAGTAATTGTACTTTGTTACAATACTCAAGTACCGTTTTTGGGGATTTGTACTTTACTCTAGTATTATTAGTGTAACTGAGGGGTACAATTCCCTGACTGTATTGAGAGTATGGTATTATTAAACCACTACTTAGTTATGTACTTTAATTACTGGCCATACAGTACATGAATATATATGGTGAACACCCACACAAGAATACGGCAATGACACATAAAGTTCTATTTAGAGGGATTTATTATTATCAGAGCAAGCAACGTTAAGTTACAGATTGAGAATTATACTCGCGCTTGTAAGGCGAAGAACACACGTAAAGTAGGTCAAGAGCGTAAGTCAATGAGAATAGTAAGATGGGTCTAAACTGACGCCACCTGTAGCATAGCAATTACATAAGGCACACTAGTACCAGCTGGAGACACTGGGGGGTTCCCTCCGGGTGTAAGCCGGCAGGGGTAGAGGAATGTTCGGGTGCAAAGTCTGGGTCAACGAGGAATAAAGAAGCTCCAGCTACGGGAGTCGGTGCAGTACTCCCTTGATCCGTAGACAAAGCAACAGCTATAATCCAGTATGCTCGACAGCATGGATGAAAGCTAGCCAGCCTCCTCCTAGAGGCGGGCTCGAGGGATGCTCCTCACGGGGGTAGATCCCACACGATAGTGGGGTAGACGGTTCTCTGCTCCAGCAGTCACGGTACCAAAGCAATATAATCCAACCAGAAAATGGTTCTGCATTCGCCGGTGTGGATTCTCCTGTGCACTATACTTCACATTAAACTAGGTTGAACTTGACGTTACTTCACCAAACTATGACACTTTACTATCCTATTCGCACATGTTCTAAGTGCTCTATTTAGACGCAAGGTTGCTCACTTCACTTGGTCGTTGACTCGTGGTGAAGGCTTTACTAGTAATGAACGAACTGCTGCTGTTTCCACCTGCTCCGTATTTATACGTAAGGTGAATTATCTAGTGCCAACCTCAGTTCTGTCTCGTATTACTGCGCAAACCTGGACATGTTGAGACATGCCTTGGCGTTGCCTTTGAACTTGCCATTGGGGGTATGGTCGTTGGCGCCTAGGGGTCGCTGTCCAATAGGAGAGCGAATATTATGGTCTGGTTTGTACCCAGGTAAAGGGATATTCCGTGTATATATACAAAGAATATACAAGGGATATCAAACGATATACAAATATTATACAAGGAATCTCAAGCAATAAATATATATATTCGGTTTAATCTGACCCTTTGTAACAATTAGGTTTGTATACTTGTACTTTTACTCAAATACATTTCAGAGAAAAATAAACATACTTTTTACTCCTTACATTTAATTAACACACAAATGCAGACCTACAAAGTACCAAGTCCAAATCTTGCAACAATTTTAATTAGTATATTTGTTTCTCTGGCTGAACTAACGTTTCCCCCATAGCTGCGTGGCCGAGGACTGTGATGGCTGATCAGTGAATGAACGGCCAGCGTGTGTGGGTTGTTGAAAGAATTGTGGAAATCCCTGCCTCTGCCTTTCCCCAGGTCTCTCATATAGGCATGTGTGATGAGGTAGTGGAGAGACACTTGAACTTTTAACTTCATATACTCCTGGGTGGAAGGCCATAACACACAGACAGAGGTCTCATGGCGGCCGACAGCTAGTTCTACATAGATCTACAATGTTGGATCCGGTATCCACCATCTACCTCCGTCTTCCATCTTCAAACAATTGACACCACTGCAGCTTCAGAGATCCACTAACTGTGGATATAAGTGGCATACGGTTGAATATTGAATTGTGAACAGCCATCCACTGATCAAAGTTTTTCTTCTACCAGCTGGATTGCCTCTGTGGGACTGACCAGACATGGCCGGAACCAAGGTCGACTGACCTGTGTTGTTTTGGCCGTCTGTGTATATATGGGTCAACTGTGGCCGTGTTTACACCACCAGGGCGGCGACATTCCTTTTATTTCTCTATCCCCATACCATTAGGCTGTCTAGCCTGTGTCCACACTTCTCAATATGTGGTGTCCGTAGGCCAGCTGCCGTGCAGGGTAACACCAGAGGGACACTAGGACCAGAGATCTGTGTATTTTCTAATAACTCATATGACCAGATCCTGGTGCCCTGAGTGAAGTCCCAGCATCCTCTCCCACTGACCATACCCCCAAGTACAAATAGTATACAACCTCAGTATATGTTCTGAAATACTTTAGTATATATCTTGTGTATTCAGGAAGTATACTAAAGTTGTGCTCAATTGAAACCACTTAATGTGTACATAATAGTGTGTTAATAGTGTATTTAAGATGCGATTTAATGTATTGAAATTACTGTATACTTTTGATTTACTGTGTATTTCTGGCTACATTACCAAACTAGTACACTTTCAATAAGTAAGTACAACTTAAATTTGGAAAATATTACATTTTCTTTTATTTATTCTTAAGCACCTAGCGGCTCGGGTTGCATTTTTAGCTGAACATATAAATGACTGTTCGTATGATCTATTTGTTGCTGTTCGAAGGCCACCCCACTCGACCAAATCCGTGCCTCGGTTCTCGAGTTACATGACGATATGTCAGGCGAGCGTCTTTTAACGTGCCGTGTGTCAGATGACCACCTCTGACTCCCGACACTCCAGAACTGTCAATCATCCGCTAATGGCGAAAATTATTGGCCATCTTTGTAGCAAATGAGTTTACCTTTCCAACGATACCCCACGTGGGGGGTGCGAATAAGGGATCTAGGTGAAAGTTGACGCGCGAATACCAGAAGTGAATCACACTTCAGAATGAACGGCCGTGGATGAGGAAATGGATTTTGGAGAGCTTTTTAATTTGTCACCGTTTATACTCAGACGTCTCTCAAAGACCCATTTCTGAATGGATCTTTATAAAATTTGGACCTCTACTACATAAGACTCCAGGCTATGGAACCGCTGTGTTGTCCACCTTATCTATGCTGGAATATTGGAATATGCAATCTTGCAACCACTACAGAAAAATGTGAGTACACAAGTTCAACTCAAGTTCAGACCTCTGTATTTCATTAGCACTAACAGTGATTTTCCTTTTTTGCATTAGTAACTTCAGAATGTTATCTTTCAAATGAGACCAGGGTCATGCATTTGCTATAAGTATAAAGTATAAAGCTAAGCTTTGTAAAAAAAAAACAAAAAAAAAAACGTATGCAGTCCTCAAGTTCAAGTAAAAGTAAAACAGTAAAACAGCACTTAGATTACACTTCCAGCATATGAATAACTATCATATTAAACATTATATGTTTAGTACCAAAATACATTGCAAGTATATATGGGTAGACATACCATATACTTTTAACACTAAAAATATATTTTCAATAATGGCCTACATTTGTACAATTTATGGATCATCAGTGTGCATACTGGTGCTGTGCAACGTGGAATCTGTTCTGTCACTGTGTAACTCAGCCTACTGTATACAGCGACAGTGCCTCAGGAGATAGAGCGGTCATCTGGTAATCAGAAGGTCCCCGGTTTGATTCCAACTCCTCCCGGCAGCGCGTCGAAGTGTCCTTGAGCAAGACACTTAACCCCTAACTGCTCCCGATGAGCAGGCTGGCACCTTGCATGGTTGCCTCCGCCGTTGGTGTGTGAATGTGTGGGTGAATGGGTGAATGTGAGGCATAAGTTGTAAAGCGCTTTGGATAAAAGAGATATATGAATGCAGACCATTTACATCTCCCTTCCCTATGAGTTTAAAGTGTGAAACTGCTCAGACGGAACAGGGAACGCCATGGTAACTTTGATCATCAAGCCGTCCTGTTACGTCTGAGCCACCAGTAAACCAGTAAGTGATTTACTGTCTGTGAATGGAGATGGGCATTTTTACAGAATAGTCTTTTAACCTGTTGCATTTTATCACATGGCAGCGCTGCCCTTTCAGTCCAGAGCCACCTTCACTTCCCTGTTTGATCTCTGGGTGCGGGACTCAAACTACAATGTTGGGCGGATGACGGAAGGAGGTTGTCATGGTTACAACATTTAAAGGGGAGATATTTGAGTTATTTTCAACAAATTAATGTTGATCTTTGAGGTCCCTAAACATGTTTTCTGCTGAAGAAAAAACACTCAGATTATGCATTCTAGCAGCCTTGATACCTCTCTGTTTCTGTCCTGTTCTCAACAGGCTGTTTCTGTGCCTGTAATGAGTGAGGTGATCGTGCACCATCTAGCAGATATGGATGAGCCTGTAACGTCGGAACGAAATTCAGATCTAACTTTCAGACTAGACGTTGCCGATCAAATATGACTCAAGATCCAGCAAAAACATAGCAATTTTGCCGAAAATGTTGTCAGAAACATATTTTAGGGTCAACTTTAGGAAAGAGAAGAGAATATTTACAGGCGAGCCGCCATCTTGTTCACATCCATTTTTATCAAGATATCTTCACGTGCACGTTATTAACTGTGGTGATTGTGCCTGCGATTCTGAATGGCTCGTTTCAAAAGGGAGGGTTCTTGTCACAGCTGAACTGCAGAAAAGTGCACTATAACATGTTCTCACTCAGTGTTCAGAGAACCGCTCATTCTGAAAAAACAATGAAGAACACAGGAAAAGGCCCTTTTATCTCATTTACCAGACTGAGGCATGTCTGATTAATTATCTTTATGTGGACAAAGCAATCTCTGCTCAATGTCGTCTGAGAAAGGCTTTACTTTGGTAGAGCTATGTCATAATGACATGTAGTTCTACACTCACTCTATTTTGAAGAACTACAACAATGTCATTCCCTGACACCTCGATCGTCTCTTGATCAGCTTCCCACTCTCTCTCTCTCTCTCTCTCTCTCTCCAGGTAACAGATTAAGCACAGAGTCATAGAATACAGAGTTGCGACACTCTTTGATCTCGCCGCCACGCGATCACGTGGTTCACGTAGCTCGCTTAGTTCCAAAACAAATCTGCACTCAGCGCCGTCTACCTGATTTTAGCGAGACAGAGGAGCAGCAGCGACTACTACTAGTCTGTTACAGCAATTTTCGGTAAATATGAATACATAATGTGCATTGATCACTGTTGTGTTCTACCATTTATGTCTGCTACTTTATTATTTACATTTAATACTTTCTTTATATCACTAGGCGCTGGCGGCAATATCGAACATTAGCCATTTAACGGCAGTTGTTAAACACTCAAGCATAATTGTATTAATCAGCCCACATTACAGTTACTATGGTGACAACACTTTATATTCAATATATATAATAGCATTTCTGGGGGGTGGCAGAGAGACAGCATTATTCAGTTTTTCTATTGTCTGTGGGGACTGTCCCATAACCTAGGATAATTTACGAAAAATATGAATGCATAGGCTAACGTTACATACTGTAACATTTACAGTATGTATGTGTTGAAGGCAGAGGTTCTGTGTAGGATTGTTAGTAACTGTCTAACTGCATATATAACTGTTTACACTAGTAACTATCTGCATTTATAACTGTTTCCACTAGAGGGCGCTCTAGGCGGCGACACTCAGGAACACCACCAGGTGGCGAGTATAAATAGAGATGTCTCCTCCCACTTCTTTCTCTTCCCCCCAGTCTCTCAGTGAGAGAAGACCTGTAGTGTTACTGCTCTGTGAATAATAAACCATGCCAGTTAAGGCTCAAGATAGAAACCATGCCTCTTGAACACATTATTGTCGCCCTATAGCCGAATTCTGTTAACAGGTTATGGGCCCAGATAACGCCGGGGCGAAATAATAAGGGTACTGTAGCAAGCTTAGCTAAAGTATAGGCTAGGTTAGCGCCGGGAGCACCACGTGGCTAGACGCTAGGCCAACAAGAGCTAAAGCTAAGCCTACCACCAACGAAGAGGATGAAAAACAAGGGAAGGGGCAAATGGCCCTCATTCAATGGAAAAGCAGAGGACTACGAGCTCTGGGAAGAGCGCATGCTATGCTGCATGCACGGTGCGGGACTGAAGGAGACGATCCTGGCAGCCCCCACGGGAGAACTGACGGTGGAAAGGAAGCGTAACGACCAGCGTAACGCAGACGCATACTGTGAGTTAGCGCCGCTGCTCGACGACACCAGCCTGGGGCTGATATTCCGCGACACTAAATACAGAGGCTGAGAAAGCCTGGAGGTGTTGAGAGAGCATTACATCGGGCGAGGAAGACCCAGAGTCGTGGCCCTCTACATAGCACTAACGGCCCTGAGGAAGGGGCCCACAGAGACTGTGACCGAATATGTCAACAGAGCGGAGCAGATCACGACGCCATTGAGGAGTGCCGGAGAAGCTCCAAGCGATGGGCTAATGATGGCGATGATGATGAGAGGACTACCAGAGCTGTACAAACCGTTCATACTCTTGGTAACACACAGTTCAACGGACATGACGTTGGGACAGTTCAAGGCTAAGTTAAGGAACTTCGAGGCCTCAGAAGATACCCACCCAGCCGCCGCGGAGGCGGGAGAGAGGGTGCTAAAGGCCCGAGCGACGCCAAGGGAGAGGACCAGGACCACGACGGAACTGGCGTGTTGGCGATGCGGAGAGAAAGGCCATCGGAGAAGCGACTGCACAAAGACTGTCTGGTGTAGCTTCTGCAAATCTACGGGGCACACAGACAGAGCGTGCATGAAGAAACATGACCAGAGCGCGCGATACGCGCATGGGCAAGATGACGGCCATGGACGAGACGGCGGCCATGGATGAGACGGAGGCCACGGACAAAATGGCTGCTACGGACAAAATGGCGGCTACGGACAAGATGGCGGCTACGGACAAGAAGATGGCTGTGGACAGGATGACGACAGTGGACACGATGGCGGCGACGGTCGACGTGAGACAGATCGAGACGACGCCCGGAGAATAACGGGACAAGAAGACTGCGCTTTCGGGGCGCGGACGGCGTGCACCACCGGACCGGCCCAGCTGCAGCGAGCCCAGAGGAGGGGACTGATCGTGGACACAGGTGCGTCGTCCCATGTCATCAACGACAGGAGTCGGTTCAAGAACTTTGACGACACTTTCCACCCGGAGAGGCACAGCATGGAGCTGGCAGACGGGAGACGCACCTACGGATTGGCGCAAGAGAGAGGAGACGCACAGGTATGCCTCACGGACAGTAAGGGGCGCCGGCGTACGGTGACATTAAAGAACGCTCTCTACGTACCATCGTTCCCACAAGGACTATTCTCTGTAATAGCTGCTACTGCAAGCGGTGCCAAGGTATTCTTCGATAAAGGTAAAAATGTTCTTGTAGAACCTGACGGTACCCGGTTTGACATAAAGATGTACCAGAGAATATATTATTTGAAAACGGAGTGTAATGACAACGACAAGTGTAATGATAATAATGATATGTGTAGCGTGACGGCCAGTCACGATATTCAGACATGGCACGAGATTATGGGTCATTGTAATTACGAGGATTTACTGAAACTGCAAGTAGTGTCAGAAGGCATGCACATTGGAGGAGAAAAGCGTAGACCTGACAAAAATTGTTTAGTGTGCAAAACGGGGAAGTTTACTCAACCGAGATACAGAAATCCCACAGACAGAGTAAGGGTACCACTTGCATTAGTTGACACGGACCTAGCCGGCCCAGTAAGCAACGAGTCCATAGGAGGTTTTAGATATGTACAGTCTTTTACAGATGTGTGCACAGGGGCAGTGTTTGCTTACTTTCCCAAAGCAAAGAATGACACACTCCAGGCCACGGAGAAATTCCTGGCAGACGTAGCTCCTTATGGAAACGTAGGATGCTTGAGATCCGACAATGAAACCGAGTTCAAATCACTGTTGAGAAGGTATAAGATAAGACACGAGACGTCACGTCCATATCCCCCACACCAGAACGGGGTGGCAGAGAGGGAATGGCACACCCTTTTCGAAATGGCTAGGTGTAAGCTAGCAGATAGTAACTTACCTAAGAGCCTATGGCATTATGCAGTGCAAGAAGCTGCTTACACCAGAAACAGGTGCTTTAATAAGCACTCGGGCACCACCCCGTATACAGCACTGACAGGAAAGAAGTGTAATCTAGCCAGAATGCACCGATTTCGATCAGTGTGTTATGCGTACCTGCAGGACAGGGGAAAGCCCAAGTCCAGAGGTGTATAAGGATTTTTTGTAGGACACGACAAGGGAAGCCCCGCTTTCTTAGTTTATCATCCCGGTAACGGGAGAGTGCAGAAACACATGCTAGTCAAGTTTGTCACGAAGGCAACATGTGAGAGCGAGACACAGACAGAGGAGCCAGAGCTGGACTCCAGAGTAAGGTGTGTAGAAACAGAGACACATCAACCCAGTGTACTTAGTACGGTCGTGCAGGCAGACAGTCAGCAACCCCCAGAGGGCGATGATGAGGAGCACCCGAGGGTGACGTCAAGTGCCCCAAGCAGTGGGAGGTATCCCTCAAGGGAACACAAACCCCCAAAATATCTGACAGACTATGCCCGGAAAGGGAGTGACGAAGAGGGCAGTACACCTACCCCCGTTGAGTACTACTACAGAGTAGTCAGTGGGGTAACCCCGACCCTTAAAGAGGTCACATTGTCTCCCGAAGAGGGCAGACAGACAGTGGGAGGGAAATGGGTGCATTCAACCAAGTTACCAGAGGGCAGACAGACAGTGGGAGGGAAATGGGTGTATTCAATCCAGGAGGGTATTGAAGGCCACGACAACTACAAAGTATGGTTCGTAGCTAATTGCTTAAATGCTGAAGGAGGATACTCCAGGTTTAAATACGGGAGGAGTAGAATCCAGGTTTAAATACCTGATTAAAGTCCATGTTTAAATACTGAAATGGATCGTATGGTTAATTCCATGTTTAAGTACAGAAGTGGATGAGTTACCATTTTTAAATACTGAAATGAATCCTATGTTTAATTCCATGTTTAAAGGCCAACTAGCAGGTTGTATTTTTGTTCAATAAACAATGTGACTAGGGCAACGGTGACTTTCAGGAAGAGGGGGGAAATTGTTTTTGAAATTGACCCAGTTTTAGCGTTTTTATCAAACATTTTGTCGACCAAACCACAACCTCCACGCACATGCATATTTTAATCCATGGTTTCATAGCGTGCGTGTGTCATATTAATGATGACTTGACACTGGGTACAGGGCAGCAGGGGCTCTGAGACTCACAGGCAGACGGCAGGAAGCAGAGAGCCTTGCTACTACTAGCCGAGGAGCTAGTCTCTGTGTCACCTAACACTATTGTTCCGTGATCATAGCCATTCATCTCTAAAGTGAACCACTATTTGTAAAAGCCACAACCACGTTACCATATTTGTAATAATGTAAATCATTGTGTCGCTGTACATATTGTGTATATAACGTTAGTAGCTAGCTAAGTTAGCTAATGTAGCTTAGCTTAGCTTGGTAGCCAGAATTCTCGAAACTCATAACAATGCCCGATTTAAAATGGTTCTCTCCTCTTTGTATACCTTTGTCCTCACAAGTATTCTGCCAGGGAACTTATGGACACGACAATAGTAGTAGTTATAAGGTGTTTGAGCTTGTAACGTTAGTTAGCTCATAGCTATCGTGACTGATGCACCGAGTGGGACTAAAATCGTATCAACATGCCGGGACGTGTAGCTTGCTAGCCGGCATGATGTGTGTGCAGTGCTTTGCCCCACAGGTCTGAGAAGAGGACCTGCACATTTTACTCGTTCCCCAAACTCTTTTGCATGGCCCGATTTAAAATGTTTCACGAGAGTAGACATAATGCTAACGTTAGCAGGAGCCATATAGCCAGCCCAGTAGTACTATGACCCGGACAGGCATAAGGCATATGTTGCCCCGAGTGACGTCACGGCCGTGCTAGCGTCTGATAAGCTTTTTTAATTCGCGCGTGCATGTTATTCGTGCATGGACCTTTTTAACCTTTTCTGAGTGGCATTTCCGGCGTCAAATGGAAAAAAATGTATAATGAAATTAGATACCAATGATGTAAACTACCCGTCCCGGCATTAAGAGAACAACAACTGGCGCTGCACTGATGGCTGCCTTTCTGATCGCTCCGTCGAGACTGTGCTTTCTTTTGTTAATTTTTATAGTATTAGGAGTTTTATTTGCACCAACTGTTGGTGCATTATATGTGTATGACCGTCAGTCAATCATTGACATTGGATTAAGGAAAACTTACCGATTGGATTGCTCTCTGGATCGGATCGCTGAACAGCAGCAATGGCCCGCCGAGATCCTTTGTTATGGCCATGGCCAAGACCAG
This sequence comes from Notolepis coatsorum, assembly GCF_963971535.1. Lineage (NCBI taxonomy): Eukaryota > Metazoa > Chordata > Actinopteri > Aulopiformes > Paralepididae > Notolepis > Notolepis coatsorum. Next base: position 206,702,679 of record NC_140169.1, on the reverse strand, counting down.
GAGAAGCCGCCGCGAAGACGTGGAAAGAGAGCCGGGGTCCGAAACAGACTGAGGTCCAAACGACACAGAACCACATTGCCCAGCATATTGTTGGCCAATGTGCAATCGATAGGAAATAAACTGGACGACATCAGAGCACGGATCCAATTCCAGAGGGACATTCGGGATTGTAACGTCCTCTGTTTCACAGAAACTTGGCTGAGTCCAGATGTCCCGAATCACGCAATAGAACCGGCAGACCACTTCTTCGTTCTCCGCAAGGACCGGACGGCAGAAGAGTCACTAAAGAAGAAAGGAGGCAGCATTGCCTTCATGATAAACAAGGAGTGGTGCGATTTAGGCAACACAAAGGAACTGTCTAACCACTGCTCCCCAGACCTGGAGTTTATCACGATAAAATGTCGACCCTTCTTCCTGCCAAGAGAGTTAACGTCCATCATCCTCATCGGAGTGTACATTCCACCACACGCGAACACTGGGGTCGCACTTTCAAAACTTCACGACGAGGTAAACAAACTCCAGACAGCTAATGTTGACGCTGCCATTTTGGTTCTGGGTGATTTCAACAGCGCGCGTCTTAAAAAGGTGTTGCCGAATTTCTATCAGCATGTGACCTGTCCCACCAGAGGCGAGAACATATTAGACCATGTATACTCGCAATTTAAGAATGGGTACAAGTCACAGGCTCTTAGTCCATTCGGTAAAAGCGATCACGCCGCCATCTTTCTTTTGCCAAAGTACAAACAAAGTCTCAAGCGAACGCCGGTGGTCTCGCGAGAGGTTAAGCGTTGGGCCGTGACGTCAGAGGAGTCACTCCAAGCTGCACTTGAATGCACAGACTGGAGTGTATTCCGTGATAACACAGCCAATATTAACGAATACACCGAAACGGTGATTGACTATGTCTGTACTCTGGTAGAAGAAACAATCCCCTCCACCAAAATTAAAATCTACCCAAATCAAAAGCCCTGGGTAGACAAATCCGTCCGTGAGGCTCTGAAAGTGCGCACATCAGCATACAACACCGGGCTGGTGACAGGCAACATGGAAGAACACAAGATGGCAAGATACAACGTCAGGAGAGCAGTAATAGAGGCAAAACGGCGTTACAGGGATAAAGTTGAACTTCAGTTTGAACAGGCTGACTCTAGAGGCATGTGGCAGGGCCTCAGAACAATGACAGACTACAAAGGCACCCCCCTCAAACTGAACAGTGACATCTCCTTAGCAAATTATCTCAATTCCTTCTATGCGAGGTTTGAGGCTGTGAATAACAACACCAGCCTACAAACCACGGCAATGGGGGGGGGGGGGGGGGGGGGGGGGGTCTGCTGATGGAGACTCAGTGTTCAGGGTAACAGAGCATGAGGTGAGACGGATCTTTAAAAAAGTGAATATCAGGAAGGCAGCAGGACCGGACGGCATCCCCGGCCGCGTCCTAAAAGTCTGTGCCGACCAACTGGCCCCGGTATTCACTGACATCTTCAACCTGTCCTTGGAACAGGCTGTCATCCCCACCTGTCTGAAGAAGTCCACCATCATCCCTGTACCCAAAAAATCTACGCCCGCTTGCCTCAACGACTACCGCCCTGTAGCCCTCACCTCCATAGCCATGAAGTGCTTTGAGAAGCTAGTGAAGGGCTACATCTGTTCCTCCCTCCCCATCAACCTGGACCCTCTGCAATTTGCATATCGCCCCAACAGGTCCACGGAGGACGCCATAGCCCATGTGCTGCACACAGCAGCATCACACCTGGACAAGAGGCAGGGGAACTATGTGAGAATGCTGTTCATCGACTACAGCTCAGCATTCAATACCATAGTCCCCCTCCAAACTCATAGCCAAGCTCAGGGACCTGGGCTTGAACTATGACCTCTGCCAGTGGGTCTTGGACTTCCTGACGGGCATACCCCAGGTGGTAAGAGCCGGCAACTGCACCTCCTCATCCATCACGCTCAACATAGGGGCCCCCCAGGGCTGTGTTCTGAGCCCCCTCCTCTACTCCCTGTACACACATGACTGCGTAGCACAGCGGAACAACAACACCATCATCAAATTTGCTGATGACACAGTAGTGGTGGGCCTGATCTCTGCCAACGACGAAAGGGCCTACCTGGAAGAGGTAGAGAACCTGTCACAGTGGTGTCAGGAGAACTGCCTCTCCCTGAACGTCAGCAAAACAAAAGAGATGATTGTGGACTTCAGGAGGTCGGGGGTCAAGGACTACAGCCCCCTCAGCATCGACGGGGCACCGGTTGAGAGAGTGAACAGTTTCAAGTACCTCGGAGCCCACATATCCGAGGACTTGACATGGACCACACACATTGACAGTGTTGTGAAGAAGGCACAACAACGCCTCTACTTCCTCAGGCGCCTAAGGAAGTTCCAAGTCAGTCAGAAGATCCTTAGGAACTTCTACTCATGTACAATAGAGAGCATCCTGACCGGCAACATCACCTCCTGGTTTGGGAATAGCACTGCACAAGACCGTAGCAGACTACAAAGAGTGACACGTTCAGCCGAACGCACAATTGGAGGGGGGCTTCCCACCCTCCAGAACATTTACAACAAGCGGTGCAAGGGGAAGGCTAAGAGAATTATTAAGGACTCGAGCCACCCGAACAACTGCCTCTTTGAACTGCTGCGGTCAGGCAAGCGATACCGGAGTCTTAAGGCGAGCACAGAAAGACTCAGAAGAAGCTTCTATCCCCAGGCCATCAGGCTGCTAAACGAACAATAATCACTATGCAACAACCATCAAATGCACACAGCACACACACCCACACGCACACACTCACTCAAACAAACAACACACTGCAGCACCCACTCTCCACACTTTAGATCACACAAACACACTTACACTTTATATTTATTGATAAAGGATTTGCACTACAACTCGTACACCTACTGTGAATTGTACCTAAATTGCACCTCGTCCCAACAGTAGAAAAAAATACAAGGCAAGCAATTGCATTCCACACATTTTTTATTATTATAGGCCAGTCTTCCACTCTCGTTGTTTGTAGTGCTAGGGCCTTTCTGTCACGACTGCTGCTCACCTCAGACTGGACACACGTACGCACGTCATTATAGTGGTAATTTATCCTAGAAAAAAAAACAGGGAGATAGAGAGTTATGGAGTTGCTCATGCACTCTACAACAACACACATCTTGTAGGCGAGTCAATCTATGAAAAAATATGTTCACCTTTCTCTCCAGACTCTTCTTTAAGGAATGTTGTTACAGGTGTTGTCGCTGAGGATGGAGTGAACGTGCATGATTATGACTCTGTTGGACGCAACATCATGCACAAAATGATCGGACAGCCGGCATTCACATTTTCATTTAGTAGAAAGGATAAAGCCATAACCCTTGGACAGAAATCGTCTATCAAGGTTGCTCCTGATCGAATCATTGATTCTGCACTTCTTTTTCAACGTTTCCTTATTGTCTCCCAAACTGGAGAGCTGTCATTGGAGGAGGTTATGCGTTACGAACTCAGTCCTTTCCCTCCTGCCCTCTTTGAAGCCGGAAACGTCTTCCGCAAAGCGGATAAACCACAACTAGCGCACGCGATCTGTGATCATGCAAGTGATGCAATCCTAGTTTCTGTACCAGAAACGGAGCATTATGTTCTTGATGGTGGTTCACTCCTTCACCGAATACAATGGAAGCACGGACAAAGCTATGGTAAAATTGCGCAGTCATATGCAGGGCCGCCTGGGAGAAATGCGAGGCCCTGTGCGAGATTTAAACGCGAGGCCCCCCCCCCCCCCCCCCCCCCCCCCCTAAAACGTAAAAAAAGATTTTTTTTTTCCATACAGTCAACATATTCTTAAATAATAGCGCTGCCCGAGGCTGGGCATGATACAGTCAACATATAGCAAGAGAGAGAGCGAGAGAGAGCTCCCGTTCTACAGTCAATATACATATAGTGTTATCGCTGCACAGACCCGGCAATGCCCCTGACCCTCCACCAGAGCAAGGCCAGAGAGAAAGAGATAGAGAGAGAGCATGTCTGTTTGTGTGTGTGTGTTAGAGAGAGAGCATGTATATGTGTGTTAGAAAGAGAGAGAAATATATAGAGAGAGAGCATGTCATTTTGTGTGTTAGAGAGAGATATAGAGCATGTCTGTGTGTTAGAAAGAGAGAGAGAGAGAGAGAGCATGTGTGTTTGTGTGTTAGAGAGAGAGAGCATGTCTGTGTGTGTGTGTTAGAGAGAGAGCATGTATGAGAGAGATAAGCAAAGATGAGCCCCTAAAGGATATTCAACTTTTAATGGAAGAACAAAACAGAAGGAAAAGATAACTTCACAAAGGCAACATGAATATACATAGATCCAAAAGGACAAAGATCAACACTTAAATCCAAAGAGAAGAGGGTCTATACCAGAGAAAACAAAGTAGCAAGGACATCAGCTAAATAGGCTAACTGCAAATAGAGTAGCCAGGTACTGACACCAGGCCACACACAGCTTTGGCCAACGCTATCCAAGCTACACAAACGACCAAGACAATTCACACACAGCACATGTCGTATCTCCAAATGTTGTGAAGTAACATATGTTTTGCCTGGAAAAAAACATCGTTATTAACAAAACATTCGGGAGGGGAAGGAAGGAAGAGTGGGGTAATGTCCAATGGACATCTTACCTGCACCAAGGAACGCAGGGCGAAAGGCCGCAACACAGGTCTCCACGTTGACGAAAGGCCTCTCGCTGGCGGGACAAAAAGAAGCTATGGCCGGAGCCTTGTCATGGTGCAGGCCCGACTACATCTTCTGTCAAAGATGATGTCGTAGTCAGAGTGCCGGGGCCTGCTATTCTCACGGCTAATGTCAATGGTCGTAGCACAAGCTAACAGCTAACTCTAGGCTAACTGATAGCATCAAGCCGAGTGAAAACGAGCAGCTAACGTCGTAGCTAAACAGCTAACTGTCTAACAGTTAGCTCAACCCGGCTATCGCTAACCACTAGCTAACGCAGAAGCAAGCTATGCGGCTACCACTGAAAAACTGTACAACGTGAGAAAAGCAATACAGGCCAACACTTCAGACAGCCGCTGTGTTTTCCTCTTCTCATCCGAAGAGGGAAGGGAAAAAGAAGGCAATACACGTCCCACTACAGAGTGGTGTTTACCATAGCGGTGCCGGCAACAAGTCCCTTGCGGACTATAGCCGACTTGAGCATGGAGATATTCTCATAATGAAACACCAAGCTCACCTCCCTCGCTAGCCGGCCCGTTTGGCTCCCGAGAGAGAGAGAGAGAGATATCCACGGCGGGAATAGAATAGAGTGCATTAAAAACTCACCAAACGTCCAAGAGGATGGAGACAACCGCATGGAGTTGACGAAGTTCATCTGCCGAATGACCGTCCTCTTCATCTTGGCATAACAATGCTGCATGCGCTTCTCTCTAGGTTAGCTAACGCTAGTTAGCCTTTAGCTAAGCTAGCTACTAGCCGACATCATCATGGCTATCCCGACTGAACCACACGTTAGCACTCAATATTATAACGTAGCTAAAGCTAACTAGCTGTCCCTGCCTTTAGCCGGGATGGCTAGCCTGACTGAACTGTCTAACATGCAACAACTTTCATCTTTAGTCCATCTGCCGAATGACCGTCCTCTGCGTTTTGGCTGTCATAACTAAGCATAACCTCCAAAGCTGCACGCGCGAAATATTCAAACGCAGCTGACGCAAGCCGACGTACACATGATGTAACCCCTCCCTTCTTGAAACCAATAGTATGTCTGCTGCAGAGCCCCAGAGCTCCAATAGAGAATAGTGCAGAGCCGCAGAGCCAGGAACATTCTACAAACGTGTCTAATGTGAAATATATAAGCATATAAGCAAAACTAGATTTTACGTCTGTGATGAAAAAGGGCCTCGCGGGAAGGGGGGCCTCGCTCAAAAAAAAAAAAAAAAAAATCGTGCGAGGCCCCCCTTCCCGCGAGGCCCTGTGCGACCGCACTGCTCGCACACCCCCTGAGGCGGCCCTGGTCATATGCAGACTTCACCATCCAACATTATGGCTCAGCTACAACCATTGTGTTTGATGGCTATGAGGATGGGCCATCCATTAAAGACAACACACATCAAAGAAGAGGAAACAATATTCATCCCATTGTCAACTTCACTGCTGAGACAGAGTTCTCAGGTAAGAAGGAGGAGTTCCTGTCAAGAGATCTGAATAAACAGAAACTGATCCACATGATAAGTGATGAACTGAAAGAACGGGATTGCACTGTGGTCAATTCACTTGGAGATGCTGATGTAGACATAGTAAGGGCCGCAGTGGGATCATCTCTTCTTCACACCACGACGCTGATTGGAGAAGATACTGATCTCCTCGTCTTACTTCTTTACTATGCACAGAGAGATAGCAAGGGCCTTTATTTCAGATCAGACAAGTCGAAAGCTGATGGCAGTTTTAAAGTGTACGCCATAAACCATTTGAAAGAAGTACTCGGACAGGATGTGTGTTCTCAGTTGCTGTTCATCCATGCTGTGACTGGCTGTGACACAACTTCCCGGATCTTCGGAGTTGGCAAAAAGACAGCATTCCAAAAACTTGTAAAAGGGGATCCTGTCCTTCAGGCTTGTGCCAATGCATTCACTGTACCAAACCAGACAACAGATGTGTAACTGAGGGGTACAATTCCCTGACTGTATTGATAAGTATGGTATCATTAAACCACTACCGCTTTATGTACTTTAACTACTGGCCACACAGTACATGATATAGATATGATGAACACTTTCCCACCATGAAACCAAGTCCACACAAATGTATAAATCGAATATTTAATATATAGCAAAGGGTATATACAACGTTCACTTAATGACATTTATGATTTGAATGCACTTGTAAGGCAAATGAGTATTCGTAGGCAAATCAACATTGAATGTCCAATCTCTGGTTACGCAGGAAGCAAGTATACAACCTGGTTCTTTAGGGAACTATAGCGATGGTACTTAAATGATTATAGCTGGATACACTAAAGGGGGTCCCGCTGGTTGTAAGTCAGTAGGGGGGGGGGGGGTTTAGGAGAGCCGCTGGCGATATCCCATCTGGCCAACGATTTCTTGGGAGAATTCAGAGTGCTGAACACGGTGCCCACAGAACCTTGGTCCACAGATGAATACAGTTGGGCCCTCTTGTAGACGGTAGCTGCCGGTCCACAACGAAGAGACGTGAGGCGACCTCACTCGGGTTAGAGCGCCGTCTCACCTGGACTCCTCTCGGGGGTAGTTCCAACACTTACCAGTGTTGGCTGTTATCCATGGCATAATCAAAGCACCCAAAGCAAGTAGATAATCCAAGCCGTGTAGGGCTCGCCGTCGTCCGGGTAAGGTAATCCAATGTGCAGGTCCACTCGTCCTGGCCCAGAACTCCTCGGATGAAAGCACCACACGTGGTCTGCCCAGCCTGGTTAAGACTCTAGATAACGCGAGGAAAACGATGGGGGTACTGCTCACTTTATAACTCTAACCGAACGATGCACCATACATAATAGACTATTATTAACTTAATAGAAATACGTCCCACTCGACGGTATAGTGCCAAACTATGACAATTCAACTATTAATCCACACGATGTCTCAATGCCATTCTGAGGCCAAGTTGACCATACTGCACCACACGTGTATCGTGGGTGAGGCTTAACGTCTTGCCACTAGGTTGGAGGGTAAAGAACTAAGGGCTAAGGGACTAAAAGAAAGTTCTACTTTACTTGCGCCATATATATATGCGCTGTGAACAAATAGTACCATTCGTATTTCGGCAGACGTATTCCTACGCGGAACCGGGGCTAGTAACGACATGTTCGTCGGCACGATTTAACTTGAACCAAGGGGCTTGGCTGCTGGCGCCAGGTTCTTGTCCAATGAGAGAATGAAACTATTATGGGCTGTTAGTAGACCAAAGGGATATTCAGTGTATATGTACAAGGAATATACAAGGGATATCAAACGATATACAAATACTATTAAATATATATCCATAAATAAATATATATATTCGGTTTAATCTGATCCTTCACAACAGCCGCCCCCTAATTAGTCCCACCTAATTAGCTAAGCAGAGACAGATTAACCGCACTGTCTACCACTCAAGGTCCGCTGTAAGGGTCAGTCAACTCACAAAGTCATGGGGTCATGGTCGTCATCGATAGTGTCTGGGAGTCTGGGCAGTTCTATTAGCCTCGCCACGGGTCGTGTGTAAGTTCGCCCTTGGACGAGCACCTCAGCTGCTCGGACCTTGCCATCGGCACCGGTGATCACTTTGCTTACGCGGCCAGCCGGCCACATAGCTCTGGGTAGTGACTGGTCGATAATCATGACGACTGTTCCTTCTGTCAAATTGTCTCTCTCTTTTACCCACTTCTGGCGGGTCTGTAGAGACGGTAGATAGTGGAGTAGGAAGCTATTCCAAAACTTGTCAGCCAGTACTTGACTGTACCTCCACATTCTTCGGCCGTTCGCTTCTTCAGGCCTGTACATTGTCTGGGGTAGCGCGGGGTCCAGCCGCCCCATCAAGAGTGTGTTGGGGGTGACTGGGTCGACATCTGCTATATCACTGGAGACGTAGCCGAGGGGCTTGGAGTTCAATACTCCCTCGATCTCCGTGAGGACTGTCATTAGGACTTCTTCCGCTACAGTCTGGGCCCCAAGCACGGCGTACAGGGCTGTCTTTATAGAACGTACTTCTCGTTCCCAGGTTCCACCGAAGTGGGGTGCGTTCGGGGGATTAAACTGGAAGTCAATCTGGGATGGAGCGAGGTGGGTCTTAAGTTCTGGGCCCATAGCTTGGAAGCTCTCTCTCAGCTCTCTTTCTCCGCCTTTGAAGTTTGTCCCGTGATCAGACAACAATGTAGACGGTTTTCCTTTCCGCGATGTGAATCTTCGGAAGGCCATAAGGAATGAGTCTGTGCACATGGTTGGAAGGAGTTCGATATGTATCGCTCTGGTGGTCATGCATTTGAATACAATACCCCACCGCTTCTCGGTTCCTCTTCCTTTCTTTATATACAACGGGCCAAAACAGTCCATGCCTGTGGAGTGGAATGGCTTGTCGCCGAGTCGGAGGCGACAGGGAGGTAGGTCAGCCATCCGGGGTATGCTGGGCTGCGCGCGCCACTTTCGGCAGTCTAGACAGGTTTGCTGGAAGCGTCGCACTGCTTCTCTTCCTTGAAGTATCCAATAGCGACGTCTGATCTCCGCGAAGACTCTCTCTGCTCCTGCGTGGTGTACATCCTCGTCGTATTTCTTTATGATCAGCTCTGTGACCTTGTGTCGGCTGTTCAAGACTATCGGGTACTTAACGTCATCCGGTAGATCGGGGGCTCTCCGCAGACGACCACCCACTCTGATGAGATTATGGGCGTCACTCTCGGGTGCCAGGTGGAGCAGTCTGCTGTCTGATGGGACGGGCTTTCCTCCCTGTAGACAGTCTAGCTCGTCGGGGAACGAGTCTCTCTGGGCTCGTTGTAGTAGAAGAAGTTCTGCTTCTTCGTAGTCAGCTGCTGAAATGTCGGCAGTGGGCTGAATCTCTGGGTGGTGCCACAGGAATGTCTTTAGCTGCGCACTCTGTAGGGTAATGCAATCATCTATGTTGGGGTCTGTGGAGGCGACTGTGCTCAGTCCACAGAACATAGGTTTCTTGTTCTCAGCCTCCTCTTTACTTGCTTCCCGTGGGGTGGGCGTAGGCCACTCTTCTTCCGGGAGCTTGAGGAACTCTGGTCCGTCACTGTAGATGTTGCGACGGGTGAGGTCATCTAGGGACATTCCCCGGGTGATGACGTCAGCTGGGTTGTGTTTGGTGTCCACATACCGCAAGCTCGCTGCTTCTGTTAACTCTTGAATCTCTGTGACTCTGACTCCCACGAAGACCTTGTATCTGCATGAATCAGACTTGATCCATGTGAGTACTGTCGTGGAATCTGACCACAAGATTGTTCTGTGCACCGGAATGGTGAGTTCACGTTGGATTAACGTGGCTAGATGCGCTCCTGCTAGGGCTGCGCAGAGCTCTAGACGCGGGATAGATTGTTGCTTTCGTGGGGCTATTCTTGAGCGAGCCAGGATGAAAGCAGTGTGTATCTCTCCTCCCTTCTCTTGGGCACGCAAGTAGGCCACTGATCCATAGGCTACTTCGGAGGCGTCGCTGAAGACGTGTAGATCCATCTTGCATGTCTCTGGCCTCACTGTGGGTGGGAAGTAGCTGCGGCGTATATTGACGCCTGGGAGTGAGCGGAGTTCCGTCTCCCACTCTCTCCATGTGGAGGCAAGGGGTGCGGGTATTGGGTCGTCCCAGCCCTGGTCCTTGTCCCATAGTGCTCGTACAATCATCTTTGCCCTGGTGGTGTAAGGTAGAATACATCCCAACGGGTCATATTGTCTGGCGAGTGTTCTGTACACACTCCGTCTGGTGGTCGGTATCGCCGTCGACCTTCCCTGCTCCGTGGTCAGGGGTTTGTGTCTATAGTGGAGCGAGTCTGTTTTGAAGCGCCAGACTAATCCTAGTGTCATTTCTTGGGCTTCTCCTGGGATGGTCGCCATCCAGGTCTCGCTGCTGGCAGCCTTGTCCGCGGGGGAGAGGCTGCGCAATACGTGCGGGTCGCTGCTGGCCCACTGCCTGAGATCAAAGCCGCCTTTGATCAGGGAGGCGCGTAGCTTGAGTAGGAGAGCCTCGGCTTCTTCTTGAGTCGAAACGCTTTGTAAACAGTTGTCCACGTAGAAACTGTTCTTCACACTGTGTCGGACCTCTTCATCTGCTGCTGGGTCCTCTGCGACGTGTTTCTGTAGTGCAAATGTAGCACAGCACGGGCTGCATGTGGTTCCGAAGGGGAGGACTTCCCATTGGTAGATGGCTGGGTGCTCATCTCCGGTCCTCTCTCTCCATAGGAACCGCAGTAGGGGCTTATCCTCCTCCACTAGTCTCACCTGCAGGAACATCCCTTTGATATCCCCGCTGATAGCCACCTTGTCCTGGCGGAAGCGTAGTAGCACGCCTAGTAGAGAGGGGCCGAGTGTGGGGCCGGGCAAGAGCTCTTTATTCAGATTTTGGGATCCGATCTGGTAGCTGCAGTTAAACACAATGCGATCCTTGCCGTTGTGGTGGACCTTGTGGTGCGGCACGTACCATGATTCGGTCGTCTGATCGGCCTCTTTAATGTCAATCTTTGTCACGTGTCCCGCTGTGATTAGCTTCTCAATCTCAGCGCGGTACACACTCTCTTGAGCGGGGTCTTTGGCTAGGCGCCGCTCTGTGTTCAATAGATACCGCTCCGTAGCGTCTTTCTTTGCGTGAAAGGTGGGCATTCCCTCTCGCCTCAGGAGTGGAGTTGCGTATCTCATCACTCCGCCGACTGTGACTCTCTTTGTCCCTTGCTCGAGGAGGTTTATGGCGTAAATGTCTTCTTTAGAACGAATGTCTTTCTTTTCGTTCTTAAAGGGCATTGTCTCTGGTGTCCATAGCCTCTCGACATGCTGCAGGAGAGTGGTGTCTTCCTCTGTCACTCTGGAGTGGAGGCAGCTAGTGGCTGCTGTTCGGTTGAGAGATTTAGCGAGGGGGCCTTGTAGTGTCCATCCTAGGCGGGTCTCGACTGCTGCAGGACAGCCTCTGGGTCCTGTATGGACCCGGTCTATCGGGACTATGAGGTCTGCATGGTCGGAGCCTATCAGCAGGGTCGGGGTGGCGCCGTCTATGAGCGGGATAGGTAAGGTAGTTGACGCAGGTGCACATATTTATCCATCAGTTTGGCGATGGGGTAGGTGTACTGTGATAGTCCTATTTCTTGGCTGGTGAAAGCATTTGTAATCCTATACTGTCGCTCTGGCTGCCCGCTTGCTGCGATAGTGAAGGAGACATTCTCGCCTTTTATCGTCTTTAAATCTCTTCCTATTGTCCGAATCGTCATTTGGTTCTCGCTCCCCCGCAGTCCCAGCTGGGCCGCAGCGGACGCGAGCAGAAGGGTCTTCTCTGACCCGTCATCAAGGACGGCGTAAGTGTCCATGACTTTATCTTGGTAGCTCAATGTTACACGGACTACCTTTAAGAGCACTTGGGCGCCGCTGCTGCTGGCGGGGTCAATGTACATGACACTTGCCTTGGTGCTGCTCGATGGTGCAGGTGCAGGCTTTCTTCTGTTACTGTCGTGTAGGACATCTAGGTGGGCTCCGTCACACCGACTGCACCTCTTCTTTAGGCGGCACTCGGCTGCCATGTGACTGCGCGCACATCGGTAACAGCGCCTGTTGGACTTTATCCATTGACTCACTTCTTTTGCATTCATCTTTGTGAACAGGTCACATTGTGACAGCCAGTGTTCCTTCTCGCAGTACGGGCACACCATCTTCCACTTCTCTTTTCTCGAGGGGGTACTGTGGTTCTTACTGCTCGGTACTGATTCTGATTGGTGCATGACAGTCACCGATCTTCTTCCATCGTTTATTCTCCTGGGTCCCTCTCTGGAGCTTGGTGTGCTCCGCACGAACGTATCCAGTCGTAAGCTGCTGACTTCTCTCGCCAGGAAGTCGGCTAGATCGAGGAGGGATGGTTCGGGACCGTTAGGATCACGGTGGTCTCTCTGCCGCCTAAAGCGCTCTTGTCTGGCGGGTGGCAGCTTCTCTAAAATCCTCTCGACGTTAGAGTTGGCGTATAGCTCGTGCATACCCTTTTCTCGTTGCGCTCCCAGCATCCCTACCAGGGACTGCACTTTTATAGACAGGTCGTCTAATGAGCGATTGTCTGTTGCTGGGGGTAGGCGGTCAATATGCCTTATCTCTTGGATTACGTAATCCCATATACGTCCATATCTCTGGTCCAGCGCTGCTAGAGCCGCGGTGTATGGGGTCGTAGAGGTGGCATAGGCTAGCGCTATATTGTGCGCTCGGGGTACTTTCAGGTGCTTCAGTAATATTGCATACTTGTGGCGTTCATCAGCGACATCCACCATCATTGTCTCTAAGCACATCCGGAGCTCCGTGTACTGTGCTCGATTCTCATAGGTGAAGTCTGGAAACGTTGGTGTACCAATGTATGACGCCGTGGATGGCTGATACATCGGCGAGCGTTGGGGGAGAGGCCTCCTAGGCGAGTCTCCTCTTGCGCCTCTCTGTGGGCTGGTACCGGCAGGGTACCATGGCCCGCTGGTCCAGGTGCTATTCCTCGGGGCTGGTCGTGCGTCGTGCTCACCCGTGAATAGAGTCGGGGGTCTGTAGCGCAGCGCCGCGGGGGTATAGCCTGGGCTGTACTGGACCTCCTGGTCCGGTGGAGTACTGTGCTGTCGTCGGGCTTGGTTCTCGTCCTCTCCCTCTTCTTCTTCTATCAGGTCCTCTAGATCCTGTAGTCATTTATTTAGCTTCTCCGCAGTGTATGCTGCTCCTTCCTTGTAGCTGGGTCTCAAGTTCAAGTTTCAAGTTTCTTTAATAGTTGTCATACAGAAGTACAGAATACTTTTGTACAAAATGCTTCTTACTGTTGCGCTCCAGAGACTGTGCATGACAAGATAAGTATGAAATAAAAACATAGTAAAAATTAGAAGTAAAAAAAGAGGTCACAGTGTTCAGTTTAGACATATGTACAATGTTCGTAGACGTAGTTACCATACAATATACAATACTGTGCAGTGTACTAATATACAATACTATATAGTGCAAGGCATAAATGGACGAGGTGCAGTTTAGGTACAATTCACAGTAGGTGTACGAGTTGTAGTGCAAATCCTTTATCAATAAATATAAAGTGTAAGTGTGTTTGTGTGATCTAAAGTGTGGAGAGTGGGTGCTGCAGTGTGTTGTTTGTTTGAGTGAGTGTGTGCGTGTGGGTGTGTGTGCTGTGTGCATTTGATGGTTGTTGCATAGTGATTATTGTTCGTTTAGCGATTATTGTTCGTTTAGCAGCCTGATGGCCTGGGGATAGAAGCTCCTTCTGAGTCTTTCTGTGCTCGCCATAAGACTCCGGTATCGCTTGCCTGACGGCAGCAGTTCAAAGAGGCAGTTGTTCGGGTGGCTCGAGTCCTTAATAATTCTCTTAGCCTTCCCCTTGCACCGCTTGTTGTAAATGTTCTGGAGGGTGGGAAGCCCCCCTCTAATTGTGCGTTCGGCTGAACGTGTCACTCTTTGTAGTCTGCTACGGTCTTGTGCAGTGCTATTCCCAAACCAGGAGGTGATGTTGCCGGTCAGGATGCTCTCTATTGTACATGAGTAGAAGTTCCTAAGGATCTTCTGACTGACTTGGAACTTCCTTAGGCGCCTGAGGAAGTAGAGGCGTTGTCGTGCCTTCTTCACAACACTGTCAATGTGTGTGGTCCATGTCAAGTCCTCGGATATGTGGGCTCCGAGGTACTTGAAACTGTTCACTCTCTCAACTGGTGCCCCGTCGATGCTGAGGGGGCTGTAGTCCTTGACCCCCGACCTCCTGAAGTCCACAATCATCTCTTTTGTTTTGCTGACGTTCAGGGAGAGGCAGTTCTCCTGACACCACTGTGACAGGTTCTCTACCTCTTCCAGGTAGGCCCTTTCGTCGTTGGCAGAGATCAGGCCCACCACTACTGTGTCATCAGCAAATTTGATGATGGTGTTGTTGTTCCGCTGTGCTACGCAGTCATGTGTGTACAGGGAGTAGAGGAGGGGGCTCAGAACACAGCCCTGGGGGGCCCCTATGTTGAGCGTGATGGATGAGGAGGTGCAGTTGCCGGCTCTTACCACCTGGGGTCTGCCCGTCAGGAAGTCCAGGACCCACTGGCACAGGTCATAGTTCAAGCCCAGGTCCCTGAGCTTGGCTATGAGTTTGGAGGGGACTATGGTATTGAATGCTGAGCTGTAGTCGATGAACAGCATTCTCACATAGTTCCCCTGCCTCTTGTCCAGATGTGATGCTGCTGTGTGCAGCACATGGGCTATGGCGTCCTCCGTGGACCTGTTGGGGCGATATGCAAATTGCAGAGGGTCCAGGTTGATGGGGAGGGAGGAACAGATGTAGCCCTTCACTAGCTTCTCAAAGCACTTCATGGCTATGGAGGTGAGGGCTACAGGGCGGTAGTCGTTGAGGCAAGCGGGCGTAGATTTTTTGGGTACAGGGATGATGGTGGACTTCTTCAGACAGGTGGGGATGACGGCCTGTTCCAAGGACAGGTTGAAGATGTCAGTGAATACCGGGGCCAGTTGGTCGGCACAGACTTTTAGGACGCGGCCGGGGATGCCGTCCGGTCCTGCTGCCTTCCTGATATCCACTTTTTTAAAGATCCGTCGCTTGGACCGGTCGGGGAAGGGGGTCTGCGGGGGGTATAGGCTTGGTCTGTTGGTCAAGTTCAGGGTTGCTTGCTCGGTTAGGAGACGCTGCCCTTGACTGTTGTCTCGACGAGTTCCTTGAACCCCTGGCGGAGGGAGAGGGTGTTGCCTTGAGGATCAGCTGCTCCATTAGTTGCGCTTGTAGCTTGTCGCGCTCGGCTTGTAGTCTGTCGCGCTCGGTTTCGCGCTGGATGAGAGCGAGGTCGCGCTCTGCTTCTCTTTGGGCACCGGCAGCGGCACGCTGGGTGTCTGCTCGGTCTCTTGCCATATTCTCTTCCGTCTGAAGGCGTCTCATCTCCAGGCGTATGCGCTCTACTTCGCTCCGTTGCTGTGTCTGGAGTCGATCGCGTTCACCCTGAAGTCGATCGCGTTCACCCTGGAGTCGATCGCGTTCGGTAGAGGCTGTCAGGCTGACGAGGAACGCCTGTGATAGCATCCTCTCCGCTTCGCTGGGGGAAGACGGTTGTAGAGGTGAGCCGCTCCTGGCGGTACTCGTTGGGGAGTCCTGGAGCTCTATTTCCTCGGCGCTCTCCTCCTCTTCTTCCGTGCAGAGTTCTCTCTCTGTAGGGTTGTCTTCCTCCCGGGGCTGGTCGGGGACTACTTCTTCGGTATTGGCGGGGGGTAAAGGCATGTCAGCTCCCTCCTGGTCCCCACCGTGAGCTTGGTCAGTTACATTAGAACCCACTAGGGCCTCTGTGGTCGGGGTAACCTGGTCGTTAAGGTCAGACATAATTTTACTTTCTACTTTTACCGCGTTTACCGTTTGTAGAAGGCTAGGTAGTTGACTGACAGCGTAATCCTCTAAGTACTGAGGTGTCTGTCGTCTGCGCCGCGGGCGTTCTACGTTAGGAGGACCATTTCGTGGAGTGTTCATCATAGGCCATTTCAATATTAATAACACTATATTAATATTACACTAGTTACCCTCCGGCTCGAAGGACCAATTGTAACTGAGGGGTACAATTCCCTGACTGTATTGATAAGTATGGTATCATTAAACCACTACCGCTTTATGTACTTTAACTACTGGCCACACAGTACATGATATAGATATGATGAACACTTTCCCACCATGAAACCAAGTCCACACAAATGTATAAATCGAATATTTAATATATAGCAAAGGGTATATACAACGTTCACTTAATGACATTTATGATTTGAATGCACTTGTAAGGCAAATGAGTATTCGTAGGCAAATCAACATTGAATGTCCAATCTCTGGTTACGCAGGAAGCAAGTATACAACCTGGTTCTTTAGGGAACTATAGCGATGGTACTTAAATGATTATAGCTGGATACACTAAAGGGGGTCCCGCTGGTTGTAAGTCAGTAGGGGGGGGGGGGGTTTAGGAGAGCCGCTGGCGATATCCCATCTGGCCAACGATTTCTTGGGAGAATTCAGAGTGCTGAACACGGTGCCCACAGAACCTTGGTCCACAGATGAATACAGTTGGGCCCTCTTGTAGACGGTAGCTGCCGGTCCACAACGAAGAGACGTGAGGCGACCTCACTCGGGTTAGAGCGCCGTCTCACCTGGACTCCTCTCGGGGGTAGTTCCAACACTTACCAGTGTTGGCTGTTATCCATGGCATAATCAAAGCACCCAAAGCAAGTAGATAATCCAAGCCGTGTAGGGCTCGCCGTCGTCCGGGTAAGGTAATCCAATGTGCAGGTCCACTCGTCCTGGCCCAGAACTCCTCGGATGAAAGCACCACACGTGGTCTGCCCAGCCTGGTTAAGACTCTAGATAACGCGAGGAAAACGATGGGGGTACTGCTCACTTTATAACTCTAACCGAACGATGCACCATACATAATAGACTATTATTAACTTAATAGAAATACGTCCCACTCGACGGTATAGTGCCAAACTATGACAATTCAACTATTAATCCACACGATGTCTCAATGCCATTCTGAGGCCAAGTTGACCATACTGCACCACACGTGTATCGTGGGTGAGGCTTAACGTCTTGCCACTAGGTTGGAGGGTAAAGAACTAAGGGCTAAGGGACTAAAAGAAAGTTCTACTTTACTTGCGCCATATATATATGCGCTGTGAACAAATAGTACCATTCGTATTTCGGCAGACGTATTCCTACGCGGAACCGGGGCTAGTAACGACATGTTCGTCGGCACGATTGAACTTGAACCAAGGGGCTTGGCTGCTGGCGCCAGGTTCTTGTCCAATGAGAGAATTAAACTATTATGGGCTGTTAGTAGACCAAAGGGATATTCAGTGTATATGTACAAGGAATATACAAGGGATATCAAACGATATACAAATACTATTAAATATATATCCATAAATAAATATATATATTCGGTTTAATCTGATCCTTCACAACAAGATGTGATCGATGACCTTGGGTGCCAAGCAATGGCTGTCTTTTTTGGTGGAAAGTGCACAGATTCGCTTGCAAAAATGAGATATAACATTTTCAGCAAGAAGGTTGTCTCAGCTTCATCAACGGTAACGCCTGAACGTCTACCACCAACTGAATCTGCTACCAAATTCCACTGTCGTAGAGCATACTACCAGGTCATGGTCTGGATGGGAACAGATGATGGTATAGATGCTCTAGACTGGGGCTGGAACCTGCAGGACAATAGATTTGTCCCACTCATGTCAACAATGAATGCTGCTCCAGACAGTCTCTTGAAGGTCATTCATTGTAACTATACCACTGCCTGCAAGACACTTCGCTGCTCATGCAGAAAATATGGACTACCTTGTACTACTGTCTGTGGACCATGTCAACTTCATGAATGTGACAATCCACATAACAAGTTTCTCCCAGAGGATCCTGAAGATGATGATGAGTAGGCCTAAAGACCACAATAAGTGGGTCATTTATTTTGTGTTCAACACCAAAGCCAGCTTTCTAGGTTGAATATAATAACCAATTTTAATTTTAGCCAAAATAAGCTACAGGCAGCCATTTTGATGATGCAAATGATGCATTCCTAGCAGATATATTTAGCTAGATATTTTGCTCGTTATTAATGTATAGAGGTGCCAGAATTAGTTTATAAATCCTTTAGAAATGTTTTCCCATTTGAGATACAGGCATTCTAAGCTCCCAGTCGTCATTTTGGACACCATTTTGAAAATTAAGCCTCTTCGGAAGGTGTATTTCCCTAAAACTTTAGTATGTTCCTAAGTATGTCTAGGGGTACTTGGGGTACCAGAATCAAATGACAAAATCATTTATATAATTTTTATATTGACATATATATAGCCATTTTAAGCTTGGCCAGCCGCAATTTTGGACGCCATCTTGAAAATGAAGCCTTTCTGGAAGGTGTATTTTCCTAGATTTTTAGTATGTTAGTGAGCATGCCCAGAGGTACCAGAATCAGTTGAGAAATCCTTTGCACCATTTTCTTAATTTGAGATATAGCCATTTTAATCGCCCCGGCGCCATCTTGGAAATGACGGCCCAATACGGCCCAATACTACCAGAATCCATTGAAAAACCTTTTGTATAAATTTTTTTGGGGTTAAACCATATATTGACTCGCCTATTGTATCTCTTCTCATCTCTAACATTTCCATTCCACAGCATGCAAGCATCCTGCTTCAAGAGGTGTATGATTGTGTATGTGACAATAAAACTCGATTTGATTTCAATATTTTAGAGGGTTTAGAGTTCACCCACCAGTTTCTGCTGTGGGACACTTGGTATTTTAGTATACATATTTTGCTTGCTTAATCATAACATCTAACTTTTATAGATCGACATCTTACCATGGTTGGCTTGCAGCATTTGGACACAGACAGGAGAAGAAAAAGGTTGACTAGTTCATCTAGTTTAACTAGTATACAGCTCAGACAACAACTTAAAGGTCAGGCCAGCTTGACTTAGATATGACATGTCCAAGTAAATCACATCATGTTCTTTTTCTCGTTGTCTTCATCTTGTGACAGATACGACAAAACCCATAATCTCACCTTTGTTTACCTTTCTTGTCATTATCTGTTATTAATTTGTCATCTTAATTTGTCAAATTTTTAACTGTGCATAATCTTTCTATGGCCATAGAAACAGATAATAAAAACAATTCTATTTTTGATACTGAATTTCTACAGTTTCACTGTTTGGCTCATTTAAGATATTCCACAACAGGTTCAATGTGTTTTACTGTAATATGTACATGACTACAATGAGTTTGTGATAGACAATTATGGGGTAAAGTCTGGTATGAGACAGGTTGGTATGAATAACGTAAAGTTGTAATTTATATAATATTTCAATGACTAGCATACACACCCTCGCTGTAACACTGACAATACCATATCATCATTTCAGATTATAACATATAAAGATGGAACCAGGAGTATTAGGGGAGGTGTTTGACAAGCTGAAGGTAGATGGCCTGACAGAGATGATAGTGTCTGATAGTAATGATAGTGTCCCCCACAGTTCAATCATGTTTGAAAAGCTTACGGTGGGAGGGAGAGGGATACGGGAGGAGGCTGTGAGAGTCCGGGTTCTTTGCAACAAGTGCTGGCCTGAAATTCATGGTGGAGCAGGAACAACGACCCCCATCTTACCAGACAACAGCATGGCTCCTGGAATCAGTGGCGGCTCCTGGGTTATTCTCCAGATGGGGCGCTAGGGGGCGCTATACCAAACATGTACCACGCATTGGCCAAATAAAGTACAGTCTAATCAACTTGAAACAATATATAAATAGAAACGTTAGAAACAAACTCGCTCCGTCTCCAAACACACGCATAGGCAGAGAGAGAGAGAGAGAGAGAGAGAGAGAGAAAGCAAGAGAGAGAGGGAGAGCGAGAGAGAGAGAGCGAGAGAGAGAGAGAGAGAGAGAGCGAGAGCGAGGGAGAGAGAGAGGGAGAGAGAGAGAGAGAGAGAGCGAGAGAGAGCGAGAGAGAGAGAGAGAGAGAGAGAGAGAGAGAGAGAGAGAGAGAGAGAGAGAGAGAGAGAGAGAGAAAAAGATCGCGACTCACCAGCTTGTTGTTGTTAAATTGACAGCAGAGCAGGCAGCAGGGCTTGATAAAGTATATCCACTCCATGGCATTGTCCATTGTGCATGTCCCTCCAACTCACTTTGTTTAATTGAAACGTGGTGGGCTTGATAAAGTGTATAATCCGCTGTTGATGATGTATATCCAGAACAGTGTCCACTGTCCACCAGACTGCATCCGCCATATAGCTTGTTAGCTGTTAGCACCACAACAAGACAGTTTGTCCATTTCCGCATCGAACAGACTGCAAACTACCTGGCGTTCTATCGCCATGCTCTAAGACAAACTCTAACCTTAACCAACTTTGAAAGAGTGCCTAAGCTTAACCGTCAAAAGAACTTGCAGTCACGCTCTAAATAGCTGCATCTCAGTCACAACAACACAACTCTCTCCCGAATAAGCTAGAATTGGAACATAGAAAGTGGATTCAGCCAATCAGAGATCGTCTCCGCGAAATGCTGCTACGGAAAAAAAAACTGACGTCGGCCAATCAGAGAGCGTCTCCGCGAAATGCGGCTACAGAAATTCTTGACGCTGCTGCCTAGACCGCTTCAAATCGCGCCCGGATTCCAACATAATAGTCATATTTCAACGCACAACGCGTTACGCACTGATTGGCTGCGACGGATACAGCGATCGAACAGTGACGCGCACTCAGAGCGCTATCGCGTCTAGCCCGGGCCGAGAAATACAAAAAAAAATTTAAATAAAAAAAAAAGTGAGTCACTTCCTGTTCAGGAAAACGAGTATTTTTTATTTTATATTAACGTTATATTGTGCATTGGAAACACAAACATACTTAAAATGAGTAAATATTATTCATTTTAAACATGTTTATATTATTTATAGGGCTATAAAACTAAAAACTAAAAAATAATTTTTCTTGTTCTTCTCTCATATAACCAGGGCAGGGCCTAAGGGGGGGCGGCGCCCTAGCGCCCCCCAGTGGCGGCCGCCACTGCCTGGAATGAATCAATGAATGAATTTATTTAACAGATTGCAGAATGGGTACAATACATTACGGCTCAATACACACAATTGTTAAGGTGATGCAGACCAGAGAAAGACGTTTGTCTTGTTTACATCAAGGTCCCCCATTTTCAATTCATGTTGACATTTATGACATACACAACATACATGACATTTATGGCATAGGGACATACAGGTATTTAGTACTGATACATTTGTGACATAAACGGTATTCAAATATACAGTACTGTTACCCATAGATCCTGACAGAGTATATACATATGATGGGGAGGGGACTGTACATTAGGAGGGGGTGGGTGGGTGGGAGAGAAATATACATACGGCGGGGAGAGAATATATACATGCGGTGGGGAGGAGACTGCGTCTATTAGGAGGGGGTGGGGGTGGGGGGTTTGGACATTTACGGTGGGCAGTTTCGAATGGCAGCCTCCCGTAGGTGCTCTTTAAGAGCGGTTTTGAATGTGGGTAGCGATTCACATTCCTTTACAGCTTTGGGTAGGGCGTTCCACATTGATGTGGCATAATTGCGAAACGTGTTTAGTCCCTTGTTTGAGCCGAATCTGTGTTTAACATGATTTGTTGAGCTTCCTCTGGTGTTGTGGTCGTGGTATTCACTGACCTTTGGGAAGTATTTTGACATGTACATGGGTACCTTAGTCGTATAGTGTATCTTGTAGACCAGGCCCATTGCAAGTTGCTGTACTCTGTCGTCTACTCTAAGCCATCCTAGGTTGTCAAAGTGGGCAGGGGTGAGGTGGGTTCTAGGAATAAGGTCAAGTAGCAGTCTGACCAGTTTGTTTTGTGATGTTTGTAAGCTTGTAATCTTGTGCATGTGAACCATTGGTTTGACCTCATGTCCCCTCACCACCCAGTAATGGCACTGGCCCTCTGAGTAGGCACAAGATGGAGGAATACCAAAAGGCCATCAAGTTCCTCCAGCCTTTTGGCAGACTTCCTGGATGCAAAGGAGACATTTCCCAGTCCTGTCCTGGGCTCAGAATGGAGGAGCTGATGGATCGCAGCCCTGCACCTGACCCCACAAAAACATAAACATAACAGCAGCATAAATGTGGATGATCACAGATTAATTGTTCAGACTTTTATGGTTCTTCATCTGAAAGGTTAATGTTAGTTGAGCAACTAACTAAGTGTTAAGTCACTTTAAAAGAAGGAGGTACTGTATAGTATAGTTTAGATACATTAAGAGTTAACATTGTACATTGTATAGAAGTGTATATAGGAACCAGTTTCTCAGGAACCTAGCATGTATTTTTTTTTTTTTTTTTTTTACCATGCATGGTATTTTCTTTTATGTCTATTTTATTATTGTATTTTGCACAATCAATGCGGGCATGGCCACCCGCATTTCACTGTATGCCCTGGTATGTAGTATGTGACAAATGAACCTCTTGATTGTAATCAGATGTACTAATACGAATACGATCGAAACTACGTATTGCTCACTTTAACAATAAATCTAATTGTTAGGGATTGTTAGCAGAGGGCCCAGGCGCAAACAGATACGAGGGAGAAGTAAGGTAGATTGTCCAAAAATGAGCACTGCTCCTTTAATTAGAACACTTCGAGCCAGGGGTGAAGTGTAACAGAAATACTTCCAAGGCAGTAGCAAAACAAAACAAGGAATAGCTCAGCTAAGACTGGCAGAGGGCAAAATACAAAACAAAGAATAATCTCATAAAGAGAGCAAGTCCAAAAACACAACACTAAATGACACTGGGAAACTTACTATGAACACAGGAGCTCAGCACATGAAACAGGGACGAGGATATCAAACATGGAACCGAAACAATGAACCGACAATAAGAGTAGGGAACACACACCAGATATAGGGGAAACAATTAACACTAGAGAGACAGCAGGGCAATTAGCAAAATGAGACACACAAGAGGGAAAAGGCAGAACTAACAGGGCTACAGGAAAACACCAGACCAATGGGGAAAATAAACAGGGAAGCAAACAGAACTAACTACACAAGAAGACTGAACACTAGACAGAGTAAACAAAACATACAAGGAACTAATAAATAATTACAAAGGGAACGAGACTAAAGACAGACACAGTTAAACAACACAGGAGACAATAAAAACGCCAAGAGTATAAGAAAGTCCAAAGGTGGGGGCTGTTGAGGAGAGTAGGAGGCAGGGAAAAGTTCCTGCAAGGGTGGGGGCTGTTGAGGAGAGTAGACAGGGAAAAAGGGTCCAGGGACTGGCGAATCCTCACAGTACCCCCCCCTCCACAGACGGCTCCCAGACGTCAAAAGGGACCGTCCGGGAACGGGCAGGACAGGGGGCCGGGAGAACACAGGGAGAGGCCAGGGGGAAAAAAAGTCAGGACGGACAAGGCCGGGACGAGCGACACCGGGGCAGGGGAGCGGTGACAGGAACCCAGGAGGGGCACAGGAGAAACGGGGCAGAGGAACGGGGCCGGAGAGGGGAGAACGGGGCACGGGACCAGGAGGACCGGAGACGGGGACAGAGGCCAGGAGAGGGGGGCCAGAGACGGGAACAGGGACAGGGAAACGGTGAGGGGGTAGAGGGGAACTGGTAGCAGGGACAGAGGGCCGATGAGGGGGTCGAGGGGAACCGGTAGCAGGGACAGAGGGCCGATGAGGGGGGTCGAGGGGAACTGAAGCAAAGGGGCGAGGGTGACAGGCCCGGAGTAGGACCCCAGGCAGGTGCTCCTCCAAGCGCCGGACTCGGGACCGGACCAGACGAGCCGGAGCAGAGGTGCGAAAGCGACGACCTGGGAGCAGGACCCCCGACGGGGACCACCCCAGGCGCAGACCTCGGTACCGGGCGCAGAACCCCGGATGGGGGTCTCTGCAGATGACGATCACGGCGTAGACCATGGAGTCGGACTGGACCAGAAGAGGAGTCGGGACCAGATGAAGAGCCGGGACCAGACGAGGAGCCGGGACCAGTCGAGGAGGCCGGGTCAGGCGTGGGAGCCGGACCAGTCGAGGAGGCCGGGTCAGGCGTGGGAGCCGGACCGGGTGTGGAGACCGGGCCGGGCGTAGCACCCGGGGCTAAGCTAACAGGGGCTAGGCTGACAGTAGAGGCAAAGTTAACTGAAGAAGCCCTGCTAACTGTGAGGGCTTTACTAGCCTTTCTAGACTTGCTAGCAGTAGCAGGGGGAGCAAAGCCTGTACTAAGGGCCGGAACCACACTGAGTCTCCTAACTGAGGAAGCCAAAGGTCTAGCTGTAGGGCCTGTAGAACTAGCAGTGGCTAACCTAGCAGGGGAAGCTAAGGAAGCAGCTGACATGGCTATATTGGCTACAGGGGCTACAGGGCCTGGGCTAGCAGGGAGAGCTGAGGTGCTAGCTTTAGGTGCTAAGTTGCTAGCAGATGAGGCTAAACTAGCAGTCAATGCTGAGCTAGTTGAGAAAGCCTGGACTGTGTTAGCAGAGCTGGGGTTAGCATTACTAGCTGCCGAAGCTAGGCTAACGGCTGGGCTAACATCCTGGGCAGTGTTCACAGGGCGAGAGTTAGCAGAACTAGCTGGGGAAGTTAGAGTAACGGCTGAGGTAACAACCTGAGCAACGTTAACAGGGCTGGGGTTAGCAGCACTAGCTGGGGATGCTAGGCTAACGGTTGAGCTAACAACCTAAGCAACGTTAACAGGGCTGGGGTTAGCAGCACTAGCTGAGGGCGCTAGGCTAACGGCTGAGCTAACAACCTGAGCAACGTTAACAGGGCTGGGGTTAGCAGCATTAACGGCGCGGGACCCTCCCCCCCCCCTCCCCCCTTCTTTGTTGTTCCAGCACGGCGCGGGACCCTCCCCCCCCCCTCCCCCCTTCCCACCCACAACAACAAAGCCCCCCAGCCCCACACAGTGGAACAGATCACAAACTAACAATACTTCGAACCTGCCAACATCAATGAAATAACCAACGCCAATGGACTGAACATTTTTCACATTAACATTAACAGCTTAAAAAACAAATTGGATGAAATCAAACAATTATTCATAAATGGTAAGGCAAACATACTGTGCTTCTCAGAAACTAAGCTTGACGATTCTGTAAAAGATCCAGAGATAGAGATTGAGAACTACTCAATAATCAGGAATGATAGAAACAAACATGGAGGTGGTGTCTGTGTGTACATACACAAGGACACCAAATTCATCAACAGAAATGACCTGAATCATAAATCAATTGAAACTGTATGGGTGGAAATCCTATTCGAAAGGGCGAAATCCCTACTGGTTGGCACAGTCTACAGGCCGCCAGATCATAGTGGCTTTTATGATACACTGGATGGGTGTTTAGCTGGAGTTGAGGATGTAGACAAAATTCTTATTGGAGACTGGAACACGGATATGCAACGAAAAGATGCACCCATCTTCAAGTCATTCAGTAGGTTTTGTGATCTGCACGGCCTCAGCCAGCTAATCACCCAACCCACACGTGTATGTGAATCAACTCAGACTACCATTGACCTCATTCTGACCTCCGACAAGTCCAAGATCTCCAATAAAGGGGTTATAGCATGCGGGTTAAGTGATCATTATATGATATTCTGTACCCGCAAAAAACTAAAACAAAAGGCTGGCTGCCACAAAACAGTCACATCTAGAGACCTAAAAACCTACTCTAGCGAGGCCTTCAACCTTGAACTGGAGAGTCTGGACTGGTCAGATGAACTCAATGGTACACTGGTTGAAGAAACATGGCTTGGTTTCAAAACAAAATTCTCAACAATACTAAACGACATGGCCCCCCTAAGAACCACCAGGGTAAAAAATCGCGCTGAGCCGTGGATGCACTCCGAAATACTGGCCCCTATGAAAACCAGAGACAAAAAATGCTCTGAGTTTCGTAAAAGTCAGTCAAAGCTTACTAAAAGCACGAGCAGTGAACTCCAAGCCCACGTGACTGAACTCAAACTAGAAAGAAACAGACTAAGAAACGACGTAAACTCCATGATCAAAACTGCAAAAAAGAATTTCATCAATGACAAAACTGAGGAAAACAAAAACAAACCATGTGAACTTTGGAAATTACTCAATAATCAACTAGGATGCAGTAAAAAACTTAAAACCAGATTCTCAAACATAAACATAAAAACGGACAACACGCTCATCACAGACAAGCTGGATGTAGCCAATTACTTAAACATTTTCTTCACAAACATAGCCACAACACTGGTAAACAAACTACCCTCCCACTCAGGGCTTTATGGGGTAGAACACATAGTAGCTTACTACAAAAACCTAGGGGTCCGCAAGGACGACTTCAAGCTGGAAATGGTAACAACAGATGAGGTACTCAATAAACTGAGCGCCCTCCAACCTAACAAGGCCACTGGCCACGACAACATCCCTTCCAAATTCCTCAGAGACTCAGCAGCCGCCATCACCCCAATCATCACACACATAATAAACCTCTCCATAAAACAGGGACACGTCCCCAAGGACTTCAAAATTGCGAGGGTAACCCCTCTGCACAAAAAGGGCAGCAAATTAGACCCAGGCAACTACCGCCCTGTTTCTATTCTCACCTCCATCTCGAAAGTCATGGAAAAAATAGTCTACGAACAGGTCGAAAAGTACCTAGCGGAAAAAAATCTAATCTACAAATTCCAATCTGGCTTCAGAACAGAACAGGCAAATACTGCGGCATGGTCATGCTGGACCTACAAAAGGCCTTTGACACGGTCAATCACTCCATTCTGATTGACAAGCTAAAAGCAATTGGTTTTGATAGTCTATCAGTGAGCTGGATGCAATCCTACCTTGAGGGGAGGGAACAGATGGTGGAGGTAAACGGTACCCTATCCCCCCCCTCACAGTGAGCTGTGGTGTTCCACAAGGAAGCATACTAGGACCGCTACTGTTCCTAATTTATGCAAATGACATGTCGTCAGCTTGTGACTGCAACTTGTTCCTGTTTGCGGACGACTCAGCCCTGCTGGTCTCTGACAAGAACAAGTTACAGGTTGAAAAAACCCTCAGCTCGGAACTAGGCAGAATCTGCATATGGCTCGCTGATAACAAACTATCATTACACATGGGCAAAACAGAGTCCATTCTCTTCGGTTCAAATAACAAACTCAGCAAGACCGACGGCTTCTCAGTTACAGTGGGTGACAATATTGTCACAAGGAAAGATGAAATTACCTACCTGGGTTCCATCCTAGAGGCTAATCTCTCCTGTGACAAAATGGCATCCAATGTAATAAAAAAAGTCAACCAACGAACTCGATTCTTGTACCGGATCTCCTCTCTGGTAAACAAGAATACCCTGAAGACTCTGGCAGGAGCACTCATTCAGGGGTACTACGACTATGCTTGCACCTCATGGTACCAAAGCACCTCAAAGGCGCTAAAAACAAAATTACAAACATCTCAAAACAAACTGGTCAGACTACTGCTTGACCTTACTCCTAGAACCCACCTCACCCCTGCCCACTTTGACAACCTAGGATGGCTTAGAGTAGACGACAGAGTACAGCAACTTGCAATGGGCCTGGTCTACAAGATACACTACACGACCAAGGTACCCATGTACATGTCAAAATACTTCCCAAAGGTCAGTGAATACCACGATCACAACACCAGAGGGAGCTCCACAAATCATGTTAAACCCAGATTCGGCTCAAATAAGGGACTAAACACGTTTCGCAATTATGCCACATCAATGTGGAACGCCCTACCCAAAGCTGTAAAGGAATGTGGATCACTACCCACTTTCAAAACCTCTCTCAAGGGACACCTACGGGAGACTGCAATTCAACACTGGCCCCTGTAAATATCCTAACCCAACCCCCTCCAATGTACAGTCATTTACCTAGTATGGTTTTGTCAATAGTCCAATGTACAATTTTGTTTGTTTGTACAGTGTCTCCCCCCCCCCCCCTCAATGTACAGTTTTGCTTGTATATACAGTGTGCCCCCCCCCCCCCCCCCCCCAACCACCTCCAATGTAGATTACCCAGTATGGTTGTCAATATCCCAGTGTACCCAACCCCCCCCCCACCCAACCTCCTCCAATGTACAGTTTCTACGTCAAATGTATATACTCCCTTTTCCTGACTCCTTCTGTATCACAAACAGTACTGTATTTGCAAATCTGGTATGTCATAAATGTATAGATGTAGCAGTACTGACTATCTGTATGTCATGTATGTCATATATGTCTATATGAATTGAAAATGGGGGACCCTGATGGAAACAAGACAAACGTCTTTCTCAGGTCTGCATCCCCTTAACAATTGTATGTATTGAGCCGTACTGTATTGTACCCATTCTGCAATCTGTTAATAAAGTTTTCAATCAATCAATCAATCAATCAATCAAGCTGGGGACGCTAGGCTAGCAGTAGCGGCTGGGTTAGCTGCCCTGGCAGTGCTAGCTGCAGGGCCTGTACAAGCTGCGGAGGGTGCACTAGCCGAGAGGGTTCGAGTGCTAGCTGTAGGTGCTACACTAGCCGGCGAGGCTAAGGCGCTAGCAGCAGGGGCTCTAGCGGACGCGACTGAGATGCTAGCAGCAGGGGCTCTAGCAGACGAGGCTAAAGTGTTAGTCGGGGTAACATGGGTATAACCCATCCTGATTACTGTTCTAGCAGGATAGTAAACACTGGCTGGAGGGCCAGACCAAGGAACGGAGACCAGAGAAACAGGGACCATAGGGAACGAGCTAGCTGACGAAGCTACAAGGGCTAGGCTAACCACAGGGGCAGGGTTAGCCATCGGGCCAGTGCTAGCTGCATGAGCAGTGAGAGCTGCGGGGCCTAAGCTAGCCTTCCTAGATCTTCTAGCTCGCCGTGACTCGGTAGCAGTAGGAGCTAACGGGGTAGCTGTCGAGGCTACAAGGGCTAGGCTAACCACAGGGGCAGGGTTAGCTATAAGGCCAGTGCTAGCAGTAGGTACCCTAGCAGGTGACTGAGGTGAGGCTATTCTGGTGGTAGAGGCCTTACCAGCAGTAGGGGCTTGACTGGAGGCTGGAGGCTGGAATAGGCACTTGATCCAGTGTCTGCCATGCTCCTCCAGCTGTGGGGCCAGCTCAGGGTGCCACTCCCTGCGAGAATAGAGCAGACGCAAAACCTCCTTCCTCTCCTCCAAGGAGGAGGAAGGAACATCCCCCAGTCTGAACGCCTCCAAGGCGCTCAAAGCCTCCCTCGTTCTGTTCGCTGGGTCCAGACATGGTCGGTTCATTCTGTTAGGGATTGTTAGCAGAGGGCCCAGGCGCAAACAGATACGAGGGAGAGGTAAAGGTAGATTGTCCAAAAATGAGCACTGCTCCTTTAATTAGAACACTTCGAGCCAGGGGTGAAGTGTAACAGAAATACTTCCAAGGCAGTAGCAAAACAAAACAAGGAATAGCTCAGCTAAGACTGGCAGAGGGCAAAATACAAAACAAAGAATAATCTCATAAAGAGAGCAAGTCCAAAAACACAACACTAAATGACACTGGGAAACTTACTATGAACACAGGAGCTCAGCACATGAAACAGGGACGAGGATATCAAACATGGAACCGAAACAATGAACCGACAATAAGAGTAGGGAACACACACCAGATATAGGGGAAACAATTAACACTAGAGAGACAGCAGGGCAATTAGCAAAATGAGACACACAAGAGGTAAAAGGCAGAACTAACAGAGCTACAGGAAAACACCAGACCAATGGGGAAAATAAACAGGGAAGCAAACAGAACTAACTACACAAGAAGACTGAACACTAGACAGAGTAAACAAAACATACAAGGAACTAATAAATAATTACAAAGGGAACGAGACTAAAGACAGAACACAGTTAAACAACACAGGAGACAATAAAAACGCCAAGATTATAAGAAAGTCCAAAGGTGGGGGCTGTTGAGGAGAGTAGGAGGCAGGGAAAAGTTCCTGCAAGGGTGGGGGCTGTTGAGTAGAGTAGACAGGGAAAAAGGGTCCAGGGACTGGCGAATCCTCACACTAATAAACAAAGATAAACTAACAAACACCAATAACTGCAAATAATTTGGTAAATATAACGTTAGGCCAACGTCAGTATGGTAACGTTATCTAACTGCATTTAGAATCTAACAAGCTATTAACTTACGATAAACATTAACTAAAGCTTGCTACATAAAATACCAATATTGACTAAATCCATGAGTGGTCTGCTAATGCGTTAAAATGTAAAAAGTAAGTAAAGTAAAGTAAACTTACCAGCAAGAGTGCCTCGTAAACAATGAAAAGTAATCACGTTCAAAGCTGGAAACTTGTCCTGCTCGCAGAGCTTGGAACTACGTACCGCCCATGAGGCGCTTTACTTCCGCATTCCATGATAACAATGAAAGCCTATGAGAGTGTCCAAACTCTTATTATATGGCTCTGAGTAAGCAGAAGTAAAATCTCAGCCCCTCCCCTCCTTGGGCGTGTTTGGTAGGACTGTCAACCTTTGACTGGCATCTGATGCCCGCCCCTTTTCACCAGGTAGCTGGAGCTCAGTAGTTCATGGCTATATCTCTGGCCTGGTGACATGTACAGAGCTGGCTGTGAGCTCATTTTACTCTGTAGTAAAGCAACCTTCTACAAATACAAGCGAGACCTGACCTGGAAAAAGTTAAAAGTAGAAAGTGTTGACTCCTTTTAGTTGTGAAGCACTTCTAGATGACTGGTCTCCACTGACTCACTTAATCACTAAATCACTAACTGTGTCCCTAGCCTAGTCGCAGTTACACAGATATGGTCTTTTGTGTAAAACCAACGTCACTTAGTGCAGCCCGTTCGGAGCGCATGGTCATTTGGAACACGCCGATTGAGCATGTAGCTGTTCGGAACACGTGCCCATTCTGAGTGGGTCACACTCGACACTGCAGTCCATTGGGTCCTCAGCAATACATGTGCCAAGTGTGAAGTCAATCAAATGAACGGTTCTAGAGATATGCGAAGGACAGAGATCCCTTCCTTTATAGTTAGATGATGTTGATGTGGTTTCAGGGCTTGACATTAACAGAAGCGACCCTCCAAATTCGACCCATATGTACCTTTCTGAGAGTATACTTGTATTTGTATTTTTGGTGCTTATTATGAGCTTTCATGTACTTTTATGTTATTTCAAAGGACAATGATAGCTGTAAATGTAATCTAAGTATACTTAAACTGAAATATTTACCAAACTTAAGCTATACTTTAGTAAACATATTAAAACGATTTTCGTAAACAAAACAAAAGCGATAATTTATTTAAGCTTTTAAAGTAAAATGTTTCAATTTAACACAACTATAGTGTACTTTCTGAATATATAATATACAAAAATAGACTTAAATAGATACATTTGCTTTTCTTCAATGACCTTTCCCTGTCAGTGCATGTGCCCGCTGATGACAGGTGTTCAAACCTAATTGAAATGGAACTATGCGAGCGTGTGGTTTTCCCTCCCATACAAAGGGCTTTAAACACATCCGCCAGACGTCTAACCCACACCAAACCCTGGCACCACATCACCCCAGTCCTGAAAGACCTATTCTGGCTGCTCGTATCCCTCCGGATCAACTACAAAACCCTGGTCTTCGCCTACAAAGCCCTTCACCAACTTCTCCCCCCTACTAGATCGCTCCCTCAGATCCTCCTCAGCCTGCCTCCTCTGCACAAGTCCACACACCTTCACAGTCCTGGGGAGTGTTCTCTGGGGAAGCTCTCAGTGCTCTGGAACTCTCTCCTCCAAGACATTGGAGACAGTTTTCCAATCCCGCCTCAAGACCCATCTCTTCTCCACCGCCTCGTCTTAGACCCCCCGCATCCGTCCTTTTGTGTTTGTGTTGCTGTATGTGTGTCTGTTGTTTGTCTCACTGCCACCACAGTCGGAGGAAATGTACACACATTAAGCCTTTCACTACCACACTACCAAATGGTTAACCCTTTCACTGCGACAATACAGCAGTTTAACCCTTTCACTGCCACACAACAAAGGTTTAACACTTTTCACAACCACACTACAGAAGGTTAAACCTTTCACTACCACACTACAGACCGTTTTTAACCCTTTCACTACCACACTACAGAAGGTTAACCCTTTCACTACCACACTACAGCAGATTAACCCTTTCACTACCACACTACAGACGGTTAACCTATCTGTAGTGTGGTAGTGAAAGGTTAACGGAGGGTTATGTATATAACCCAGTTCTATGAGTTATGGTGCGCTCAGCACCTGTCTGCACTGTACTTCACTTCGTGCACGAGCACTGAATAAAAAATTCCACCATGTACCTTTACATCCCAACATCCGTCTGACCACCCCCCCTTCCGCTTACCTTCATAAGCAGGTGTGTGGTCACCTACTTGCCTCCTTCCCAACTTTCACCACAAGGTGAGATCAAGGGCCGCAGCGGCGTCCAGGTGCTGAGCGCACCATAACTCATAGAACTGGGTTATATACATAACCCTCCATTCTATGTCGTTAATGGCTTGCTCAGCACTTGTCTGCAACAGGGGCTGAGCGGGAGCCATAGCCCGACAAATGTACCCCGCTGAGGCCCCCCACAACCATCAGACCGGGGAGGACCGAGCCCACCCGACCCTCCCTAATGGAGGATACCCCCCCTATTGGAGGTTCACAGGAGGGCGACGGATCCGACCGTGCGAAGAGACACTCAAGCAACCCAACGCACAGGGTGAGCAGACCGTGGCTTGACCCCACGACTACACACACGCAAAACCCACACATGCCACCCGGGAACGAACGAAGGAACAACCTCGTTACTGCCCCCAAAATCACGGGGTCAGGAGCAAACCCAACCCTGTGGCAAGGCCGTAGCAGCGGAGCGCGAAGGAAGACCCAGTCCCACTTAAGGGACTGGATCCCCTGGAAAAAGGGGGCCCGGAGAGGTCAATGACACCAGGCATTAAGACCCCACCAGGCGGACACTTAGTGACACCGCCCCCCACATCGCCAGCGTATTTGGATAGGGTCCATCCGAGAGCGGGCCCTTTCCCCCCAATAGCCCACCGCCTGGCACACTGACCCTGCAGAACAGGCAGTCAGCATGGCCGTAAGCACACAAAAAAGGTTAACCAACGGAAGCAGGCAGCGCACCGGGGAAACCAGGCAACAGGCTGTAACCTGAGCCTGGAGTACTGCGGACGAGACAGGCGCCAAGGAGTCAGCTGAAAACAGCCCCTCCGGCGGAAGGGGCGCATGCTGGCGTTGTTGATCACCATGACAAAGCCTCTATCAAAAAAAACCCACCCAGAGGGGTCGAGGCAGAGAAGGCTGACATGATTGGCAGACGTCATGAACGTGCAGGTGCACACTCAACTGGGCAACCCGGGAGTTGACTCTGCTCCAACACACCAGGGAACCAACCACCCCCATGACCACATGCGGTGGTTGTTCCTATAACCCCTCAAGAAAAAACTCCAAAACACACCTGTGGGTATACACTGGCTATACCGCAGTACAAGTGTTTCAGTTTTGAAAAAAGGGTTATTCCAGGTCTACGGTATCAACAAAACTTTACTTCGGACCAGGCCCGGAGGCTCGGGAAGCACACAGGGTTACTAGAGGAGGTCCAGAAGACCACCCCAACAGCCCTCCCTCCGCCATGCGAGAGAGAGAGGAGTGAAGAAAAGAGAGAACCAGCCCCTCATGACAGTGCCAGGTACAAAAAAGTGTACCTAACAAGGGTCTCTATAGCGCCCAACCTTGTGACACCCCGGGCCGACCCGGCATTTTTTCCCCCGAAAAAAGCCCAAGTCCCTCAGGGTACCAGAACAGCAGAACTGCATCCCCAGCGGACAACGGGTTAACTGACCTGGACCAGCGTGACCAGAACCAGTCCCGTGCCCTAACCACGCCGACATGCCGACTCCAGGAGAAGGGGCAGATATGCGTGTTGATCAAAAAACGCGAAGAGAGGGCGCCACCCAGACGGACCGGAGAGAACCGTCACGGTGGCCCACCCCAAGGGCGTGAGACCCCTCTACCTATGTTTTGATCTTATTCCGTTAACATCCCCCAGACATGAACGGGAACCCGTCGAGAACCAGTAATAGGGTCTCGGAAGAGGACAAACCCTCCATCCCAGTTGCTTTATAAAAACGCTGTTTTAACCATAAGCAACCAAGGCGTACTAGCTACCCGCATGATTCTTATCAGAAAACACCCCGAGCTAGCACTATGCATGCGTCGGGACACAACCACATCAATGAACAGGTTAAATGAGACCTTTCATTGAATCCTCAAGGCGCCTGGGAGAACAACAAGAAGGGCGCGGTGCTTCCTACACCCCACACTCTTTTATTAAAAAGAAAAGAAGCACCGACTGAATGAATCCCATTGGACACAACTGAGGACAAAAAAAATTCACATTTTAATATCCAGTCACCCCCACCACAGAGGATTTAGACGGAACTCCCCAGAGAGGCTTCCCACGTGAGTCATAGAGTGAAAAAGCCATGGTAATCTTGAGTCATGTGACCAACCGACTCAGGTTACACATATATCGAGCGTAGAGGACACGTAAGTCCTACGCTCTACCCCGACAGCTTGACAACAACGGACCGTACACATAGGTCTAAACTCACGTAAGCCATCGTCAATGGCAACGTGCGTAGTGACGTATGCTATGACGGGGGGAAACCCAACACTCAACTCCTGTGTAATAGGAGCGGAGCCAGGCGTAGATGGGCCGGCTGCAGCGGCGGCGCTCTCTCTCCTCCTGACCTTCTTCGAAGGGCCAGCAGCGGCGGTGGTAGTAGTGGTAGCCACGGCGGAGGAAGCTCGACGACGTGGCAGCCGTCTGACTCGACCGACGATGTCGGGAGGGGGAAAATGAGGTTGGAACATCAGACATAAAAATAGGTATAAAAGACAATAAAAGTAGTGCAACGTAAACGTGCAGACATAAGAATAGGCATACAATAAGTACAATGTTGCTCAAAGGCATGTAAACCCCAGTCCCCCAAACACCCAACACATCAATCCTCACCACATCCCCATCCAAGGATAAAGCATGTCATGACCGAAGGAAAATACAAACAGCCCGTGTACCACTCACACCGCCATGCGCGGTGACAGGAATGCTACCCCCGCCCCATCTCCCCCGGTCCTGTCGACCCCGGCACCGCGAGGAAGCCAGTGAATCCCACGCCCCCACCCCCAAACTCCATGGAGGAATGACACGCCACGTACCCCAGGACCCGAAGCCATGCCAAAGGAGCCACGACTCCGAACGCTCAATCAGACAGACACAACAGCAGTCAAATGAGAAGACATGTAGGACCGTGACAGTCCGAGACAACACTGGGACCCCCGCGACACCCCGAAGCCGCAGCGAGCCCCCCACAGAAGGAACTCCCAAAACGCCAGCGAACCGAGGGAGCCCAACGATGAAAACCAACCAAAATCCACCAAAGCACAAGCACGAGACCAGCACCCAACTCCAGGAAAGGTCCGGGAAAGGTCTAGCCGAAGCCATAGGCGCCATAGGCTCCAACCAACCCCCCCCCACCCCCCAGACCTTCCCCAGAGTCGAACACCAGCCTCCCAGCAGATCAGAGCAGAGCAGCAGAGAAGATCAGAGCAGAGCAGCAGAGAGCAGAGCGGAGCAGAGCAGCAGAGAGCATCATCACCACAGTGAGCTGTGGTGTTCCACTAGGACCGCTACTGTTCCTAATTTATGCAAATGACATGTCGTCAGCTTGTGACTGCAACTTGTTCTTGCTCGCGGACGACTCAACCCTGCTGGTCTCTGACAAGAACAAGTTACAGGTTGAAAAAACCCTCAGCTCAGAACTCGGCAGAATCTGCACCTGGCTCTCTGATAACAAACTATCATAATTTTTGTAGAATTCATCTACAAAAAAAGAAACACTGGACTCTGCACCAGGTCAGACACCAGAGGTGACTGCATGGTCCAATGTAGACTGACCACGTTTGGCCAAAACATCCTGTCCCTAAAAGCTAGTCAAACATGGAACAGTCTCCCCATTTCCATAAGGGAAAGCCCCACCCTTGTTTCTTTTGGAGGGCAACTAAAAAAATTGTGTTCTGTTTTTATGTATTTGTACATTTCTTCCTGTTTCTATAAGTCCTGTTTTTATGTTTGGGGACAACGGATGGAAATTAGCCTTGTGCTAAATCCGGACATTTTTACACTGCACAGTGTTCATACATTTTGCACTGTCCCGTCCAAATAAACAAATTAAATAAAAATGAACACCTGGGTAAAACAGAGTCCATTCTCTTCTGATCAAATAACAAACTCAGCAAGACCGACAGCTTCTCAGTTACAGTGGGTGACAATATTGTCACAAGGAAAGACGAAATGACATACCTAGGTTCCATCCTAGAGGCAAATCTTTCCTGTGACAAAATGGCATCCAATGTAATCAAAAAAGTCAACCAACAAACTAGATTCTTCTACCGGATCTCCTCTCTGGTAAACAAGAATATCCTGAAGACTCTGGCAGGAGCACTCATTCAAGGGTACTACGACTATGCTTGCACCTCATGGTACCAAAGCACCTCAAAGGCGCTAAAAACAAGATTACAAACATCACAAAACAAACTGGTCAGACTACTGCTTGACCTTACTCCTAGAACCCACCTCACCCCTGCCCACTTTGACAACCTAGGATGGCTTAGAGTAGAAGACAGAGTACAGCAACTTGCAATGGGCCTGGTCTACAAGATACACTACACGACTAAGGTACCCATGTACATGTCAAAATACTTCCCAAAGGTCAGTGAATACCACAACCACAACACCAGAGGGAGCACCACAAATCATGTTAAACCCAGATTCGGCTCAAACAAGGGACTAAACACGTTTCGCGATTATGCCACATCAATGTGGAACGTCCTA
This sequence comes from Notolepis coatsorum, assembly GCF_963971535.1. Taxonomy (NCBI): domain Eukaryota; kingdom Metazoa; phylum Chordata; class Actinopteri; order Aulopiformes; family Paralepididae; genus Notolepis; species Notolepis coatsorum. Next base: position 206,665,573 of record NC_140169.1, on the reverse strand, counting down.
CCCAAAGCTGTAAAGGAATGTGAATCACTACCCACTTTCAAAACCACTCTCAAAGAGCACCTACGGGAGACTGCAATTCGAAACTGGGCCTGTAAATGTCCTAACCCAACCCCCTCCGATGTACAGTAAATGTCCTAACCCAAGAATACACAAGACCTCTTCTTGGGACCAAGTAAGGTTTCGTCGATATTCCAATGTACAGTTTTGCTTGTACAGTTGTACAGTTTTCCCCACCCCGCCTACCCAACCACCACCCAACCACCTCCAACCGCACCCCCCCACCCCACCTACCCAACCTCCTCATATGTACAGTTTCTACGTCAAATGTATATATATATACTCTCTTTTTTAGACTATTTTTGTATCACAAACAGTACTGTATTTGTAAATCATAAATGTATAGATGTAGCAGTGCTGTCTATCTGTATGTCGTGTATGTCATTATGTTATGATGAATTGAAAATGGGGGACCCTGATGTAAACAAGACGAAAGTCTTTCTCTGCTCTGCATCCCCTTAACTATTGTGTGTATTGAGCTGTACTGTATTGTACCAGTGGAGGTTTCTCTATGACAACACGTGAAACACAAATTCACTCATAATTCATAATTATTATTAATTTACATATACATATATATTAAAAAAAAAAAAAAAAAAACGATATATATATATATTTTTTTTTAATTATTATTATTATTATTTTTTTTATTATAAATGTTTTCATCTGTAAAAAAAATTCCAGTGAATTTTTTTTTCTTCAAAAATTGCCAAAATTGACAGCTCTGAGCAGGCCTGCACTGCAGTATTGCCTGCAGTAATTATTCGTGAAGAAAACTTCACAGGTGTGACCCATTGTTAAATAAATAATAAATAACAGCGAATCAAAATAGGCTATTAACTTCATCTAAGCACGGTCTGTGCAGTTAAACTCTTGCCATTGAATGGAGGATTGATTGATTGACAGCCCTTGACATCCAATACACGGAGGTTGAATATGATTGGCAGCCTTGCAAATCCAATCAGAGATTTCTGCATTGCAAAGTCAAAATGGGTCCAGCTGCATGTCCGGAGGATAGGTTTAGCTCGGGCCAATCTCAAGTTTCTCAAGTTTCTTTATTAGTTGTCATACAGAAGTACAGAATACTTTTATACAAAATGTAACATAAAGAAGCATTTTGTATAAAAGTATTCTGTACTTCTGTATGACAACTAATAAAGAAACTTGAGAAACTTGAGATTGGCCCGAGCTAAACCTATCCTCCGGACATGCAGCTGGACCCATTTTGACTATGTGAAAGTTGAGACTATGAGAAAGTTGTTGTTTAGTAGTTAGTAAGCTGTACAGCTATAACAAGTCAGGCTAAATTAAACTTTGCGCCAACATTAGGACCGAAGTATAAACCAGCAACTGAGCAACATGAAGAAGTGGATTTATGCATCTGGATCAGAAAAAACGTTGTGGATGAAAAAGTAAGTAGGCTACAGTGCTTGTATGCTAACAGTAGCTAGGCAGCTTAGCCTACATCACAATGATAATCACCAAGCTAACTTACTGTACACACTGTAGGGCTGGGCAATTAATCGAAACAGAATCGCGATATCGATTCATAGACCTATGCAATCTAATTTCTAAGTTATGACTATTTTCTTTTATTAAAAAAACTTTTTTTTTTTTTTTTACTTTTTAAATTATTTTATCTGGGTTGAACATGATTTGTGGAACTCCCTCTGGTGTTGTGGTCGTGGTATTCACTGACCTTTGGGAAGTATTTCGACATGCACATGGGTATCTTAGTGGTGTAGTGTATCTTGTAGACCAGGCCCATTGCAAGTTTTTTTTATATTCTTAGTGCCGCTAAATGCTCGGGGGGCGGAGTGTATTTTCTTTGATGTAGTTAAGATTATTGTTTTTTTTATACGGGGAGGGGGGGAGACCAGGAGGGGGGGGGGGTGGTGAGGGGGGAGGAGTTAGGTCAACGGGTTCATCACTTCTGGTCGGGCATGATGTCGTCGAGGGACTTGCCCGCCTCCAGGCGCTTCTCCAACCTCCGCTTCAAGCCAAGCGGACTCAGGAACACCTTCTCTCCCTCAGCTGTCATCTCTCTGAACACTGTTCCCTGTTGACAGCCCCGCCCCCCCCCCCCCATACCCTAATATATTTATATATATATATATATATATATATATAAATGATGAACTCTGTACGACTCTGAACTATGTTGCCTATACTCAATGTATACCCACCTACTGCTTTCACCATCTACATTAAGCCCTACACTGTAATCATAGTTATAGAGTTATAGTACGTGTCTTCAAGGTATTCTTGTTTACCAGAGAGGAGATCCGGTACAGGAATCTAGTTCGTTGGTTGACTTAGTTTTATTACATTGGATCCCATTTTGTCACAGGAAAGATTTGCCTCTATAGGATGGAACCCAGGTAGGTAATTTCATCTTTCCTTTTAAGATAAGATAAGATATTCCTTTATTGATCCCCTTGGGGAAATTTAGGCATCATAGCAGCATGGGGGAAGGGGGGGGTACAGGTAGTGAAAACAACACAAGCAGTGTAAACAAATAGGTCAATATAATTTACTATCTAACTAACTGAAATATACATTATTCATTATTCACAGTATCACAGTATCCACATACAGTAAGGTGCAGTATGCATAAGGTAGTGTTATTGTCCTACTTGGGTTCCTATTAGTTCTAGGTCGATGTCTGGCAGCAGTCGCTGCCCACTGTTGTGGAGCCTGATGGCCACTGGTATGAAGGACTGTCCAAGGCGGTTAGTTGAGTGTCGGGGGGGTATGAGTCTGTGGCTTCCTTGTCACCTTCACCTAATATGTTTTGATCTGGTCAGGTGCGCTGTCACCTAAAATGTTTTGATCTGATCAGGTGCGCTGTCACCTAATATGTTTTGATCTGGTCAGGTGCGCTGTCACCTAATATGATTTCATCTGGTCAGGTGCGCTGTCACCTAATATGTTTTCATCTGGTCAGGTCCGCTGTCACCTAATGTTAATATGTTTTCATCTGTGTCCACTGACCACTGACACACAGTGGGGGATGTTAAAATTAAAAATATTATTTAATATATAATATAATATAATAATTTGTGCTTCACCTAAAAATTTGGTCAGCAGCCTCCACTGTATTGTACCCATTCTGCAATCTGTTAATACAGTTTTCAATCAATTCAGCAGAGCAGCAGAGAGCAGAGCAGAGCAGAAGAGAGCAGAGCAGAGCAGCAGAGAGCAGAGCAGTAGAGAGCAGAGCAGCAGAGAGCAGAGCAGAGCAGAGCAGCAGAGAGCAGAGCAGTAGAGAGCAGAGCAGCAGAGAGCAGAGCAGCAGAGAGCAGAGCAGCAGAGACCAGAGCAGTAGAGAGCAGAGCGGCAGAGAGCAGAGCAGAGCGGCAGAGAGCAGAGCAGCAGAGAGCAGAGCAGAGCAGCAGAGACCAGAGCAGTAGAGAGCAGAGCAGCAGAGCAGAGCGGCAGAGAGCAGAGAGCAGAATAGAGCAGCAGAGAGCAGAGCAGAGCGGCAGACAGCAGAGAGCAGAGCAGCAGAGCAGCAGAGAGCAGAGCAGCAGAGAGCAGAGCAGAGCGGCAGACAGCAGAGAGCAGAGCAGCAGAGCAGCAGAGAGCAGAGCAGCAGAGAGCAGAGCAGAGCAGCAGAGCAGCAGAGAGCAGAGCAGTAGAGAGCAGAGCAGAGCAGAGCAGCAGAGAGCAGAGCAGTAGAGAGCAGAGCAGCAGAGAGCAGAGCAGCAGAGAGCAGAGCAGCAGAGACCAGAGCAGTAGAGAGCAGAGCAGCAGAGAGCAGAGCATCAGAGCAGCAGAGAGCAGAGCAGAGCAGCAGAGAGCAGATCAGCAGAGCAGCATAGAGCAAAGCAGCAGAGAGCAGAGAGCAGATCAGAGCAGCAGAGCAGCAGAGAGCAGCAGAGCAGCAGAGCAGCAGAGAGCAGAGCAGCAGAGAGCAGAGCAGCAGAGAGCAGAGCAGAGCAGCAGAGAGCAGAGCAGCAGAGAGCAGAGCAGCAGAGAGCAGATCAGAGCAGCAGAGAGCAGAGCAGCAGAGCAGCAGAGAGCAGAGCAGCAGAGAGCAGATCAGAGCAGCAGAGAGCAGATAAAAAAAACATACTTTTTACTCCTTACATTTAAAATGCAGACCTACAAAGTACAAAGTACAAATCTCACAGGTCCAACTATTTTAATTAGTATATTTGAATTGTTTATCTGGCCGAACTAACATTAACATTATTAATCCTGCGACCGCAGGTAAATCAAATCCCCATCAATGGAAAAAATGAACCTGCCCATACCCATGCTGATTGGTCCTTGTGCAAGACTAGAAAGCGGGGATCCTTGATTAAACACCTGCTATCAGAAGAACAGACAGTCAGATCTGCATTATGCTGTGGTTAATATTGTGATATTATTCAGGGTATACTCCAGTATTCTGTGGTTAATATTGTGATATTATTCAGGGTACTCCAGTATTCTGCCTTTAATATTGTGATATTATTCAGGATAATCCAGTATGCTGTGGTTAATATTGTGATATTATTCAGGATACACCATTCTGTTTTTAATATTGTCATATTATTCAGGATACTACAGTATTCGGTCTTTAATATTGTGATATTATTCATGCTGTGATGTGAATGCCGTCCATGTTAGTTTACCTTCAATGGAGAAGTGCATTAAATAATTTTAATGCAAAAAAAGTGTCCTCTGTTCTTTCATTTCAGCATTGTCTATCGCAGAACACATTCCATTGTGGGCAGAGTGTATGCTTGGTTTCATTCCAGCCTTGCCTAAACACCAGCTGATGATTTCACTAATTGGCTCACCTCTTCAACTAACTCACCTGGTGCAATGTGTAGTTAAAATGAAAACTTGGCCGATGATGGAATGAGTTTGAGACCCCTGGTCTATCCCTTTCCATTTTTTTTTTTTTTTTACTTTTACTTTTTAGTACTTAAGTACATTTAAAAATAGGACTTTTTTACTTTTACTCAAGTGTGTTTTTAGCCAGATACTTTGACTTTTACTTGAGTCAGATTTTGAAAGAGTACCCATACTTTCACTTAAGTATAATTTCTGGGTACTTTTTACACCCCTGCCAAGCAGTGAGTTCACTTCTTGGTATAGCGGTCTGTGCTGTTGCCCGCGGCATGGTAGACCCGGGTTCGAAACTCCCTCGGGGCATCGAAGTTTAAGGTGACGATGTCACAACCATTACATATATATATATTGGATAGCCAGCGCTTTTTCTACATACAACAGTATATCTTCAGTTGACGGCATAGTAAGTATTTCAGAGGGTTGGTCATTGAATTGGCCAGCCAATCAGAGAAGAGGTGCTGCATTCATGGTGTGCATCACATCTCTGAAGCAGTGGATAAAATCTGATGATTCACTACTTAAATTAAATTAACTGCCCTCTCAACTGGATTTGCCGAGAATTCATTTCACCATAAAAAGGACATAAAAGTCACGACTACATCATATACACAACAGAACGCAAACACACACTCACTGTACACTCTAACACACATTCTCTATATCTATCTCACTCTATAACACACATTCTCTCTCTCTCTCTCTCTCTCTCTCTCTCTCTCTCTCTCTCTCTCTCTCTCTCTCTCTCTCTCTCTCTCTCTCTCTCTCTCTCTCTCTCTTCTCTCTCTCTCTCTCTCTCTCTCTCTCACGCACACACCCACACACACACAGTCACTATACACTCTAACACACATTCTCTATATCTATCTCACTCTATAACACACACATTCTCTCTTTCTATCATTCTCTCTCTCTCTCGCTCTCACACACACAGTCACTATACACTCTATATCACACATAGTCTCTCTCTATCTCTCTCACGCACACACATACTGTACACACAGTCACTATACACTCTGTTCCAGGGGCGTCGTTCTGGTATTGCAAGGTATGGCACTCGCCATACCTTGGAAAACTTTTTTTTTTTTTAAATAAAAAATAAAATAAAAATGTATTATTACAATTCTTTATGTTGATTTAGAATTCGAATGTCAACATTATGATCGAAGCTTCGAACTATTTGGTACAGCCCTAGCATGTTTTGATATTGTCAATTATCTCACTTTTACTAGGTGACTTTTACTGTGACTAACTGAAATATGCCCCAAAAAAAATAAAAATGGACGTTAGTAGGGACGTTTTTTAATCAAAGGGCAGCAGAGACAAGTGATACAGGGACACAGGTAAAGTCTTACAATGGCTTAGTGATTATAACAGTGCAGTTCAGCATTCAGTAACCCATAGTTTTTGTGAATGTGTTTTTAATACTACATTCTGTTGAACACACACCTCAAAACCGTACCTAAGGAAAATTGGCTCAATTGCAAGAAAAGTAATAGACAGTTATGATATTACATTCTGCATAATTTGTATGTAAAATATTGTGGTTCCCTGCTTTAGTCTGTTGACACATTTCTATACAAAAAATGCTTGTGTAGTCCTGTGTCATACCTAAATGTCATATAACTGAATTGTATAGAAATAACTCACCAAAAGTGACTATTGCACAACTGATTTGACAAAAGAAAATCACCCCCCCCCTCCCTCCTCGCCATACCTTGCCTTTTACTGAAACGACGCCACTGCTCTGTTCTATCATTCTATCATTCTCTCTCTCTCAGACACACACACACACAGTCACTATACACTCTAAAACACACATTCTGTATTTCTCCCTCTCACGCAAACACACACACACACACACACGCACACACACAGTCACTATACACTCTAAAACACATTATCTCTCTCTCTCTCCCTCTCTCACACACACACACACACACACACACACACGCACACACATACACACACACACACACACACACACACACACACACACACACACACACACACACACACACACAGTCACTATACACTGTAAAACACGCATTCTCTATCTCCCTCTCTCTCTCTAGCTGGCCTGCTGAGCACACACACAAACAAACAAACACATACTGTAGACTGACAGTACACACACACACACACACACACACACACACACACACACACACACACACACACACACACACACACACACACACACACACACACACACACACACACACACACACACACACACACACACACATGCACATCCCCTTAATCACATGTGCATGTGTGTGTGTGTGTGTATGTGTGTGATTCAGCCAAGGAGGTAGAAGACACTCTCTGTAAAGAATAGCTGGGGAAACCCTCCTCTCTGCAGTCAAGAACAGTCAACACTTTGATTTGATGATGGTGACATTCTGTGCCTGCACGCCTCTCCCTCCACCTTAAATGGATGCTCTGCATTTTTGTAGCGTTTTACAACTTGTGCCTCACATTCCTCCATTCACCCACACATTCACACACCGACGGCGGAGACAACCATGCAAGGTGCCAACCTGCACACCGGGAGCAGTTAGGGGTTAAGTGTCTTGCTCAAGGAGGTTCCCAGGAGGAAACGGAATCGAATCGGGAACCTTCTGATTACCTGATGACCAGTTCTACCTCCTGAGCCACTGTCACACTTTAAAACCTCTCGATGCATTGTTTTATCACTGGAGTTACATTTCTCACTCACCATTGTGTTTTATATGAAAAAGTTAAGTAAAGTTGCATTTTATTTATCTATAAGGCTCTGCTTATGAAGCAGCCCTATTATCTCTGCTCTTTGCTTTTAAATGCAGCACATAATGGTACTAGGTCACAGGATTTCCCACTGTTTCACCTGCTCTACCACTGCACAGAAATTAGGCATTTTCTTTCTAAAGTGGTCACCAGTCACACGGCCGGCGACAGTGGTTCGCGAGGTAGAGCAGTCGTCTGGTAATCCGGAGGTTCCTGGTTCGATTCCCGCTCCTCCCGGGCAGTGTGTCGAAGGGTCCTTGAGCAAGACACTTAACCCCTAATTGCTCCTGATGAGCAGGTTGGCACCTTGCATGGTTGCCTCCGCCAACGGTGTGTGAATGTGTGAGTGAATGGGTAAATGTGAGGAACAAATTGTAAAGCGCTTTGGATAAAAGCTGCTATATAAATGCAGCCATTTACCATTTACCAGTCACAGGGCCACGTTGGAAGAAAGAGGCTAAAGAGCTAACTGCTAATCCTGGTGTCACACTACTCGTCCCACATACCTCGTTCCATTTGGTTCTTAACCCTTTCACTACCACACTACAGAAGGTTAACCTTTCACTACCACACTACAGAAGGTTAACCTTTCACTACCACACTACAGCAGTTAAACCTTTCACTACCACACCACAGACTGATAACATTCTGTAGTGTAGTAGTGAAAGCTAGGGTTAACCTTCTGAAGTGTGGTAGTGAACAGGTTAACCTTCTGTAGTGTGGTAGTGAACAGGTTAAGAACCAAATGGCACGAGGTCTGTGGGAGTCGGACGAGTAGTGTGACACCAGGATTAGCAGTTAGCTGTTGATTAATTGATAGATTGGTTGATTAATTTATTTATCGATTGATTGATTGATGTATTGATTGATGTATTGATTGATGTATTGATTGATGTATTGATGAACACACATTGCTTACAAGAAATCATACGTACATCAATATGTAAGAGCAGATCTGCTTGTAGCCTCTGTGCCCCCGACACACGTGGAACGGTTTGCAAAGCACTTTAAAGCTCAATACTTCAGTCTGCAGTTGCTTTTTAATTATTTAAGATGATTAATTGATTGACGTTCTGTTTCTATATTGTTTTAGTATTTATTATGTTTTGAGATTAAATAAAGATTGAATGAATAAATGAAGGAATGAATGAAAAAATACGGCATTTGTGTAAAACATTACAGCATTTCACTGCCCCCCCCCCCTCCCCCAAGATCTCCAAGTATCTAGACAACTTTTCTGAAATATAAATAATGATCTAACCAAAAAGTACAGACAGAAATGAAGGTAATTCTACTCAAATAATTAAAGTACTTCAATTCCACTTGTTATGTTTAGCATCCCCCTTTCGTCTGCAGTGGAGTTTAGATTCCATCTGAGGGTTTACAGTACACAGCCCCACAGCCCATGCTGGGTTTACAGTCAGCAGGAGACAGCAGAGAATAAACGTTGAAACATCACTCTGTTGCCATGCCGCCATCTAGTGGTTGAGTCTGCAAACGTTTGAGCTACACTCAGCAGTGTGTTGATTGATTGAAAAGTTTATTAACAGATTGCAGAATGGGTACAGTACAGTACAGCTCAATACATACAATTGTTAAGGGGATGCAGACCAGAGAAAGACTTTCGTCTTGTTTACATCAGGGTCCCCCATTTTCAATTCATCATAACATATATGACATACATGACATACAGATAGACAGTACTGCTACATCTATACATTTATGACATATCAGATTTGCAAATACAGTACTGTTTGTGATACAAAAGTGTCCAGAAAAAGAGTGTATATACATTTGGCGTAGAAACTGTACATTGGAGGAGGTTGGGTGGGTGAGGTGGGGGGGGGTTGGGTAGGGGACACATACACATTTTACACTGTACATTGGAATACTGACAAAGCCTTACTTGGTCATTTAATGTACAACTAGGTTAGGACATTTGTAGGGGCCAGTTTGAATTGCAGTCTCACGTAGGTGTTTTTTGAGAGTGTTTTTGAAAGTGGGTAGTGATTCACATTCCTTTACAGCTTTAGGTAGGGCGTTCCACATTGATGTGGCATAATTGCGAAACGTGTTTAGTCCCTTGTTTGAGCCGAATCTGGGTTTTACATGATTTGTGGAGCTCCCTCTGGTGTTGTGATCGTGGTATTCACTGACCTTTGGGAAGTATTTTGACATGTACATGGGTACCTTGGTCGCGTAGTGTATCTTGTAGACCAGGCCCATTGCAAGTTGCTGTACTCTGTCGTCTACTCTAAGCCATCCTAGGTTGTCAAAGTGGGCAGGGGTGAGGTGGGTTCTAGGAGTCAGGTCAAGCAGTAGTCTGACTAGCTTGTTTTGAGATGTTTGTAATTTGTTTTTTAGTGCCTTTGAGGTGCTTTGGTACCATGAGGTGCAAGCATAGTCGTAGTACCCTTGAATGAGTGCTCCTGCTAGAGTCTTCAGGGTATTCTTGTTTACCAGAGAGGAGATCCGGTACAAGAATCGCGTTCGTTGGTTGACTTTTTTTATTACATTGGATGCCATTTTGTCACAGGAAAGATTAGCCTCTAGGATGGAACCCAGGTAGGTAATTTCATCTTTCCTTGTGATAATATTGTCACCCACTGTAACCGAGAAGCCGTCGGTCTTGCTGAGTTTGTTATTTGAACCGAAGCGAATGGACTCTGTTTTGCCCATGTGTAATGATAGTTTGTTGTCGGCGAGCCATATGCAGATTTTGCCTAGTTCCGAGCTGAGGGCTTTTTCAACCTGTAACTTGTTTTTGTCAGAGACCAGCAGGGCTGAGTCGTCCGCAAACAGGAACAAGTTGCAGTCACAAGCTGACGACATGTCATTTGCATAAATTAGGAATAGTAGCGGTCCTAGTATGCTTCCTTGTGGAACACCACAGCTCACTGTGAGGGGGGGGGATAGGGTACCGTTTACCTCCACCATCTGTTCCCTCCCCTCCAGGTAGGATTGTATCCAGCTCACTGATAAACTATCAAAACCAATTGCTTTTAGCTTGTCAATCAGAATGGTGTGATTGACAGTGTCGAAGGCCTTTTGTAGGTCCAGCATGACCATGCCGCAGTATTTGCCCGCGTCCACCTCTTGTTTGATGTGGTCGTTCAAGTAGAGAAGGCATGTGTCAGTGGAGTGGGATGTTCTGAAGCCAGATTGGAATTCGTAGATTAGATTTTTTTCCGTGAGGTACTTTTCGATCTGTGTCTGTTAGCCTTGATTCAGGAACTCACTATGTGCTTCCCTGACTGCATGGAGAAAGAGAGAGAGAGAGAGAGAGAGAGAGAGAGAGAGAGAGAGAGAGAGAGAGAGAGAGAGAGAGAGAGAGAGAGGGAGAGACCCAATAATGCGGCACCCTGGGGTCTAATCCTCCATTCTGTATGTTGTTTTCACTTATGCCATTTTGAGTCCCAAACGTAATGGTAAGAGACACCGTATGGCTTCAGAGGGGTGGTGACAGGGAGAGTAAGGACACCGTATAGCTTCAGAGGGGTGGTGACAGGGAGAGTAAGGACACCGTATAGCTTCAGAGGGGTGGTGACAGGGAGAGTAGGGACACCGTATGGCTTCAGAGGGGTGGTGACAGGGAGAGTAGGGACACCGTATGGCTTCAGAGGGGTGGTGACAGGGAGAGTAAGGACACCGTATGGCTTCAGAGGGGTGGTGACAGGGAGAGTAGGGACACCGTATGGTTTCAGAGGGGTGGTGACAGGGAGAGTAAGGACACCGTATGGCTTCAGAGGGGTGGTGACAGGGAGAGTAAGGACACCGTATGGCTTCAGAGGGGTGGTGACAGGGAGAGTAAGGACACCGTATGGTTTCAGAGGGGTGGTGACAGGGAGAGTAAGGACACCGTATGGCTTCAGAGGGGTGGTGACAGGGAGAGTAAGGACACCGTATGGTTTCAGAGGGGTGGTGACAGGGAGAGTAGGGACACCGTATGGCTTCAGAGGGGTGGTGACAGGGAGAGTAGGGACACCGTATGGTTTCAGAGGGGTGGTGACAGGGAGAGTAAGGACACCGTATGGCTTCAGAGGGGTGGTGACAGGGAGAGTAAGGACACCGTATGGCTTCAGAGGGGTGGTGACAGGGAGAGTAGGGACACCGTATGGCTTCAGAGGGGTGGTGACAGGGAGAGTAGGGACACCGTATGGCTTCAGAGGGGTGGTGACAGGGAGAGTAGGGACACCGTATGGCTTCAGAGGGGTGGTGACAGGGAGAGTAGGGACACCGTATGGCTTCAGAGGGGTGGTGACAGGGAGAGTAGGGACACCGTATGGCTTCAGAGGGGTGGTGACAGGGAGAGTAGGAGGGACACCGTATGGCTTCAGAGGGGTGGTGACAGGGAGAGTAGGGACACCGTATGGCTTCAGAGGGGTGGTGACAGGGAGATTAGGAGGGACACCGTATGGCTTCAGAGGGGTGGTGACAGGGAGAGTAAGGACACCGTATGGCTTCAGAGGGGTGGTGACAGGGAGAGTAAGGACACCGTATGGCTTCAGAGGGGTGGTGACAGGGAGAGTAAACCTGCAAACTACCTAACGCCTAGTTTATCACTGGTTAAGCTTAGGCGACTCTTTCAAAGTTGGTTAAGGTTAGAGTTTGGAATCAGGGCTGGTGTTCTATCGCCCTGCTCTAAGACAAACTCTAACCTTAACCAACTTTGAAAGAGTGCCTAAGCTTAACCGGTGATAGAAACAGGCGTCACACGATTGACGCAGATGTCACATGACCAGAAACGTCAGTGGCCAATCAGATCGCAGAACGCAACGCGGAACTGGAAATGGGTTGGTAAAAGTAATGACGCAGTAGGGACACCGTATGGCTTCAGAGGGGTGGTGACAGGAAGAGAGTAGGGACTTTCTGGATGACCCTCAATTTTCACACCATTCCGCCCCATGTTTGCTATAATGGTTGTATGGATGTTATATGGTTGTATGGTTTGTTATATGGTTCTATAGTTTGTTATATGTTTGTATGGTTTGTTATATGGTTGTATCATGGTTTGTTATATGGTTGTATAGTTTGTTATATGGTTGTATCATGGTTTGTTATATGGTTGTATAGTTTGTTATATGGTTGTATGGTTTGTAATATGGTTGTATGGTTTGTTATATGTTTGTATGGTTTGTTATATGGTTGTATCATAGTTTGTTATATGTTGTATAGTTTGTTATATGGTTGTATGGTTTGTTATATGGTTGTATCATGGTTTGTTATATGGTTGTATAGTTTGTTTTATGGTTGTATGGTTTGTAATATGGTTGTATGGTTTGTTATATGGTTCTATGGTTTGTTATATGTTTGTATGGTTTGTTATATGTTTGGATGGTTTGTTATATGGTTCTATGGTTTGTTATATGTTTGTATGGTTTGTTATATGGTTGTATGGTTTGTTATATGGTTGTATGGTTTGTTATATGGTTCTATAGTTTGTTATATGTTTGTATGGTTTGTTATATGGTTGTATCATGGTTTGTTATATGGTTGTATAGTTTGTTATATGGTTGTATCATGGTTTGTTATATGGTTGTATAGTTTGTTATATGGTTGTATGGTTTGTAATATGGTTGTATGGTTTGTTATATGTTTGTATGGTTTGTTATATGGTTGTATCATAGTTTGTTATATGGTTGTATAGTTTGTTATATGGTTGTATGGTTTGTTATATGGTTGTATCATGGTTTGTTATATGGTTGTATAGTTTGTTTTATGGTTGTATGGTTTGTAATATGGTTGTATGGTTTGTTATATGGTTCTATGGTTTGTTATATGTTTGTATGGTTTGTTATATGTTTGGATGGTTTGTTATATGGTTCTATGGTTTGTTATATGTTTGTATGGTTTGTTATATGGTTGTATGGTTTGTTATATGGTTGTATGGTTTGTTATATGGTTCTATGATTTGTTATATGGTTATATGGTTTGTTATATGGTTCTATGGTTTGTTATATGGTTCTATGGTTTGTTATATGGTTGTATGGTTTGTTATATGTTTGTATGGTTTGTAATATGGTTGTATGGTTTGTAATATGGTTGTATGGTTTGTTATATGGTTCTATGATTTGTTATATGGTTATATGGTTTGTTATATGGTTCTATGGTTTGTTATATGGTTGTATGGTTTGTTATATGGTTCTATGGTTTGTTATATGGTGCTATGGTTTGTTATATGTTTGTATGGTTTGTTATATGGTTGTATCATAGTTTGTTATATGGTTGTATAGTTTGTTATATGGTTGTATGGTTTGTTATATGGTTGTATCATGGTTTGTTATATGGTTGTATAGTTTGTTTTATGGTTGTATGGTTTGTAATATGGTTGTATGGTTTGTTATATGGTTCTATGGTTTGTTATATGTTTGTATGGTTTGTTATATGTTTGGATGGTTTGTTATATGGTTCTATGGTTTGTTATATGTTTGTATGGTTTGTTATATGGTTGTATGGTTTGTTATATGGTTGTATGGTTTGTTATATGGTTCTATGATTTGTTATATGGTTATATGGTTTGTTATATGGTTCTATGGTTTGTTATATGGTTCTATGGTTTGTTATATGGTTGTATGGTTTGTTATATGTTTGTATGGTTTGTAATATGGTTGTATGGTTTGTAATATGGTTGTATGGTTTGTTATATGGTTCTATGATTTGTATGGTTATATGGTTTGTTATATGGTTCTATGGTTTGTTATATGGTTGTATGGTTTGTTATATGGTTCTATGGTTTGTTATATGGTGCTATGGTTTGTTATATGTTTGTATGGTTTGTTATATGGTTGTATGGTTTGTTATATGGTTGTATGGTTTGTTATATGGTTGTATGGTTTGTTATATGGTTGTATGGTTATAATTCATCTATTCTCACTCTACATTTGCCTCAAGGACCCATAAAGTCCACTATATGATTGTCCAACATTTAGAATTTTTAGAAAAACAAAATGTTTGACATCTTCTAAACCATAGGTCTGATTTATATTGATCATTACTGTAAAAACCTTTTATAACATTTTACAAGGCTTGTTGATGTCTAATTGTGTTTTGAACTTCAAAAGGGGCATGGCTCAGTACATAAATAGACCAAAGTTGACAACCGTTTGGCCAATTGTCACAAATCTGAAATACCCTTAAAGTTGAATTCCAATCGACCACTAGGGGGCACTACAAATCTAAGAAATGTGTGTGGCATAACACAAATTCCATACAATTCCATACATTCCAATTTTCCATTTTCTGATAAAAATTGTATTCGATGTTTGATTCTCTATTCTAAAAAGAAAATGCATACTACATCTATACTCTATACTCAATCTATACATATTTACTACCGTCACTGTCTATAACTGCCTTACACTGTAATCATAACTACCTACCTAAACCATAGTCTACACATAACACTGTATGATAGCATGTACAATAATACTGTATATACTATATTATTACATGGCGTTTAAAAATTCGGCAAAATGCTTGATTGTGATTGGTCAATAGCGCACGGTTGCCCCTAGCAGTGGTCAATTATTTCTCAATAATTCACCGCTTCTAGGGGCAACGCGTAATAATGACCGCTGCTAGGGGCAACGCCTCGCAGCCGGACTCTCGCAGCGTTATACCATGCACAGCTGCACTGCATCAGGTGCAATCAAGCACACAGCTGCCGACGCCAGAGTCATAGTTGTTCAGCAACAGAACAACCGCGTCTGCATTTGATCTCGTCTTGTCGATGGTGCAAAATTAATTACGTATATTGTTAGTAAGTTAGCCCTGTAATAAGCGGGATAATGTATAGCTATACTTGGTCATTGTCGCAAAATAATTGACCTTAACTGTGTTTACAACACGCCTCTGTGTTCCAGAACGCAGTTTGGAGTCAATTATTTTGCGACAATGACCTCGTAGCTATACATTATCCCTTACATATTTACTGTATATATATTTTTCCACATCTGTCTGTATATACCTGCATATAATCCTTTTTACATACCTGTATACAGTACTATATCGACAGTATATCTATATACAGATCCAGCTCTTAAAAATCGAACCTCTACTGCAAAAGTGCAGTGTCGATAACGCCTCGTTAACAGCACTGCCAGGTTAATGGTGCCTGATTACCGCAGTAGCAGAGCAGAGCTCAGAGTCCTAAGAGCTGCATCTGTACATGTCTTATAGTCCCCACTCTTACTAGTTATACCACTGGCCAGTATGGCTGCTACCATAGTGTCTTTATACCTGTATGACAGTACATACATCAGTTTAGCATTATTACTCAGTAGTGCTTATTTATATATACTCCAGTTTAATCACATGTACATTGTATATTACTACTTTGCACGTTGGTTGGATGCCAAACTTCTTTTTGTTGTACTGTATTTGTGCTATACTGGATGTATAATTACATCATCATACATTTTCTTTCTGATTCTGTATTGAGATTGTTACACTCCTAGTTATCTTTCTGATTCTGTATTGAGATTGTTACACTCCTAGTTATCTTTCTGATTCTGTATTGAGATTGTTACACTCCTAGTTATCTTTCTGATTCTGTATTGAGATTGTTACACTCCTAGTTATCTTTCGTAAGTCATCACTCAGATAACAAACAGACAACATTGAAGCGTGTAAATAACTAGTAATAAATAAAGCTGTCAACATGAATTCATTTAACCCTGGTCCTGTCCTGGTCCTGTCCTGGGAGCCCGGTACTGTCCTGGGAGCCCGGTCCTGTCATGGTCCTGTCCTGGGAGCCCGGTCCTGTCCTGGGAGCCCTGGTCCTGTCCTGGAAGCCCTGGCAACAGTCCTGTCTTGGGAGCCCTGGCAACAGTCCTGTCCTGGGAGGAGAGGCAGGAGTCAGAGGCTTCACGCAGGGACAGTAGAGGGCTGGCTGGATGCCTCGCATCTCACAATAACATTACTGGGTGTTGTACTAACAGCACTGTTTATTATCTCTGGAGAGGGAGGGAGAGAGAGAGGGAGAGGGAGGGAGAGAGAAGGAGAGAGAGAGGGAGAGAGAGAAGGAGAGGGAGGGAGAGAGAGGGAGAGAGAGAGACAGACAGACAGACAGACAGACAGACAGACAGACAGACAGACAGACAGACAGACAGACAGACAGACAGACAGACAGACAGACAGACAGACAGACAGACAGACAGACAGACAGACAGACAGACAGACAGACAGACAGACAGACAGACAGACAGACAGACAGACAGACAGACAGACAGACAGACAGACAGACAGACAGACAGACAGACAGACAGACAGACAGACAGACAGACAGACAGACAGACAGACAGACAGACAGACAGACAGACAGACAGACAGACAGACAGACAGACAGACAAGTAGTAAAAGTGCTCCTGATAGAGAGATGGAGAGAAAGGTGAGATTGAGGCAGAGGGAGAAACAAGAATGAGGAATTAGGGGTTGAGAGACAATAAAACACAGATGGAGACAGAGAGAAAGTGAGTGAGTGTGAGAGAGAGAGAGAGAGAGAGAGAGAGAGAGAGAGAGAGAGAGAGAGAGAGAGAGAGAGAGAGAGAGAGAGAGAGAGAGAGAGAGAGAGAGAGAGAGGGTGGGGAACTATATTTTCTTTCGCCAGGCCAAAGCAGCCTCAGAAGACAGCAGGCCCCCTGCTAGCCATGTTTTAACAGACCAAGGTAACGAGAGAGACAGAGGGGCCTTTCTCACTCACCTATTGGGATCGAATCACTGCTCCCGGGAACGGGGGGGAGTGTTCTCACTCAGACGGACACACCCCTTTTGGGATCGAACCGGCGCTGATTCGTTTTACCCCCCGCTGAACCTGGGACAGTTGGATTAGGTGGTTTCGGAATCGGGCCAGTGGGAGCGGGGGGCGTGACACACACAACGTCGTTACTGTCATGCTTGCTTGAATTTTGGGCAGATAAAACCACACTGGACAATACCCACAAAAACGATAATTATGGGCAATTTGAGAGTTCAGACCTCAACCAAAAACAAGCATGTGGAACCTCACAGCTCAGTGGATGAAAACATGAAGCCACGTTACAAAGCACAGCACTTCTGGCTCGCATTAGGCCTGGCAATTTTTGTTTGCCATGCTATTTCTATACATTAGTTTCTTGTTTGAATGCATTTATTTCTATTAGACCAGTGGTGCCCAACCAGTCGGCCGTGGTCGACCAGTAGATCAATGACATGTAATATAATTGCCACAAGCGATGGGATAATGTTAGCTGCTGGACAGGCTAAGCTAACTAGCGTTAGCCGTTAGCTTAGCGTTAGCCATTGCTGTATACTATACTTTCTTGTTCGAATGCATTTATTTCTATTAGACCAGTGGTGCCCAACCAGTCGGCCGTGGTCGACCAGTAGATCAATGACATTCAATATAATCGATGCAACAATGTTACTAGTGTTACATAACGGATGTGCACAAGAACACTTCAAAGTGCTCACCGGCGTGAAACAGGGCTGCCTACTTTCCCCCTTCCTCTTCCTCCTATGCATCGACTGGATCATGAGGCAAACCACAACCAATAAAAAGACTGGCATCCAGTGGAGTCTAACGGAGCACCTCGCAGACCTGGGCCCTCATTCATCAACGTGGACTTTGACCTTGACCTACTTCCACACGTAAGCACGGAATTTAGAACTAGCGCACGCACAGGGAAGTCGGCATTCATCACACGTGCGTAAGCAGGCTCTACGCACACCTGTCATGATGAATTCCACCTTGGCCCTGCGCCGCAGCTCGTGCACGCTTTCACGTATTTGCATACCAAAACCGCCCCGACCAACCAAATATGGTCAGGCCCTCCCCTTCAAATACCATGAGGGAATCCCTGTGCGTGGAATGTTGGAGGATGGCAAAGCGAACGAAAAAGAGAAACTACACAGACACCGAGGTGGAGGTCCTCGTAACGGAGGTGGATAAATAAAAGGCGGATTTGTAAACGGTGATGTCAGATATCAACGGCTCCCTAAGACCATTGCTGCAATTCTGCCTGGACAGCTCAAAATACTAATAAAGACCGTTCGTTGACCACTGTTTGGCGTTGGTTGTGTTGTGTGTCATTATAACCGTGCTGTACAATATGAATGCCTTTATTAGTTGTGTTCGATTGGCTATATGATTTTTAGAGGCATCTATTTTGTTGTCGGCTAATAAAGACTGCGCTGGAATATGACTGCCTTTTCCCGTGTTGTTTGATTAATACCCACGGATTAAAGTTCTCCTCAATTCTATTCCAAATCGCGATGGATCTCCCGTCAATTTTCTACCTGCTGCATGATTTCTAGAGGCATACTACTACAATCTATTTTGATGTCAGTATTGGGTAGCCTATATAAACAATATAATACGAGAGCATATACAAGAACAATGAATCTCACTGCATGTATGATGTATCCTGCCTTTCAATACATGAACTTGAATTCCATCATATAGTCTGTCCACTATCTGCATGGTGTCATTGCAATGCGTTTTCTATTCTTTCTTGTACAGTAAAAAGGGGGAAGAACACTATATTCATATGACTTATTCTGCTTACAGCTTCGAAATTCCACTTGTTTCATTTAACGTAAAGCCTTTTAAATATAATCAAAACGTTCCCGTGTTTCGGCGGTCTGTGCGCAAAATAATAACGAGTTGAGCTTTATGATTTATGATGAATTGAAAATGGGGGACCCTGATGTAAACAGGACGAAGGTTGGTCTGCATCCCCAATTAACAATTGTATGTACTGAGCTGTACTGTACTGTACCCATTCTGCAATCTGTTAATAAACTTTTCAATCAATCAATCAATCAAGCTACGCGGAGCGCAGTCAGTCAGTAGCCTACACCCCGTATATTCCGATAACGCTATATAAACCATGAATGAATGAATGAATGAGAACTTTATTAACAGATTGCAGAATGGGTACAGTACAGTACAGCTCAATACATACAATTGTTAAGGGGATGCAGACCAGAGAAAGACTTTCGTCTTGTTTACATCAGGGTCCCCCATTTTCAATTCATCGTAACATATATGACATGCTGCATTCATTCTGAGAGAAAGATCTATTATTCCAAATGCTATTTATAGGGTTTTGACCATAATTACACTACTGTTGCTATTTTACAATGAACTATAATGAACTACGGTTCATAGAACATCCAGTGTTATTATGCACAGAAGCTCATTTCCTTGTTGTAATAATATATTCTACCACTGGGCGCGAGGTACGCCAGGTCCGAAATGTGCGTAGATGTAAGCACGAAGTCAAGTTCAAGTTGAAGTTGATGAATCCCACTCTTTGCTTAGAAATGATCGTACGCACGGGTTACGCACAGATCTGTGCGTAGAACACGTTGATGCATGAGGGCCCTGGACTTTGCGGATGACATCGCACTACTCTCACACAACCATCAACAGATGCAAGACAAAACCCAGCTGCTAGAAACAACTGCAGCTGGACTTGGGCTCAAAATAAATGGACAAAAAACTCAAGTAATCAGAGTCAATAATAAAAGCACAAACCCCATAACCATCGGGGGCCAGACACTGGAAGAGGTTGACAAATTCACATACTTGGGTAGTGTTATAGCTGTTGATGGCGGGACTGAGGAAGACGTAAGGGCAAGAATAGGAAAAGCAAGAGCAACATTCAACATGTTAAACAAGATATGGAAAACCCGAAACATCAAACTCAACACCAAGCTCAAAATCTTCAACTCCAATGTCAAATCCATTCTGCTATATGGCTCTGAAACCTGGAAAACCACCACTAACATCAACAATAAACTGCAGACCTTCATCAACCATTGTCTGAGACGTATCCTCAGGATCTTCTGGCCAAACACAATTACCAACATCAAGCTGTGGGACCATGCACCAAGCAAGAATCAGTGGAGGTCCAGCTGACCAGGAGAAAATGGAGCTGGATTGGGCACACACTTCGAAGACACAAAACCGCAATAACCAAACAGGCATTAACCTGGAACCCACAAGGCAAGCGAGGCAGAGGAAGACCCAAAAACACCTGGAGAAGAGACACTGAGCAGGAACTCAAGACAAGGGGACTGACGTGGAAACAGCTGGAGGGGATGGCGCGAGACAGACGGGGGTGGAAACTTTTCATCAATGGCCTATGTTCCGAAAGGAATAAAAAGGCCTAAGTAAGTAAAGTAATGTTACTAGTAAAAGGCTAAGCTAACTAGCGTTAGCCGTTAGCTTAACATTATCGTTAACCCTGCAAAACGCTCAAAAGCGGACTCTACAACACCATCCATTCGTGATAAAATGGGGTGGGTTATATTGACAAGGCTTGACAACAGAGGTTCAAATATAACTTCATATTTATTGGTTATTTGTTCATTTTATATCAGCATCCAGTCTCCGCCGTTGTGTTAAGACACTTCCTGTTTACATTTTCGAACGTGACATCATCGCCTACGGCAAGCGTAAACGCTCAAAAGGCAAACCGTAAACAGAACCCGGAGCGAACCAAGACTGCAGTGTGTACACAAACTAGAGGGGGGAGAGGGAGGGGGGAAGTTCGCATTAGATCTCGGAACGGGCTAGAACGGAATGGAATGGAAACGAATAGGTGAGTGAGAAAGGCCCCAGAGAGAGAGAGAGAGAGAGGTGGGATGGAAAAGGAGATGGAGAGAATTGTACAATAATTTATTGTTGCAGATTCAACACACAAAACAAATCCATATAAAAGGCAGAAAGACAAAATTAGAGAGAGATAGAGAGGGACAGAGAGAGAGAGGCAGAGAGAGTGAGAAAGGAATGAGGGGGGAAGAAAAAGAGGAGAAAACAGAAGGGAGTTTGGAGAGAGGGGGAGCGATGGGTGGAGACAAGTTTACAGAGAGAGAGGTGGATAGAGAGAGGCAGAGGTGGATAGAGAGAGAGAGAGAGAGGGAGAGAAAGAGAGAGATAGACACACACAGAGAGAGAGAGACAGAGGTGAAAAGAGAGAGAGAGAGAGAGAGAGAGAGAGAGAGAGAGAGAGATAGAGAGAGAGAGAGAGAGAGAGAGAGAGAGAGAGAGAGAGAGAGAGAGAGAGAGAGAGAGAGAGAGAGAGAGAGAGAGAGATAAAGAAAGAGAGGTCATTTTAATGTTTATCCTCCTCTGTGATGATGTGGTTCAGTGAGTGTGTTTCAGAGTCCAGCTGGTAGATGGTTGTTGTTTCAGGATGTTGAAATGAAGACAGGTTCTCTGAGATGGTGCACTTTGCATGCAACACTGTTACAACACCATTACACTACTATTACACCACTAATACAACACTGTTACAACACCATTACACTACTATTACACCACTAATACAACCTTATTACAACACTATTACACCACTAATACAACACTAATACAACACTAATACACCACTAATACAACCTTATTACAACACTATTACACCACTAATACAACACTAATACAACACTAATACACCACTAATACAACCTTATTACAACACTATTACACCACTAATACAACCTTATTACAACACTATTACACCACTAATACAACCTTATTACAACACTATTACACCACTAATACAACATTATTACAACACTATTACACCACTAATACAACCTTATTACAACACTATTACACCACTAATACAACCTTATTACAACATTATTACACCACTAATACAACCTTATTACAACACTATTACACCACTAATACAACCTTATTACAACACTATTACACCACTAATACAACCTTATTACAACACTAATACAACATTATTACACCACTAATACAACACTAATACACCACTAATACAACATTATTACACCACTAATACAACATTATTACACCACTAATACAACACTATTACAACACTATTACAACACTATTACACCACTAATACAACACTATTACACCACTAATACAACACTATTACAACACTATTACAACACTATTACAACATTATTACACCACTAATACAACCTTATTACAACATTATTACAACACTATTACAACATTATTACACCACTAATACACCACTATTACAACATTATTACAACACTAATACAACACTATTACACCACTAATACAACACTATTACAACACTATTACAACACTATTACAACACTATTACAACACTAATACAACACTAATACAACACTATTACAACACTATTACCACACTATTACAACACTATTACCACACTATTACACCACTAATACAACACTATTACACCACTATTACAACACTATTACAACACTATTACAACACTATTACACCACTAATACAACACTAATACAACACTATTACAACACTAATACAACACTATTACAACACTATTACAACACTATTACAACATTATTACAACACTAATACAACACTATTACAACACTATTACAACACTATTACAACACTATTACACCATTATTACAACACTAATACAACACTATTACAACACTATTACAACACTATTACAACACTATTACAACACTATTACACCACTAATACAACACTAATACAACACTAATACAACACTATTACAACACTATTACAACACTATTACACCACTAATACAACACTATTACAACACTATTACAACACTATTACAACATTATTACAACACTAATACAACACTATTACAACACTATTACAACACTATTACACCACTAATACAACACTATTACAACACTATTACACCACTAATACAACACTATTACAACACTATTACACCACTAATACAACACTATTACAACACTATTACAACACTATTACAACACTAATACAACACTAATACAACACTATTACACCACTAATACAACACTATTACAACACTATTACAACACTATTACAACATTATTACAACACTAATACAACACTATTACAACACTATTACAACATTATTACAACACTAATACAACATTATTACACCACTAATACACCACTATTACAACATTATTACAACACTAATACACCACTATTACAACATTATTACACCACTAATACAACACTATTACACCACTATTACAACACTATTACCACACTATTACAACACTATTACAACACTAATACAACACTATTACACCACTATTACAACACTATTACAACACTATTACAACACTATTACAACACTATTACCACACTATTACAACACTAATACAACACTATTACAACACTATTACCACACTATTACAACACTGTTACAACACTAATACAAAATTATTACATTACATTTCATTGTATACTTGTATGCCGTGACAAATAAAAAACTCTTGACTCTCTTATTGTTACCATCTCTCCCATTACATGGCTGTGGATCCTATCTTTATGTTTTAGGACACAACATATCAGATAAATCCTAGTTGAGTAAATGTAATTTCTCCCATGCGGGGGACCAGGTGGGTTACAGGTAGAGGGTGTCCCCACAGTGTCTAAATCAGGCCCATAAAGATGCTCGCTGGGTGGGCCGGGCGGGAGAGGCACCAGCTGACACACCTCCAGGCCCTGTGTTATCTACCAACCATCACTGGCTCATCCACACACACACACACACACACACACACACACACACACACACACACACACACACACACACACACACACACACACACACACACACACACACACACACGCACACGCTCACACACGCACGCACACACACACACACACGCACACACACACTCACAGACACACTCACGCATACACACACACACACACACACACACACACACACACACACACACACACACACACACACACACACACACACACACACACACACACACACACACACACACACACACACACGCACACACACACAGACACACTCACGCATACACACACAGACACACACAAACATTCACACACACACACACACTCACACACACACACACACACACACAAATATGAGTGTGCGTGTGTGTGCATCCATCCACATTTGTGTCTATTTTGAAAGCATGATAGCTAATCAATTCTATTTTTAGGGCAAAATGTTTTCATTTCAATTTGTTTTACTGTGTAACGATAAAAGCACTGTACACCTCTCTCTCTCTCTCTCTCCCTCTCTCTCTATCTCTCTCGCTCCCTTCCTCTCCTCCTATAATTACAGTCATTACCATCTATCAGAATGAAGCCACACAGGTTTTATCAGTGGATGGGGTCCATCTCTCCATTAGATTGATGGTGCAGCAGAGTAGAGTTCAAGCAGATAGTGAGGCATTATAGTGTTCGGTTACTGCCGTCCCACAGGCAAGCCCAGCGCACCCTTAAAGGAACACGCCAGCATTATGGGAAATGTGTTTTGATTATGTACTTACCAACCTGGGTGTGAAAATTTACCCCCACCTAAACTTTGAGGCCCATATTAAACACCTGTGCAAAACCTCCCTTTTCCACCTCAGGAACATTGCCAAACTCCGTCCCACACTCACCCTCCCAGATGCTGAAAAACATGTCCACACCTTTGTCTCCTCCAGGCTGGATTACCGTAGCGCACTTCTCATCTGGATTCCTAGCAAGAGCCTCCAG
Source organism: Notolepis coatsorum (assembly GCF_963971535.1). Taxonomy (NCBI): domain Eukaryota; kingdom Metazoa; phylum Chordata; class Actinopteri; order Aulopiformes; family Paralepididae; genus Notolepis; species Notolepis coatsorum. The sequence goes on along the minus strand of NC_140169.1, from coordinate 206,640,420 downwards.
AGGCTCCAATACATCCAGAACATCGCTGCTAGGATCCTGATGAGAGTGCGTAAGTACGACCACATCACACCCATCCTCCACTCACTTCACTGGCTCCCCATCACCCGCCCGGACTGAATACAAAATATCCCTTCTGACCCATCAGTGCATCCACCCACGGAAATGCCCCCCCCCCCCCACCTCAAAGATCTCCTCACCCCAGAACCCTCCACCCGTAACCTTCGCTCTGCCAACACAAATCACCTCCATCCCGGCAGGACCAAGCTCTGCATCATGAGCGACCGGGCCTTCTGCTCGGCTCCTTCTCGCCTGGACGGTTCATTAGAGAGAGCAGCGTGGGTCTGGACGGTTCATTAGAGAGAGAGCAGCGTGGGCCTGGACGGTTTATTAGTGAGAGAGCAGCGTGGGCCTGGACGGTTCATTAGAGAGAGCAGCGTGGGCCTGGACGGTTCATTAGAGAGAGCAGCGTGGGTCTGGACTGTTCATTAGAGAGAGCAGCGTGGGCCTGGACGGTTCATTAGAGAGAGCAGCGTGGGCCTGGACGGTTCATTAGAGAGAGCAGCGTGGGTCTGGACGGTTCATTAGAGAGAGCAGCGTGGGCCTGGACGGTTCATTAGTGAGAGAGCAGCGTGGGTCTGGACGGTTCATTAGAGAGAGAGCAGCGTGGGCCTGGACGGTTTATTAGAGAGAGAGCAGCGTGGGCCTGGACGGTTCATTAGAGAGAGCAGCGTGGGTCTGGACGGTTCATTAGAGAGAGAGCAGCGTGGGCCTGGACGGTTTATTAGTGAGAGAGCAGCGTGGGCCTGGACGGTTCATTAGAGAGAGAGCAGCGTGGGCCTGGACGGTTCATTAGAGAGAGAGCAGCGTGGGCCTGGACGGTTCATTAGTGAGAGAGCAGCGTGGGCCTGGACGGTTTATTAGTGAGAGAGCAGCGTGGGCCTGGACGGTTCATTAGAGAGAGAGCAGCGTGGGCCTGGACGGTTCATTAGTGAGAGAGCAGCGTGGGCCTGGACGGTTCATTAGAGAGAGAGCAGCGTGGGCCTGGACGGTTCATTAGTGAGAGACCAGCGTGGGCCTGGACGGTTCATTAGAGAGAGCAGCGTGGGCCTGGACGGTTTATTAGTGAGAGAGCAGCGTGGGCCTGGACGGTTCATTAGAGAGAGCAGCGTGGGTCTGGACGGTTCATTAGAGAGAGCAGCGTGGGCCTGGACGGTTCATTAGAGAGAGCAGCGTGGGCCTGGACGGTTCATTAGAGAGAGAGCAGCGTGGGCCTGGACGGTTCATTAGAGAGAGCAGCGTGGGTCTGGACGGTTCATTAGAGAGAGCAGCGTGGGCCTGGACGGTTCATTAGAGAGAGCAGCGTGGGTCTGGACGGTTCATTAGAGAGAGCAGCGTGGGCCTGGACGGTTCATTAGAGAGAGCAGCGTGGGCCTGGACGGTTCATTAGAGAGAGCAGCGTGGGCCTGGACGGTTCATTAGAGAGAGCAGCGTGGGTCTGGACGGTTCATTAGAGAGACCAGCGTGGGTCTGGACGGTTCATTAGAGAGAGCAGCGTGGGCCTGGACGGTTCATTAGTGAGAGAGCAGCATGGACTGTTCATTAGTGAGAGAGCAGTGTGGGCCTGGACGGTTCATTAGAGAGAGCAGCGTGGGTCTGGACGGTTCATTAGTGAGAGAGCAGCATGGACTGTTCATTAGTGAGAGAGCAGTGTGGGCCTGGACGGTTCATTAGAGAGAGCAGCGTGGGCCTGGACGGTTCATTAGAGAGAGAGCAGCATGGACTGTTCATTAGTGAGAGAGCAGTGTGGGCCTGGACGGTTCATTAGAGAGAGCAGCGTGGGTCTGGACGGTTCATTAGTGAGAGAGCAGCGTGGGTCTGGACGGTTCATTAGTGAGAGAGCAGCGTGGGTCTGGACGGTTCATTAGTGAGAGAGCAGCGTGGGCCTGGACGGTTCATTAGTGAGAGAGCAGCGTGGGCCTGGACGGTTCATTAGTGAGAGAGCAGCGTGGGCCTGGACGGTTCATTAGTGAGAGAGCAGCGTGGGTCTGGACGGTTCATTAGAGAGAGCAGCGTGGGCCTGGACGGTTCATTAATGAGAGAGCAGCGTGGGCCTGGACGGTTCATTAGAGAGAGCAGCGTGGGCCTGGACGGTTCATTAGTGAGAGAGCAGTGTGGGTCTGGACGGTTCATTAGAGAGAGCAGCGTGGGCCTGGACGGTTCATTAGTGAGAGAGCAGCGTGGGCCTGGACGGTTCATTAATGAGAGAGCAGCGTGGACGGTTCATTAATGAGAGAGCAGCGTGGGCCTGGACGGTTCATTAGTGAGAGAGCAGCGTGGGCCTGGACGGTTCATTAGTGAGAGAGCAGCGTGGGCCTGGACGGTTCATTAGTGAGAGAGCAGCGTGGGTCTGGACGGTTCATTAGTGAGAGAGAGAGCAGCGTGGGCCTGGACGGTTCATTAGTGAGAGAGCAGCATAATTAATTCCAAGCCCTCACACTACCTGGGCTTTCCATGTTTCGAGCGGACAGATCTAGGGAACTCTCGGGAAATAGCAAAGGAGGGGTGTATTCTTCATGGTCAATAATGCCTGGTGTGATCCTCACTCACACTAAAATCATTCTGTTCCTCAGACCTGGAATATCCTTCTTATCTTATGCCAGCCCTTCTGGATACAGAGGGAGTTCACAGCTGTTATGTTAGCTGTGTAGATGCCGTCTAGTGGCGAGACAGACGGGGCACTCAAAGAAATGTATGAAACAATCTGTGAGGATTCGCCTGTTCCCTGAACTTTTCCCTGCCTACTCTTCACCAGCCCCCACCCTTGTGAGAACTTTTGCCTGCCTCCTACTCTTCACCAGCCCCCACCCTTGGACATTCTGTTCCTCTACCCTCACGCACCTGTTGGGAGTTTGCAATCTGGTCTGGAGAGTACTTAGGTGGCAGACTCCCCTCCAGTCCTTGTCGGGTCGCTCTGTGTTCTGGACTCTGTGTTCGTTCTGTATCTGTATCTGTGTACACTCTGTGTTCATGGAGTTCTGTACGTTACCATCCTGTACGTTACCATCACCTGCCGCGTCTCCGGCGTGAGACGACGTGCCAGCCATCACCACCTGTCGCCGTTTGCCTGGAGTGGGACACCGTCTTCGCTCTCTAATTCTCTACGGGAGGTTTTCCAGTGTTCCCACTCCAGACGTCAAGCCGGCTCGTCATCGCTCCCGATTCCACGGGAGGAAGGCGTCTCTTCGTGATCCTCGTTCCTGGGGGAGAGGCTCGTCGTCGCTCCCTAGTATTCCACGGGAGGACGGCGTGTGCCCATCCCGTTCCCCTTGGACCCAGGCTCGTCGTCGCTCCCTAGTATTCCACGGGAGGATGGCGTGTTCCCATCCCGGTCCCCTGGGACCCCCTTTGTTCTGCGCTGCCCGTCTGCAGCACCCGAAGAGGAGGAGGAGGATCTCCGTGCCAGGCTCCACCGTCGGGCCCCTGTTCCCATGCCAGGCCTCCGCCGTCGGGCCCCTGTCCCCGTGCCAGGCCTCCGCCGTCGGAACCCTGTCCTCATCCCTGTAAGCAGCTCTGGCCCTCGCCCTGTCCAAGGCCTTAACCCTGTTCTCTGTCCCTGTCTCCAGCCCGCCTCTCCGGGCCTCTGTCCCTGTCCCCCTCTCCAGTGCCCCTGTTCCTGGCCCTGACACTTAGCCCTGGTCCTTAGCCCTGGCCCTTAGCCTTAGTCCCTTAGCCTGTTCGCCTCTTAAAGGCACAGTGCCGCATTTTCCAGATTTCCTTGACTCTAGTGTTTTTGTGTTTTCCCTTAAAGGGACTGTGCCGCTTTTTGTTCTATAATAAATATTTGCCCTGTTTTGGCTTACTCTCATACCTGTCTTGTGTTGTGCGATTGGGGTCGGTTACAAACCATAACAGTACGACCCGACCCGTCGACGACCCCAGCCAGCACAGACAGTGTATGTGAGTTAGCCTCGTTAGTTCCCCTGTTAGTTCCCCTGTTAGTTCCCCTGTTAGTTCCCCTGTTGACTCCCCTGTTAGCTCCCTTGTTAGCCTCGTTAGCTCCCCTGTTAGCTACCCTGTTCCCCACTGCTAGGACTGCCCCTTCAGCTAGCAAGGTCAGTCTCCCCGCTGCTAGGACTGCCTCTTCAGCTAGCAAGGTCAGTTTCCCCACTGCTAGGACTGCCCCTTCAGCTAGCAAGGTCAGTTTTCCCCACTGCTAGGACTGCCCCTTCAGCTAGCAAGGTCAGTTTCCCCACTGCTAGGACTGCCCCTTCAGCTAGCAAGGTCAGTCTCCCCACTGCTAGGACTGCCCCTTCAGCTAGCAAGGTCAGTTTCCCCACAGCTAGTACTGTCCTTCCAGCTAGCTTGTTCTCCTTTGCTAGTCCAGCCCAGTCTGCTAGCCTAGCTCCGGCAGCTAGCGCAGCCTCTATGCTAATGTTGCTGTACAGCTAGCATAGGCCCTGTAGCTAGCAATGCTCTGGCAGCTACCCAGTCCCTCTGCTAGCCCCACTTTAGGTGTAGCTTCCCCTGCTAGCATGGCCCAGTTTTTTTTTGTTTGTTGCTTTGTCTTGTCCCCTGCCCCGTCATGTTGGTGTTCTGACCGTCATGTTAGTGTTCTGCCCCGTCGTGGTCGTTTTTCGATCACCCGGTGGCTCCCGTGGGGGGGGGGGGTACTGTGAGGATTTGCCTGTTCCCTGAACTTTTCCCTGCCTACTCTTCACCAGTCCCCACCCTTGTGAGAACTTTTGCCTGCCTCCTACTCTTCACCAGCCCCCACCCTTGGACATTCTGTTCCTCTACCCTCACGCACCTGTTGGGAGTTTGCAATCTGGTCTGGAGAGTACTTAGGTGGCAGACTCCCCTCCAGTCCTTGTCGGGTCGCTCTGTGTTCTGGACTCTGTGTTCGTTCTGTATCTGTATCTGTGTACACTCTGTGTTCATGGAGTTCTGTACGTTACCATCCTGTACGTTACCATCACCTGCCGCGTCTCCGGCGTGAGACGACGTGCCAGCCATCACCACCTGTCGCCGTTTGCCTGGAGTGGGACACCGTCTTCGCTCTCTAATTCTCTACGGGAGGTTTTCCAGTGTTCCCACTCCAGACGTCAAGCCGGCTCGTCATCGCTCCCGATTCCACGGGAGGAAGGCGTCTCTTCGTGATCCTCGTTCCTGGGGGTGAGGCTCGTCGTCTCTCCCTAGTATTCCACGGGAGGACGGCGTGTGCCCATCCCGTTCCCCTTGGACCCAGGCTCGTCGTCTCTCCCTAGTATTCCACGGGAGGACGGCGTGTTCCCATCCCGGTCCCCTGGGACCCCCTTTGTTCTGCGCTGCCCGTCTGCAGCACCCGAAGAGGAGGAGGAGGATCTCCGTGCCAGGCTCCGCCGTCGGGCCCCTGTTCCCATGCCAGGCCTCCGCCGTCGGGCCCCTGTCCCCATGCCAGGCCTCCGCCGTCGGAACCCTGTCCTCATCCCTGTAAGCAGCTCTGTCCCTCGCCCTGTCCAAGGCCTTAACCCTGTTCTCTGTCCCTGTCTCCAGCCCGCCTCTCCGGGCCTCTGTCCCTGTCCCCCTCTCCAGTGCCCCTGTTCCTGGCCCTGACACTTAGCCCTGGTCCTTAGCCCTGGCCCTTAGCCTTAGTCCCTTAGCCTGTTCGCCTCTTAAAGGCACAGTGCCGCATTTTCCAGATTTCCTTGACTCTAGTGTTTTTGTGTTTTCCCTTAAAGGGACTGTGCCGCTTTTTGTTCTATAATAAATATTTGCCCTGTTTTGGTTTACTCTCATACCTGTCTTGTGTTGTGCGATTGGGGTCGGTTACAAACCATAACAGTACGACCCGACCCGTCGACAACCCCAGCCAGCACAGACAGTGTATGTGAGTTAGCCTTGTTAGTTCCCCTGTTAGTTCCCCTGTTAGTTCCCCTGTTAGTTCCCCTGTTGACTCCCCTGTTAGCTCCCTTGTTAGCCTCGTTAGCTCCCCTGTTAGCTACCCTGTTCCCCACTGCTAGGACTGCCCCTTCAGCTAGCAAGGTCAGTCTCCCCGCTGCTAGGACTGCCTCTTCAGCTAGCAAGGTCAGTTTTCCCCACTGCTAGGACTGCCCCTTCAGCTAGCAAGGTCAGTTTCCCCACTGCTAGGACTGCCCCTTCAGCTAGCAAGGTCAGTCTCCCCACTGCTAGGACTGCCCCTTCAGCTAGCAAGGTCAGTTTCCCCACAGCTAGTACTGTCCTTCCAGCTAGCTTGTTCTCCTTTGCTAGTCCAGCCCTGTCTGCTAGCCTAGCTCCGGCAGCTAGCGCAGCCTCTATGCTAATGTTGCTGTACAGCTAGCATAGGCCCTGTAGCTAGCAATGCTCTGGCAGCTACCCAGTCCCTCTGCTAGCCCCACTTTAGGTGTAGCTTCCCCTGCTAGCATGGCCCAGTTTTTTTTTGTTTGTTGCTTTGTCTTGTCCGCTGCCCCGTCATGTTGGTGTTCTGACCGTCATGTTAGTGTTCTGCCCCGTCGTGGTAGTTTTTCGATCGCCCGGTGGCTCCCGTGGGGGGGGAGGTACTGTGAGGATTCGCCTGTTCCCTGAACTTTTCCCTGCCTACTCTTCACCAGTCCCCACCCTTGTGAGAACTTTTGCCTGCCTCCTACTCTTCACCAGCCCCCACCCTTGGACATTCTGTTCCTCTACCCTCACGCACCTGTTGGGAGTTTGCAATCTGGTCTGGAGAGTACTTAGGTGGCAGACTCCCCTCCAGTCCTTGTCGGGTCGCTCTGTGTTCTGGACTCTGTGTTCGTTCTGTATCTGTATCTGTGTACACTCTGTATCTGTGTTCATGGAGTTCTGTACGTTACCATCCTGTACGTCACCATCACCTGCCGCTTCTCCGGCGTGAGACGACGTGCCAGCCATCACCACCTGTCGCCGTTTGCCTGGAGTGGGACACCGTCTTCGCTCTCTAATTCTCTACAGGAGGTTTTCCAGTGTTCCCACTCCAGACGTCAAGCCGGCTCGTCATCGCTCCCGATTCCACGGGAGGAAGGCGTCTCTTCGTGATCCTCGTTCCTGGGGGTGAGGCTCGTCGTCGCTCCCTAGTATTCCACGGCAGGACGGCGTGTGCCCATCCCGTTCCCCTTGGACCCAGGCTCGTCATCGCTCCCTAGTATTCCACGGGAGGACGGCGTGTTTCCATCCCGGTCCCCTGGGACCCCCTTTGTTCTGCGCTGCCCGTCTGCAGCACCCGAAGAGGAGGAGGAGGAGGATCTCCGTGCAAGGCTCCGCCGTCGGGCCCCTGTTCCCGTGCCAGGCCTCCGCCGTCGGGCCCCTGTCCCCGTGCCAGGCCTCCGCCGTCGGAACCCTGTCCTCATCCCTGTAAGCAGCTCTGGCCCTCGCCCTGTCCAAGGCCTTAACCCTGTTCTCTGTCCCTGTCTCCAGCCCGCCTCTCTGGGCCTCTGTCCCTGACCCCTCTCCAGTGCCCCTGTTCCTGGCCCTGACACTTAGCCCTGGTCCTTAGCCCTGGCCCTTAGCCTTAGTCCCTTAGCCTGTTCGCCTCTTAAAGGCACAGTGCCGCATTTTCCAGATTTCCTTGACTCTAGTGTTTTTGTGTTTTCCCTTAAAGGGACTGTGCCGCTTTTTGTTCTATAATAAATATTTACCCTGTTTTGGCTTACTCTCATACCTGTCTTGTGTTGTGCGATTGGGGTCGGTTACAAACCATAACACAATCACAGCAACACAGATAACATGCACCCAGAGGCTGCTTTCATAGTGGTTGGGGATTTCAACCAAGCGAATCTGCGTGTTACCAAAATACTTTCGACACATCAACGTAAACTCACGAGGAAATAACACACTTGATCACTGTTACACTACACTCCCTAACGCCTGCAAAGACCTCCTCTGCTCACCGTTTGGCAAATCAGATCACTACCCGGCCCGCATACAGGCAGACATTTATACAAACACCACCCACGTGACAGAAGTCCACTGCAGGTCTGGAGAATCAGATGCTATGTTACAAGACAGTTTTGACCACGCAAAGACTGGAAGATGGGAGCTCCGTGATTCGTCAGACAACATCAACATCATTATTATTATTATTATTATTATTATTATTATTATTATTATTATTATTATTATTATTATTATTATTATTATTATTATTATTATTATTATTATTATTATTATTATTATTATTATTATTATTATTATTATTATTATTATTATTATTATTATTATTATTATTATTATTATTATTATTATTATTATTATTATTATTATTATTATTATTATTATTATTATTATTATTATTATTATTATTATTATTATTATTATTATTATTATTATTATTATTATTATTATTATTATTATTATTATTATTATCAACAGATACAGAGAGGGAGTCATTGTATTTATCTGGAAGTGCATCGGAGACGTGGTCCCCACAAAAGCAATCCGGGTGTTCCCCAATCAGAAGCCACGGACGAACAGCTCCGTGCAAGCGGCCGCAACGACAAGAGACACTGCCTTTGCCTCTGGGAACATTGTCGGAACAAGGAGGAGGAAAAGAAAACCATGATGCAACGTCAGCAGCATGATCGCAGCAAGAACACAAAGAGAAAACAGAGACACAGCTAAGCAGCAATGGCTCATGTAGCATGTGTGGCAGGGACCTCACATAACATCAGACCTGATGAAGGGAGACCCAGCAGCACAGCCACAACATCGCTGCCTCCGTACCGGATGAGCTGAACGGCTTCTATGCACGTCTTGAGGTTAGTATCACTGAGCTCTCAGGGGAAGCCCACACCACAAATGAAGCTGCTAACTCTCTCCACAGCAGGCCCGTTGGCACCCTTTTGCTCTCACTCCCATAGTGAGCTAAATGCTTTGAGAAGCACGTAAAACAAATGATCTGTAGCGGACTACTGGTCATCGCTGAAAGAAGAAGAAGACCCCCACCAAATTGCAGACCGGCAAAACAGCTCCACCGACGATGTGACAGCCACACCACTATGTGAAGATGCTATTCATTGAGACCATAGTTCAGCGTTCAACACCACACTCCCTGCCAGACTCGACACCAACCTGTGCATCTGGATCCTGGACTTCCTGTCAGACCGTCGCCAGGTGGCGAGGATGGGAACCAACACCTCTGACCTTCAACACCCCCCAGGGCTGTGTCCTGAGCCCCCTCCTCTACCCCCTGTACACCCAGGGCTGTGTCCTGAGCCCCCTCCTCTACCCCCTGTACCCCCAGAGCTGTGTCCTGAGCCCCCTCCTCTACTCCCTGTACAGCCAGGACTGTGTCCTGAGCCCCCTCCTCTACACTAAATCACTGGGTAACATTATCACGTCTCATGGCTTCTCCTACCATTGTTATGCCGATGATACTCAACTCTTCCTCTCCTTCCCTCCCTCAGATATCCACGTCTCTGAGCGGATCTCGGCCTGTCTGTCCGACATCTCCGCCTGGATGACGACCAACCACCTCAAACTGAACCTAAGCAAAACAGAATTGCTCCACCTGCTGGCCAAATCCTCCCCCCTGAACGACCTTTCCATCACAGTCGAGAATGCAGCTGTGACCGCGTCCCCGACCGCCAAGAACCTTGGTGTTGTGAAGGGCCAGATTAAACTGAGAGTCTACCTTTATTGTTTGATATACTTTGTATATTATTTATATATATACATGGAATATCCCTTTACCTGCATTCAGACCAGAGTAATATTCGCTCTCCTATTGGACAGCGCCCCCAGGCGCCAGCGCGCAAGCCCCCAACGGCAAGTTCAAAGACAACTGCAGGCATGTCGGAACATGCCCGGAGTCAGCGTAGTGATACCAGACAAGGACTGAGGTTGGGACTAGATATTCACTTAAGTATAAATACAGCGCAAGGTGCGCACACCGTGCTTAGTCACTTAGTTCAATTCAGTTACGTTCAGTACCTTACCCACCTTCACCACGAGTCAACGTGCAGTGAAGTGAGCAACCTTGCGTCTAACAGAGCATTGAGAACCGCGTGTGAATAGAATGGTAAAAGTGTCAGAGTTTAATGAAGTAACGTTGAGTTCGACTTAATCTAATGTGAAGTAAATAGTCGTTCATTTATTGTATATCGTGCGGCCACAGTTCTTTCGTGTGTAGCATTACCCAGCGGTTCGTCGTGTCTTTAGCTAGTGTACTTAACCAGGCTGTGTGGCCTAAATACGTCGCCCACACCCGAGGAGTCCTAGGCGGAGAACCGTTGGACATGTACACAGGAGAATCGGCGTCGGCGATTGCAGAACCATTCCTGGTTGGATTATATTGATTTGGAACGTGGTACCCGGAGAAGAGCATTGTTGATTTCCACTATCGTTTGGGATTCAACCTCGTGAGGATTACAACTCGGGCTGGCCTCGTGGACGGGGCTGGCTAGCTGTCATCAATGCTGTCGAGAATCTGGATTACAATTATTACTTTGCTGCTGATCAAGGGAGTTTACAAGGACCGACTCCTGTACCTGGAGTCTCTTTATTCCTCATTGAATCAGACGGAGTACCCGAGCATTCCTCTACCCTCCAGGCCTTACACCCCCGGAGGTAACCCATTGTCTCCAGTCGGTACCAGTGTTGCCCTATATAGTTGCTACTATACGACAGGTGGTGTCAACTTAGACCCATCGTAGTATTCCTGCTATTCTTAGTGACTCATGCTCTTGACTGACTTTACGTATATTCTTCGCCATACAAGCGCGACCCTAATTCTCATTCTGTAACCTAACGTTGCCTAATAATAATAAATTACCCTCAAATACTATTTCTGTGTCAATGCCGTGTTCTTGTGGGTGTTCACCATCTATATTTGATGTACTGTCTGGCCAGTAATTAAAGTACATAACTAGCAGTGGTTTAATCTATCACAATCTTTAATACAGTCAGGGTTTTGTAACCCCTCAGTTACACTTGGTGTTGTCCTCGACAACCAGTTGAACTTCTCTGCTCACATCGCAGCGACAACCAGAACCTGCCGATTCCTCCTGAGCAACGTCAGAAGGATCCGCCCCTTCCTGACAAAAGAAGCCACCCAACTCCTCGTCAAATCAACAGTCATCTCCCGCCTCGACTACTGCAACGCACTGCTCGCTGGCCTCCCGGCCACTGCCACTAAGCCTCTTCAACTCATTCAGAACGCAGCGGCCCGCCTGATCTCAAACCTACCGAAGTCGGCCCATGTCACCCCACTTCTTAGGGACCTGCACTGGCTCCCCATTGCTGCACGAATCCGTTTCAAGGCCCTCGACCTAGCATACCGTGCGGCAAAGGGAACCGCTCCCGCCTACCTCCGGTCAATGGTCTCTAACTACACACCCTCAAGACCCCTACGTTCTGCATCTTCTGGCCGCCTCAGACCTACTCCTATCCAAGCTCCGGGAGGGTCATCAAAGAGAAGTCGCCTATTCTCAGTCCTTGCCCCACAATGGTGGAACGAACTACCCACCCCAGTTAGGACAGCCGAAACACGTCCAATCTTTCGCTGTCGACTAAAGACGCACTTATTCAACCATTATCTGAATTTTTTTTTAAATAAATACAAAATCTAACCTTAACTAACCATACTGTCATGCACTTGTCCTAATAAACTAACCTATACTGTAGCACTCAACACTTTGATGAACATTGTTGCTCAGCTGATAGAGTTGTGCCCTTCCTGATGGCTTGTCGTACAGAACTTGTAAGTCGCTTTGGATAAAAGCGTCAGCTAAATGACTAAATGTAAATGTAAATGTACTCCCTGTTGTACACCCAGGGTTGTGTTCTGAGCCCCCACCTCTACTCCCTGTACACCCAGGGTTGTGTTCTGAGCCCCCACCTCTACTCCCTGTACACCCAAGTCTGTGTAGCAACACACAGCTCCAACAAGGTGATTAAATTTGCAGATTACATAACAGTGATAGGCCTAATCACCAACAAAGACGCAACAGCCTACAGGAGTGAGGTTGATAACCTAGCATTGTGGTGCCAGGTGAATAACCTCTCTCTTAATGTCGACAAGACCAAGGAGCTGGTCATAATGGACTGCACTACAGGATAGAGGGAGACGGGCTGGACCCCATCAACATCAACAGGTCTGCTGTGGAGAGAGTTAGCAGCTTCAAGTTCCTCTGTGTTCACATCACTGAGGACCTCACCTGGACGTGCAGACTGGCCAGGTGGTGAAGAAGGACCTCACCTGGATGTGCAGACTGGCCAGGTGGTGAAGAAGGACCTCAACTGGACGTGCAGACTTGTGGTGAAGAAGCACCTCACCTGGACGTGCAGACTGGCCAGTTGGTGAAGAAGGACCTCAACTGGACGTGCAGACTGGTGGTGAAGAAGGACCTCACCTGGACGTGCAGACTGGTGGTGAAGAAGGACCTCACCTGGACGTGCATACTGGTGGTGAAGAAGGACCTCACCTGGATGTGCAGACTGGTGGTGAAAAAGGACCTCACCTGGACGTGCAGACTGGCCAGGTGGTGAAGAAGGACCTCACCTGGACGTGCAGACTGGTCAGGTGGTGAAGAAGGACCTCAACTGGACGTGCAGACTGGTGGTGAAAAAGGACCTCAACTGGACGTGCAGACTGGTCAGGTGGTGAAGAAGGACCTCAACTGGACGTGCAGACTGGTGGTGAAGAAGCACCTCACCTGGACGTGCAGACTGGTGGTGAAGAAGGACCTCACCTGGACGTGCAGACTGGTGGTGAAGAAGGACCTCACCTGGACGTGCAGACTGGTGGTGAAGAAGCACCTCACCTGGACGTGCAGACTGGTTGTGAAGAAGGACCTCACCTGGACGTGCAGACTGGTGGTGAAGAAGGACCTCACCTGGACGTGCAGACTGGTGGTGAAGAAGGACCTCACCTGGACGTGCAGACTGGTGGTGAAGAAGGACCTCACCTGGACGTGCAGACTGGTCAGGTGGTGAAGAAGGACCTCACCTGGACGTGCAGACTGGTGGTGAAGAAGGACCTCACATGGACGTGCAGACTGGTCAGGTGGTGAAGAAGGACCTCACATGGACGTGCAGACTGGTGGTGAAGAAGGACCTCACCTGGACGTGCAGACTGGTGGTGAAGAAGGACCTCACCTGGACGTGCAGACTGGTGGTGAAGAAGGACCTCACCTGGACGTGCAGACTGGTCAGGTGGTGAAGAAGGACCTCACCTGGACGTGCAGACTGGTCAGGTGGTGAAGAAGGACCTCACCTGGACGTGCAGACTGGTGGTGAAGAAGGACCTCACCTGGACGTGCAGACTGGCCAGGTGGTGAAGAAGGACCTCACCTGGACGTGCAGACTGGTCAGGTGGTGAAGAAGGACGTGCAGACTGGTGGTGAAGAAGGACCTCACCTGGACACCTCCGGCGGTTGAAGGGATTCAGCATGGAGCCCCAGATCCTACGGGCTTCAACAGAGACACAGACCAAGAGCCTCCTGACTGACTGGATGCATCACTGCCTGGTATGGAGGAAACTGCTCTGCCCTCAACCGTGAAGCCCTACAGAGGGCCGTATGAACAGCCCAGAACAGCAGCCGATTTGTTTAGAGCTTTTCTCTCTCCAGGATATATAAAATGGACAGTGTATCAGGAAAGCCACGCAGGATTATCAGAGACCCCAACCACCCCGACCGTGGACTGTTTCAGCTGATGATGCCATCTGGTAAACGGTACTGGAGTCTCAGGACCCAGACCAGAAGGCTCCGGGACAGATTCCCCCCCCCCCGGCTGTCAGACTCATGAACAAATATGGTCTGCTGCCTGTCTGCCCACCCGCCGCTCACTCACTGTACTGAAGCACAATTGTTATTATATTATAATTAAAGAGCTATTTCATCTTTGTTTCTGCTTCCATTTTATGCTATTTCTATTGCTCCTACTTTATCCTGAAAAGCCAGTGCATGGACCACCTAGTCTCTGCTGAGCTGTGCTTTATTATTCTGACTGTCTGCATCTTCCCACCGGCAACCCTTTATTAATGCTGTCTGTGCGTGCGTGTGCATGTGCGTGCGTGCGTGTGTGTGTGTGTGTGCATGCACACACGTATGGACATTTGCATGTTTGTGCATGCTTGTGTCTGCCATTGTTTAAATGTGTCTGTCAGTGATTGTGTGCACGCCTGTGCGCCTGTGCATCACGAGTGTGTGTGCATGTGTCCATTGAACATGTGTCCATTGTGTTTTTCAGTGTCTGTAGGCATATGTGTGTGTGTGTGTGTGTGTGTGTGTGTGTGTGTGTGTGTGTGTGTGTGTGTGTGTGTGTGTGTGTGTGTGTGTGTGTGTGTGTGTGTGTGTGTGTGTGTGTGTGTGTGTGTGTGTGTGTGTGTGTGTAGTGCACATATCACAATGTGACTACATGTCAGCCTGTGTGTGTGCGTGTGTGTGTGTATGTGTATGTGTGTGTGCGTGCACATGTGCATGTTTGTCTGTCTCTGTGTGTTTTACAGTCTCTACATGCACAGACAGACTCACCTTCAGAGGACTAGAGTCCTACACGTTGCATTCCTCAAGCTCTGTTCTCTTAAGAGAGGGAGATGTGGAAAAATCCACCCATTTAAAACCTGGCCACACACACACAGGCACGCACGCACACACACACACCCACACAGGCACGCACCTACGCACACACACACATATGTACGCACACACACACACACAGGCACGCACACACATGCGCAGGCAGACAGACGCGATTAATATGTACGATTCAATAAATCTATCGCCTGTCTTGTTGTGTTACTTTGAGACAGCACATCCCTGTCTCCCTATAGTGGTCCTTAAAGCTTAAAGAGAGAGAGAGAGAGAGAGAGAGAGAGAGAGAGAGAGAGAGAGAGAGAGAGAGAGAGAGAGAGAGAGAGAGGGGGGGGGGGGGTGAGGAGAGGAGAGGAGAGGAGAGGAGAGGAGGGGGGAGAGTGTAGGAGAAGAGGAGCGAAGAAGAGAGAGGAGAGGAGACATGTGGAGAGGAGTAGAGAGAAAGATATAGGAGAGGTGAAGAGGGTAAGAGGTAAGGAGAGGAGAGGAGTAGAGAGGAAATAGGAGAACAGAGGTGAGGAGAGGAGAGGAGAGGATATGAGAAGAGAGGAGAAGAGAGGAGAGGAGAAGAGAGGAGGTGAGGAGAGGAGAGGAGAGTTGAGTTGAGGAAAAAATAGGAGAAGAGAGGAGAGGAGAAAAGGGAAGTGGAGAGGAGAAGAGATGATGAGGAGAAAAGAGGAGAGGAGAAGAGAGAATAGAGGAGAGGAGAGGAGAAAAGAGGAGAAGAGAAGAGAAGAGAGGAGAAGAGAAGAGAAGAGAAAGGAGGAGAAGAGAAGAGAAGAGAAGAGAAGAGAAGAGAAGAGAAGAGAAGAGAAGAGAAGAGAAGAGAAGAGAAGAGAAGAGAAGAGAAGAGAAGAGAAGAGAAGAGAAGAGAAGAGAAGAGAAGAGAAAAGAGCTCTGTACAACTGGGATTGGGGTTCATTAATATTTATAAAATAATTATTAGTAGCCTATACATAATAAAAAAGACTATGCGCCATTTGAAATCTAATTGAGCTGAATTGAATTAATTTGAACCATTTATGAATTGCATTTTACACAGTTTTGGTTGAATACAATTTGAGATATATGAGGATAAGAGATGAGAGGAGAAGGGATGATAGGAGATGAGAGGAGAAGAGAACAGAGGAGAAGAGGAGAACAGAGGTGAGGAGAAGAAAGGAGAAGAGAGGAGAAGAGAACAGAGGAGAGGAGAAGAGAGGAGAACAGAGGAGTGTCTTCTTGTCTCGTCTGTGGCCGACAGTACCTCCTCATCGTTGACACGACTGCTGGCTCTACTTCGCCACGTACCGCCATGCTAGAAATTCCTGGAAAATATGAACTTGTGTCGACTCGCTCGGATCAAACTAATACAGGCCCACTTCTCTTCACCCCCCCACCTTTTCTTCTCAACAGCATAAATAACTGGAGAGACAACACCACCTCTTTTTCTGCAGGGTGGCAGAAGGATCTAACTGAGGCGAGGACATGGAAAGTCTCCGCTTAGGTGAACATCTTCACTGGGGTGAGAAACTAGCTCCGCTCTGCTCCGGGGTGAACAATAAGCCTCTTAGAAACCATCCTCGCACGGTTACCTCGAGGAAAAAGTGATTTGAGTTTGAGTCTATAAAAGGTCTGTGGTGTTGAAACCTGTGCCTTGTGCCCCCGAATACATTTTGGAGTGGTTAAGACCCCCCCGCCTTCAGGGACCACATGTACAGTACCCCCCCTTCTGGCCTGGGATCAGCTCCCACCAGAACCTTCTCTCCTGTGTCTCTCCTACTCTGTCTCCCACTAAGCATTCCTACAGCTTCAACAAAGAACCTTCTCTCCTGTGTTTCCCTCTCAGCCGTCCTACTGTCTCAATAAATAACTTTCTCTCCTGTGTCTCTCCTACTCTGTCTCCCTCTCAAGCTTCCTACTGTCTCAATAAAGAACCTGCTCTCCTGTGTCTCTCCTACTCTGTCTCCCTCTCAGCCTTCCTACTGTCTCAATAAAGAACCTTCTCTCCTCTGTCTCCCCTACTCTGTCTCCCTATCAGCCTTCCTACTGTCTCAATAAAGAACCTTCTCTCCTGTGTCTACCCTACTCTGTCTCTCTCTCAGCCTTCCTACTGCTTCAATAAAGAACCTTCTCCCCTGTGTCTCTCCTACTCTGTCTCCCACTAAGCCTTCCTACTGCCTCAACAAAGAACCTTCGCAACTCTGTCTCCCTCTCAGCCTTCCTACAGTCTCAATAAAGAACTTTCTCTTCTGTGTCTCCCCTACTCTGTCTCTCTCAGCCTTCCTACTGTCTCAATAAAGAACCTTCTCTCCTGTGTCTCCCCTACTCTGTCTCTCTCAGCCTTCCTACTGTCTCAATAAATAACCTTCTTTCCTGTGTCTCTCCTACTCTGTCTCTCTCTCAGCCTTCCTACTGTCTCATTAAATAACCTTCTCTCCTGTGTCGCCCCTACTCTGTCTCCCTCTCAGCCTTTCTACCGTCTCAATAAAGAACCTTCTCTCCTGTGTCTCCCCTACTCTGTCTCCCTCTCAGCCTTCCTACTGCTTCAATAAAGATATTTCTTTCCTGTGTCTCCCCTACTCTGTCTCTCTCTCAGCCTTCCTACTGTCTCATTAAATAACCTTCTCTCCTGTGTCTCTCCTACCCTGTCTCCCTCTCAGCCTTCCTACTGTCTCAATAAAGAACCTTCTATCCTGTGTCTCCCCTACTATGTCTCTCTCTCAGCCTTCCTACTGTCTCAATAAATAACATTCTCTCCTGTGTCTCCTCTACTGTCTCTCTCAGCCTTCCTACTGTCTCAATAAAGAACCTTCTCCCCTGTGTCTCCTCTACTGTCTCTCTCAGCCTTCCTACTGTCTCAATAAAGAACCTTCTCTCCTGTGTCTCCTCTACTCTGTCTCCCTCTCAGCCTTCCTACTGTCTCATTAAATAACCTTCTCTCCTGTGTCTCTCCTACTCTGTCTCTCTCTCAGCCTTCCTACTGTCTCAATAAAGAACCTTCTCTCATCTGTCTCCCCTACTCTGTCTCCCTCTCAGCCTTCCTACTGTCTCATTAAATAACCTTCTCTCCTGTGTCTCCCCTACTCTGTCTCTCTCTCAGCCTTCCTACTGCTTCAATAAAGATATGTCTCTCCTGTGCCTCCTCTACTCTGTCTCCCTCTCAGCCTTCCTACTGTCTCAATAAATAACCTTCTCTCCTGTGTCTCCCCTACTCTGTCTCCCTCTCAGCCTTCCTACTGTCTCAATAAAGAACCTTCTCTCATGTGTCTCCCCTACTCTGTCTCTCTCCTGCGCCTTCCTACTGCTTCAATAAAGATATTTCTCTCCTGTGTCTCCCCTACTCTGTCTCTCTCTCAGCCTTCCTACTGTCTCATTAAATAACCTTCTCTCCTGTGTCTCCCCTACTCTGTCTCTCTCTCAGCCTTCATACTGCTTCAATAAAGATATGTCTCTCCTGTGCCTTCCCTACTCTGTCTCCCTCTCAGCCTTCCTACTGTACCATCTCAATAAAGAACCTTCTCTCCTGTGTCTCCCCTACTCTGTCTCCCTCTCAGCCTTCCTACTGTCTCAATAAAGAACCTTCTCTCCTGTGTCTCCCCTACTATGTCTCTCTCTCAGCCTTCCTACTGTCTCAATAAATAACCTTCTCTCCTGTGTCTCCTCTACTGTCTCTCTCAGCCTTCCTACTGTCTCAATAAAGAACCTTCTCCCCTGTGTCTCCTCTACTGTCTCTCTCTCAGCCTTCCTACTGTCCCAATAAAGAACCTTCTCTCCTGTGTCTTCCCTACTCTGTCTCTCTCTCAGCCTTCCTACTGCTTCAATAAAGATATGTCTCTCCTGTGCCTCCTCTACTCTGTCTCCCTCTCAGCCTTCCTATGGTCTCAATCAATAACCTTCTCTCCTGTGTCTCCTCTACTCTGTCTCCCTCTCAGCCTTCCTACCGTCTCAATAAATAACCTTCTCTCCTGTGTCTCCTCTACTCTGTCTCCCTCTCAGCCTTCCTACCGTCTCAATAAAGAATCTTCTCTCATGTCTCTCCCCTACTCTGTCTCTCTCCTGCGCCTTCCTACTGCTTCAATAAAGATATTTCTCTCCTGTGTCTCCCCTACTCTGTCTCTCTCTCAGCCTTCCTACTGTCTCATTAAATAACCTTCTCTCCTGTGTCTCTCCTACCCTGTCTCCCTCTCAGCCTTCCTACTGTCTCAATAAAGAACCTTCTCTCCTGTGTCTCCCCTACTATGTCTCTCTCTCAGCCTTCCTACTGTCTCAATAGATAACATTCTCTCCTGTGTCTCCTCTACTGTCTCTCTCAGCCTTCCTACTGTCTCAATAAAGAACCCTCTCCCCTGTGTCTCCTCTACTGTCTCTCTCAGCCTTCCTACTGTCTCAATAAAGAACCTTCTCTCCCGTGTCTCCTCTACTCTGTCTCCCTCTCAGCCTTCCTACTGTCTCAATAAAGAACCTTCTCTCCTGTGTCTCCTCTACTCTGTCTCCCTCTCAGCCTCCTACTGTCTCAATAAAGAACCTTCTCCCCTGTGTCTCCCCTACTCTGTCTCTCTCAGCCTTCCTACTGTCTCAATAAATAACCTTCTCTCCTGTGTCTCTCCTACTCTGTCTCTCTCTCAGCCTTCCTACTGTCTCAATAAAGAACCTTCTCTCATGTGTCTTCCCTACTCTGTCTCTCTCCTGCGCCTTCCTACTGCTTCAATAAAGATATTTCTCTCCTGTGTCTCCCCTCCTCTGTC
This sequence comes from Notolepis coatsorum, assembly GCF_963971535.1. Lineage (NCBI taxonomy): Eukaryota > Metazoa > Chordata > Actinopteri > Aulopiformes > Paralepididae > Notolepis > Notolepis coatsorum. The sequence continues at coordinate 206,621,168 of NC_140169.1, read as the reverse complement.
TCTCTCTCAGCCTTCCTACTGTCTCATTAAATAACCTTCTCTCCTGTGTCTCCCCTACTCTGTCTCCCTCTCAGCCTTCCTACTGTCTCAATAAAGAACCTTCTCTCCTGTGTCTCCCCTACTATGTCTCTCTCTCAGCCTTCCTACTGTCTCAATAAATAACCTTCTCTCCTGTGTCTCCTCTACTGTCTCTCTCAGCCTTCCTACTGTCTCAATAAAGAACCTTCTCCCCTGTGTCTCCTCTACTGTCTCTCTCTCAGCCTTCCTACTGTCCCAATAAAGAACCTTCTCTCCTGTGTCTCCCCTACTCTGTCTCTCTCTCAGCCTTCCTACTGCTTCAATAAAGATATGTCTCTCCTGTGCCTCCTCTACTCTGTCTCCCTCTCAGCCTTCCTACGGTCTCAATAAATAACCTTCTCTCCTGTGTCTCCTCTACTCTGTCTCCCTCTCAGCCTTTCTACTGTCTCAATAAATAACCTTCTCTACTGTGTCTCCCCTACTCTGTCTCCCTCTCAGCCTTCCTACCGTCTCAATAAATAACCTTCTCTCCTGTGTCTCCCCTCCTCTGTCTCTCTCTCAGCCTTCCTACTGTCTCATTAAATAACCTTCTCTCCTGTGTCTCCCCTACTCTGTCTCCCTCTCAGCCTTCCTACTGTCTCAATAAAGAACCTTCTCTCCTGTGTCTCCCCTACTATGTCTCTCTCTCAGCCTTCCTACTGTCTCAATAAATAACCTTCTCTCCTGTGTCTCCTCTACTGTCTCTCTCAGCCTTCCTACTGTCTCAATAAAGAACCTTCTCCCCTGTGTCTCCTCTACTGTCTCTCTCTCAGCCTTCCTACTGTCCCAATAAAGAACCTTCTCTCCTGTGTCTCCCCTACTCTGTCTCTCTCTCAGCCTTCCTACTGCTTCAATAAAGATATGTCTCTCCTGTGCCTCCTCTACTCTGTCTCCCTCTCAGCCTTCCTACGGTCTCAATAAATAACCTTCTCTCCTGTGTCTCCTCTACTCTGTCTCCCTCTCAGCCTTTCTACTGTCTCAATAAATAACCTTCTCTACTGTGTCTCCCCTACTCTGTCTCCCTCTCAGCCTTCCTACCGTCTCAATAAATAACCTTCTCTCCTGTGACTCCTCTACTCTGTCTCCCTCTCAGCCTTCCTACCATCTCAATAAAGAACCTTATCTCATGTGTCTCCCCTACTCTGTCTCTCTCCTGCGCCTTCCTACTGCTTCAATAAAGATATTTCTCTCCTGTGTCTCTCCTACCCTGTCTCCCTCTCAGCCTTCCTACTGTCTCAATAAAGAACCTTCTCTCCTGTGTCTCCCCTACTATGTCTCTCTCTCAGCCTTCCTACTGTCTCAATAGATAACCTTCTCTCCTGTGTCTCCTCTACTGTCTCTCTCAGCCATCCTACTGTCTCAATAAAGAACCTTCTCTCCTGTGTCTCCTCTACTCTGTCTCCCTCTCAGCGTTCCTACTGTCTCAATAAAGAACCTTCTCTCCTGTGTCTCCTCTACTCTGTCTCCCTCTCAGCCTCCTACTGTCTCAATAAAGAACCTTCTCCCCTGTGTCTCCCCTACTCTGTCTCTCTCAGCCTTCCTACTGTCTCAATAAATAACCTTCTCTCCTGTGTCTCTCCTACTCTGTCTCTCTCTCAGCCTTCCTACTGTCTCAATAAAGAACCTTCTCTCATGTGTCTTCCCTACTCTGTCTCTCTCCTGCGCCTTCCTACTGCTTCAATAAGGATATTTTTCTCCTGTGTCTCCCCTCCTCTGTCTCTCTCTCAGCCTTCCTACTGTCTCATTAAATAACCTTCTCTCCTGTGTCTCCCCTACTCTGTCTCTCTCTCAGCCTTCCTACTGCTTCAATAAAGATATGTCTCTCCTGTGCCTCCCCTACTCTGTCTCCCTCTCAGCCTTCCTACCGTCTCAATAAAGAACCTTCTCTCCTGTGTCTCCCCTACTCTGTCTCCCTCTCAGCCTTCCTACTGTCTCAATAAATAACCTTCTCCCCTGTGTCTCCTCTACTGTCTCTCTCAGCCTTCCTACTGTCTCAATAAAGAACCTTCTCTCCTGTGTCTCCTCTACTCTGTCTCCCTCTCAGCCTTCCTACTGTCTCAATAAAGAACCTTCTCTCCTGTGTCTCCTCTACTCTGTCTCCCTCTCAGCCTCCTACTGTCTCAATAAAGAACCTTCTCCCCTGTGTCTTCCCTACTCTGTCTCTCTCAGCCTTCCTACTGTCTCAATAAATAACCTTCTCTCCTGTGTCTCTCCTACTCTGTCTCTCTCTCAGCCTTCCTACTGTCTCAATAAAGAACCTTCTCTCATGTGTCTTCCCTACTCTGTCTCTCTCCTGCGCCTTCCTACTGCTTCAATAAAGATATTTCTCTCCTGTGTCTCCCCTCCTCTGTCTCTCTCTCAGCCTTCCTACTGTCTCATTAAATAACCTTCTCTCCTGTGTCTCCCCTACTCTGTCTCTCTCTCAGCCTTCCTACTGCTTCAATAAAGATATGTCTCTCATGTGCCTCCCCTACTCTGTCTCCCTCTCAGCCTTCCTACCGTCTCAATAAAGAACCTTCTCTCCTGTGTCTCCCCTACTCTGTCTCCCTCTCAGCCTTCCTACTGTCTCAATAAAAACCTTCTCTCCTGTGTCTCCCCTACTATCTCTCTCAGCCTTCCTACTGTCTCAATAAAGAACCTTCTCCCCTGTGTCTCCTCTACTGTCTCTCTCTCAGCCTTCCTACTGCTTCAATAAAGATATGTCTCTCCTGTGCCTCCTCTACTCTGTCTCCCTCTCAGCCTTCCTACGGTCTCAATAAATAACCTTCTCTCCTGTGTCTCCTCTACTCTGTCTCCCTCTCAGCCTTCCTACTGTCTCAATAAATAACCTTCTCTACTGTGTCTCCCCTACTCTGTCTCCCTCTCAGCCTTCCTACCGTCTCAATAAATAACCTTCTCTCCTGTGTCTCCTCTACTCTGTCTCCCTCTCAGCCTTCCTACCGTCTCAATAAAGAACCTTCTCTCCTGTGTCTCCCCTACTCTGTCTCTCTCCTGCGCCTTCCTACTGCTTCAATAAAGATATTTCTCTCCTGTGTCTCCCCTACTCTGTCTCTCTCTCAGCCTTCCTACTGTCTCATTAAATAACCTTCTCTCCTGTGTCTCTCCTACCCTGTCTCCCTCTCAGCCTTCCTACTGTCTCAATAAAGAACCTTCTCTCCTGTGTCTCCCCTACTATGTCTCTCTCTCAGCCTTCCTACTGTCTCAATAAATAACCTTCTCTACTGTGTCTCCCCTACTCTGTCTCTCTCTCAGCCTTCCTACTGCTTCAATAAAGATATGTCTCTCCTGTGCCTCCCCTACTCTGTCTCCCTCTCAGCCTTCCTACCGTCTCAATAAAGAACCTTCTCTCCTGTGTCTCCTCTACTCTGTCTCCCTCTCAGCCTTCCTACCGTCTCAATAAAGAACCTTCTCTCATGTGTCTCCCCTACTCTGTCTCTCTCCTGCGCATTCCTACTGCTTCAATAAAGATATTTCTCTCCTGTGTCTCCCCTACTCTGTCTCTCTCTCAGCCTTCCTACTGTCTCATTAAATAACCTTCTCTCCTGTGTCTCTCCTACCCTGTCTCCCTCTCAGCCTTCCTACTGTCTCAATAAAGAACCTTCTCTCCTGTGTCTCCCCTACTATGTCTCTCTCTCTCAGCCTTCCTACTGTCTCAATAGATAACCTTCTCTCCTGTGTCTCCTCTACTGTCTCTCTCAGCCTTCCTACTGTCTCAATAAAGAACCTTCTCCCCTGTGTCTCCTCTACTGTCTCTCTCAGCCTTCCTACTGTCTCAATAAAGAACCTTCTCTCCTGTGTCTCCTCTACTCTGTCTCCCTCTCAGCCTTCCTACTGTCTCAATAAAGAACCTTCTCTCCTGTGTCTCCTCTACTCTGTCTCCCTCTCAGCCTCCTACTGTCTCAATAAAGAACCTTCTCCCCTGTGTCTCCCCTACTCTGTCTCTCTCAGCCTTCCTACTGTCTCAATAAATAACCTTCTCTCCTGTGTCTCTCCTACTCTGTCTCTCTCTCAGCCTTCCTACTGTCTCAATAAAGAACCTTCTCTCATGTGTCTTCCCTACTCTGTCTCTCTCCTGCGCCTTCCTACTGCTTCAATAAAGATATTTCTCTCCTGTGTCTCCCCTCCTCTGTCTCTCTCTCAGCCTTCCTACTGTCTCATTAAATAACCTTCTCTCCTGTGTCTCCCCTACTCTGTCTCCCTCTCAGCCTTCCTACTGTCTCAATAAAGAACCTTCTCTCCTGTGTCTCCCCTACTATGTCTCTCTCTCAGCCTTCCTACTGTCTCAATAAATAACCTTCTCTCCTGTGTCTCCTCTACTGTCTCTCTCAGCCTTCCTACTGTCTCAATAAAGAACCTTCTCCCCTGTGTCTCCTCTACTGTCTCTCTCTCAGCCTTCCTACTGTCCCAATAAAGAACCTTCTCTCCTGTGTCTCCCCTACTCTGTCTCTCTCTCAGCCTTCCTACTGCTTCAATAAAGATATGTCTCTCCTGTGCCTCCTCTACTCTGTCTCCCTCTCAGCCTTCCTACGGTCTCAATAAATAACCTTCTCTCCTGTGTCTCCTCTACTCTGTCTCCCTCTCAGCCTTTCTACTGTCTCAATAAATAACCTTCTCTACTGTGTCTCCCCTACTCTGTCTCCCTCTCAGCCTTCCTACCGTCTCAATAAATAACCTTCTCTTCTGTGTCTCCTCTACTCTGTCTCCCTCTCAGCCTTCCTACCGTCTCAATAAAGAACCTTCTCTCATGTGTCTCCCCTACTCTGTCTCTCTCCTGCGCCTTCCTACTGCTTCAATAAAGATATTTCTCTCCTGTGTCTCTCCTACCCTGTCTCCCTCTCAGCCTTCCTACTGTCTCAATAAAGAACCTTCTCTCCTGTGTCTCCCCTACTATGTCTCTCTCTCAGCCTTCCTACTGTCTCAATAGATAACCTTCTCTCCTGTGTCTCCTCTACTGTCTCTCTCAGCCTTCCTACTGTCTCAATAAAGAACCTTCTCCCCTGTGTCTCCTCTACTGTCTCTCTCAGCCTTCCTACTGTCTCAATAAAGAACCTTCTCTCCTGTGTCTCCTCTACTCTGTCTCCCTCTCAGCCTCCTACTGTCTCAATAAAGAACCTTCTCCCCTGTGTCTCCCCTACTCTGTCTCTCTCAGCCTTCCTACTGTCTCAATAAATAACCTTCTCTCCTGTGTCTCTCCTACTCTGTCTATCTCTCAGCCTTCCTACTGTCTCAATAAAGAACCTTCTCTCATGTGTCTTCCCTACTCTGTCTCTCTCCTGCGCCTTCCTACTGCTTCAATAAAGATATTTCTCTCCTGTGTCTCCCCTCCTCTGTCTCTCTCTCAGCCTTCCTACTGTCTCATTAAATAACCTTCTCTCCTGTGTCTCCCCTACTCTGTCTCTCTCTCAGCCTTCCTACTGCTTCAATAAAGATATGTCTCTCCTGTGCCTCCCCTACTCTGGCTCCCTCTCAGCCTTCCTACCATCTCAATAAAGAACCTTCTCTCCTGTGTCTCCCCTACTATGTCTCTCTCTCAGCCTTCCTACTGTCTCAATAAATAACCTTCTCTCCTGTGTCTCCTCTACTGTCTCTCTCAGCCTTCCTACTGTCTCAATAAAGAACCTTCTCCCCTGTGTCTCCTCTACTGTCTCTCTCTCAGCCTTCCTACTGTCCCAATAAAGAACCTTCTCTCCTGTGTCTCCCCTACTCTGTCTCTCTCTCAGCCTTCCTACTGCTTCAATAAAGATATGTCTCTCCTGTGCCTCCTCTACTCTGTCTCCCTCTCAGCCTTCCTACGGTCTCAATAAATAACCTTCTCTCCTGTGTCTCCTCTACTCTGTCTCCCTCTCAGCCTTTCTACTGTCTCAATAAATAACCTTCTCTACTGTGTCTCCCCTACTCTGTCTCCCTCTCAGCCTTCCTACCGTCTCAATAAATAACCTTCTCTCCTGTGTCTCCCCTCCTCTGTCTCTCTCTCAGCCTTCCTACTGTCTCATTAAATAACCTTCTCTCCTGTGTCTCCCCTACTCTGTCTCCCTCTCAGCCTTCCTACTGTCTCAATAAAGAACCTTCTCTCCTGTGTCTCCCCTACTATGTCTCTCTCTCAGCCTTCCTACTGTCTCAATAAATAACCTTCTCTCCTGTGTCTCCTCTACTGTCTCTCTCAGCCTTCCTACTGTCTCAATAAAGAACCTTCTCCCCTGTGTCTCCTCTACTGTCTCTCTCTCAGCCTTCCTACTGTCCCAATAAAGAACCTTCTCTCCTGTGTCTCCCCTACTCTGTCTCTCTCTCAGCCTTCCTACTGCTTCAATAAAGATATGTCTCTCCTGTGCCTCCTCTACTCTGTCTCCCTCTCAGCCTTCCTACGGTCTCAATAAATAACCTTCTCTCCTGTGTCTCCTCTACTCTGTCTCCCTCTCAGCCTTTCTACTGTCTCAATAAATAACCTTCTCTACTGTGTCTCCCCTACTCTGTCTCCCTCTCAGCCTTCCTACCGTCTCAATAAATAACCTTCTCTCCTGTGACTCCTCTACTCTGTCTCCCTCTCAGCCTTCCTACCATCTCAATAAAGAACCTTATCTCATGTGTCTCCCCTACTCTGTCTCTCTCCTGCGCCTTCCTACTGCTTCAATAAAGATATTTCTCTCCTGTGTCTCTCCTACCCTGTCTCCCTCTCAGCCTTCCTACTGTCTCAATAAAGAACCTTCTCTCCTGTGTCTCCCCTACTATGTCTCTCTCTCAGCCTTCCTACTGTCTCAATAGATAACCTTCTCTCCTGTGTCTCCTCTACTGTCTCTCTCAGCCATCCTACTGTCTCAATAAAGAACCTTCTCTCCTGTGTCTCCTCTACTCTGTCTCCCTCTCAGCGTTCCTACTGTCTCAATAAAGAACCTTCTCTCCTGTGTCTCCTCTACTCTGTCTCCCTCTCAGCCTCCTACTGTCTCAATAAAGAACCTTCTCCCCTGTGTCTCCCCTACTCTGTCTCTCTCAGCCTTCCTACTGTCTCAATAAATAACCTTCTCTCCTGTGTCTCTCCTACTCTGTCTCTCTCTCAGCCTTCCTACTGTCTCAATAAAGAACCTTCTCTCATGTGTCTTCCCTACTCTGTCTCTCTCCTGCGCCTTCCTACTGCTTCAATAAGGATATTTTTCTCCTGTGTCTCCCCTCCTCTGTCTCTCTCTCAGCCTTCCTACTGTCTCATTAAATAACCTTCTCTCCTGTGTCTCCCCTACTCTGTCTCTCTCTCAGCCTTCCTACTGCTTCAATAAAGATATGTCTCTCCTGTGCCTCCCCTACTCTGTCTCCCTCTCAGCCTTCCTACCGTCTCAATAAAGAACCTTCTCTCCTGTGTCTCCCCTACTCTGTCTCCCTCTCAGCCTTCCTACTGTCTCAATAAATAACCTTCTCCCCTGTGTCTCCTCTACTGTCTCTCTCAGCCTTCCTACTGTCTCAATAAAGAACCTTCTCTCCTGTGTCTCCTCTACTCTGTCTCCCTCTCAGCCTTCCTACTGTCTCAATAAAGAACCTTCTCTCCTGTGTCTCCTCTACTCTGTCTCCCTCTCAGCCTCCTACTGTCTCAATAAAGAACCTTCTCCCCTGTGTCTTCCCTACTCTGTCTCTCTCAGCCTTCCTACTGTCTCAATAAATAACCTTCTCTCCTGTGTCTCTCCTACTCTGTCTCTCTCTCAGCCTTCCTACTGTCTCAATAAAGAACCTTCTCTCATGTGTCTTCCCTACTCTGTCTCTCTCCTGCGCCTTCCTACTGCTTCAATAAAGATATTTCTCTCCTGTGTCTCCCCTCCTCTGTCTCTCTCTCAGCCTTCCTACTGTCTCATTAAATAACCTTCTCTCCTGTGTCTCCCCTACTCTGTCTCTCTCTCAGCCTTCCTACTGCTTCAATAAAGATATGTCTCTCATGTGCCTCCCCTACTCTGTCTCCCTCTCAGCCTTCCTACCGTCTCAATAAAGAACCTTCTCTCCTGTGTCTCCCCTACTCTGTCTCCCTCTCAGCCTTCCTACTGTCTCAATAAAAACCTTCTCTCCTGTGTCTCCCCTACTATCTCTCTCAGCCTTCCTACTGTCTCAATAAAGAACCTTCTCCCCTGTGTCTCCTCTACTGTCTCTCTCTCAGCCTTCCTACTGCTTCAATAAAGATATGTCTCTCCTGTGCCTCCTCTACTCTGTCTCCCTCTCAGCCTTCCTACGGTCTCAATAAATAACCTTCTCTCCTGTGTCTCCTCTACTCTGTCTCCCTCTCAGCCTTCCTACTGTCTCAATAAATAACCTTCTCTACTGTGTCTCCCCTACTCTGTCTCCCTCTCAGCCTTCCTACCGTCTCAATAAATAACCTTCTCTCCTGTGTCTCCTCTACTCTGTCTCCCTCTCAGCCTTCCTACCGTCTCAATAAAGAACCTTCTCTCCTGTGTCTCCCCTACTCTGTCTCTCTCCTGCGCCTTCCTACTGCTTCAATAAAGATATTTCTCTCCTGTGTCTCCCCTACTCTGTCTCTCTCTCAGCCTTCCTACTGTCTCATTAAATAACCTTCTCTCCTGTGTCTCTCCTACCCTGTCTCCCTCTCAGCCTTCCTACTGTCTCAATAAAGAACCTTCTCTCCTGTGTCTCCCCTACTATGTCTCTCTCTCAGCCTTCCTACTGTCTCAATAAATAACCTTCTCTACTGTGTCTCCCCTACTCTGTCTCTCTCTCAGCCTTCCTACTGCTTCAATAAAGATATGTCTCTCCTGTGCCTCCCCTACTCTGTCTCCCTCTCAGCCTTCCTACCGTCTCAATAAAGAACCTTCTCTCCTGTGTCTCCTCTACTCTGTCTCCCTCTCAGCCTTCCTACCGTCTCAATAAAGAACCTTCTCTCATGTGTCTCCCCTACTCTGTCTCTCTCCTGCGCATTCCTACTGCTTCAATAAAGATATTTCTCTCCTGTGTCTCCCCTACTCTGTCTCTCTCTCAGCCTTCCTACTGTCTCATTAAATAACCTTCTCTCCTGTGTCTCTCCTACCCTGTCTCCCTCTCAGCCTTCCTACTGTCTCAATAAAGAACCTTCTCTCCTGTGTCTCCCCTACTATGTCTCTCTCTCTCAGCCTTCCTACTGTCTCAATAGATAACCTTCTCTCCTGTGTCTCCTCTACTGTCTCTCTCAGCCTTCCTACTGTCTCAATAAAGAACCTTCTCCCCTGTGTCTCCTCTACTGTCTCTCTCAGCCTTCCTACTGTCTCAATAAAGAACCTTCTCTCCTGTGTCTCCTCTACTCTGTCTCCCTCTCAGCCTTCCTACTGTCTCAATAAAGAACCTTCTCTCCTGTGTCTCCTCTACTCTGTCTCCCTCTCAGCCTCCTACTGTCTCAATAAAGAACCTTCTCCCCTGTGTCTCCCCTACTCTGTCTCTCTCAGCCTTCCTACTGTCTCAATAAATAACCTTCTCTCCTGTGTCTCTCCTACTCTGTCTCTCTCTCAGCCTTCCTACTGTCTCAATAAAGAACCTTCTCTCATGTGTCTTCCCTACTCTGTCTCTCTCCTGCGCCTTCCTACTGCTTCAATAAAGATATTTCTCTCCTGTGTCTCCCCTCCTCTGTCTCTCTCTCAGCCTTCCTACTGTCTCATTAAATAACCTTCTCTCCTGTGTCTCCCCTACTCTGTCTCCCTCTCAGCCTTCCTACTGTCTCAATAAAGAACCTTCTCTCCTGTGTCTCCCCTACTATGTCTCTCTCTCAGCCTTCCTACTGTCTCAATAAATAACCTTCTCTCCTGTGTCTCCTCTACTGTCTCTCTCAGCCTTCCTACTGTCTCAATAAAGAACCTTCTCCCCTGTGTCTCCTCTACTGTCTCTCTCTCAGCCTTCCTACTGTCCCAATAAAGAACCTTCTCTCCTGTGTCTCCCCTACTCTGTCTCTCTCTCAGCCTTCCTACTGCTTCAATAAAGATATGTCTCTCCTGTGCCTCCTCTACTCTGTCTCCCTCTCAGCCTTCCTACGGTCTCAATAAATAACCTTCTCTCCTGTGTCTCCTCTACTCTGTCTCCCTCTCAGCCTTTCTACTGTCTCAATAAATAACCTTCTCTACTGTGTCTCCCCTACTCTGTCTCCCTCTCAGCCTTCCTACCGTCTCAATAAATAACCTTCTCTCCTGTGTCTCCTCTACTCTGTCTCCCTCTCAGCCTTCCTACCGTCTCAATAAAGAACCTTCTCTCATGTGTCTCCCCTACTCTGTCTCTCTCCTGCGCCTTCCTACTGCTTCAATAAAGATATTTCTCTCCTGTGTCTCTCCTACCCTGTCTCCCTCTCAGCCTTCCTACTGTCTCAATAAAGAACCTTCTCTCCTGTGTCTCCCCTACTATGTCTCTCTCTCAGCCTTCCTACTGTCTCAATAGATAACCTTCTCTCCTGTGTCTCCTCTACTGTCTCTCTCAGCCTTCCTACTGTCTCAATAAAGAACCTTCTCCCCTGTGTCTCCTCTACTGTCTCTCTCAGCCTTCCTACTGTCTCAATAAAGAACCTTCTCTCCTGTGTCTCCTCTACTCTGTCTCCCTCTCAGCCTCCTACTGTCTCAATAAAGAACCTTCTCCCCTGTGTCTCCCCTACTCTGTCTCTCTCAGCCTTCCTACTGTCTCAATAAATAACCTTCTCTCCTGTGTCTCTCCTACTCTGTCTATCTCTCAGCCTTCCTACTGTCTCAATAAAGAACCTTCTCTCATGTGTCTTCCCTACTCTGTCTCTCTCCTGCGCCTTCCTACTGCTTCAATAAAGATATTTCTCTCCTGTGTCTCCCCTCCTCTGTCTCTCTCTCAGCCTTCCTACTGTCTCATTAAATAACCTTCTCTCCTGTGTCTCCCCTACTCTGTCTCTCTCTCAGCCTTCCTACTGCTTCAATAAAGATATGTCTCTCCTGTGCCTCCCCTACTCTGGCTCCCTCTCAGCCTTCCTACCATCTCAATAAAGAACCTTCTCTCCTGTGTCTCCCCTACTCTGTCTCCCTCTCAGCCTTCCTACTGTCTCAATAAATAACCTTCTCCCCTGTGTCTCCTCTACTGTCTCTCTCAGCCTTCCTACTGTCTCAATAAAGAACCTTCTCTCCTGTGTCTCCTCTACTCTGTCTCCCTCTCAGCCTCCTACTGTCTCAATAAAGAACCTTCTCCCCTGTGTCTCCCCTACTCTGTCTCTCTCAGCCTTCCTACTGTCTCAATAAATAACCTTCTCTCCTGTGTCTCTCCTACTCTGTCTCTCTCTCAGCCTTCCTACTGTCTCAATAAAGAACCTTCTCTCATGTGTCTTCCCTACTCTGTCTCTCTCCTGCGCCTTCCTACTGCTTCAATAAAGATATGTCTCTCCTGTGTCTCCCCTCCTCTGTCTCTCTCTCAGCCTTCCTACTGTCTCATTAAATAACCTTCTCTCCTGTGTCTCCCCTACTCTGTCTCTCTCTCAGCCTTCCTACTGCTTCAATAAAGATATGTCTCTCCTGTGCCTCCCCTACTCTGTCTCCCTCTCAGCCTTCCTACCGTCTCAATAAAGAACCTTCTCTCCTGTGTCTCCCCTACTCTGTCTCCCTCTCAGCCTTCCTACTGTCTCAATAAATAACCTTCTCTCCTGTGTCTCCCCTACTATCTCTCTCAGCCTTCCTACTGTCTCAATAAAGAACCTTCTCCCCTGTGTCTCCTCTACTGTCTCTCTCTCAGCCTTCCTACTGCTTCAATAAAGATATGTCTCTCCTGTGCCTCCTCTACTCTGTCTCCCTCTCAGCCTTCCTACGGTCTCAATAAATAACCTTCTCTCCTGTGTCTCCTCTACTCTGTCTCCCTCTCAGCCTTCCTACGGTCTCAATAAATAACCTTCTCTCCTGTGTCTCCTCTACTCTGTCTCCCTCTCAGCCTTCCTACTGTCTCAATAAATAACCTTCTCTACTGTGTCTCCCCTACTCTGTCTCCCTCTCAGCCTTCCTACCGTCTCAATAAATAACCTTCTCTCCTGTGTCTCCTCTACTCTGTCTCCCTCTCAGCCTTCCTACCGTCTCAATAAAGAACCTTCTCTCATGTGTCTCCCCTACTCTGTCTCTCTCCTGCGCCTTCCTACTGCTTCAATAAAGATATTTCTCTCCTGTGTCTCCCCTACTCTGTCTCTCTCTCAGCCTTCCTACTGTCTCATTAAATAACCTTCTCTCCTGTGTCTCTCCTACCCTGTCTCCCTCTCAGCCTTCCTACTGTCTCAATAAAGACCCTTCTCTCCTGTGTCTCCCCTACTATGTCTCTCTCTCAGCCTTCCTACTGTCTCAATAAATAACCTTCTCTCCTGTGTCTCCTCTACTGTCTCTCTCAGCCTTCCTACTGTCTCAATAAAGAACCTTCTCCCCTGTGTCTCCTCTACTGTCTCTCTCTCAGCCTTCCTATTGTCTCAATAAAGAACCTTCTCTCCTGTGTCTCCTCTACTCTGTCTCCCTCTCAGCCTTCCTACTGTCTCAATAAATAACCTGTGTCTCTCCTACTCTGTCTCTCTCTCAGCCTTCCTACTGTCTCAATAAAGAACCTTCTCTCATGTGTCTTCCCTACTCTGTCTCTCTCCTGCGCCTTCCTACTGCTTCAATAAAGATATTTCTCTCCTGTGTCTCCCCTCCTCTGTCTCTCTCTCAGCCTTCCTACTGTCTCATTAAATAACCTTCTCTCCTGTGTCGCCCCTACTCTGTCTCTCTCTCAGCCTTCCTACTGCTTCAATAAAGATATGTCTCTCCTGTGCCTCCCCTACTCTGTCTCCCTCTTAGCCTTCCTACTGCTTCAATAAAGATATTTCTCTCCTGTGTCCCCCCTACTCTGTCTCTCTCTCAGCCTTCCTACTGTCTCATTAAATAACCTTCTTTCCTGTGTCTCTCCTACTCTGTCTCTCTCTCAGCCTTCCTACTGTCTCAATAAAGAACCTTCTCTCATGTGTCTCCCCTACTCTGTCTCTCTCAGCCTTCCTACTGTCTCAATAAATAACCTTCTCTCCTGTGTCTCCTCTACTCTGTCTCCCTCTCAGCCTTCCTACTGTCTCAATAAAGAACCTTCTCCCCTGTGTCTCTCCTACTCTGTCTCTCTCAGCCTTCCTACTGTCTCAATAAATAACCTTCTCTCCTGTGTCTCCCCTACTCTGTCTCTCTCTCAGCCTTCCTACTGCTTCAATAAAGATATGTCTCTCCTGTGCCTCCCCTACTCTGTCTCCCTCTCAGCCTTCCTACCGTCTCAATAAAGAACCTTCTCTCCTGTGTCTCCCCTACTCTGTCTCCCTCTCAGCCTTCCTACTGTCTCAATAAATAACCTTCTCCCCTGTGTCTCCTCTACTGTCTCTCTCAGCCTTCCTACTGTCTCAATAAAGAACCTTCTCTCCTGTGTCTCCTCTACTCTGTCTCCCTCTCAGCCTTCCTACTGTCTCAATAAAGAACCTTCTCTCCTGTGTCTCCTCTACTCTGTCTCCCTCTCAGCCTCCTACTGTCTCAATAAAGAACCTTCTCCCCTGTGTCTCCCCTACTCTGTCTCTCTCAGCCTTCCTACTGTCTCAATAAATAACCTTCTCTCCTGTGTCTCTCCTACTCTGTCTCTCTCTCAGCCTTCCTACTGTCTCAATAAAGAACCTTCTCTCATGTGTCTTCCCTACTCTGTCTCTCTCCTGCGCCTTCCTACTGCTTCAATAAAGATATGTCTCTCCTGTGTCTCCCCTCCTCTGTCTCTCTCTCAGCCTTCCTACTGTCTCATTAAATAACCTTCTCTCCTGTGTCTCCCCTACTCTGTCTCTCTCTCAGCCTTCCTACTGCTTCAATAAAGATATGTCTCTCCTGTGCCTCCCCTACTCTGTCTCCCTCTCAGCCTTCCTACCGTCTCAATAAAGAACCTTCTCTCCTGTGTCTCCCCTACTCTGTCTCCCTCTCAGCCTTCCTACTGTCTCAATAAATAACCTTCTCTCCTGTGTCTCCCCTACTATCTCTCTCAGCCTTCCTACTGTCTCAATAAAGAACCTTCTCCCCTGTGTCTCCTCTACTGTCTCTCTCTCAGCCTTCCTACTGCTTCAATAAAGATATGTCTCTCCTGTGCCTCCTCTACTCTGTCTCCCTCTCAGCCTTCCTACGGTCTCAATAAATAACCTTCTCTCCTGTGTCTCCTCTACTCTGTCTCCCTCTCAGCCTTCCTACTGTCTCAATAAATAACCTTATCTACTGTGTCTCCCCTACTCTGTCTCCCTCTCAGCCTTCCTACCATCTCAATAAATAACCTTCTCTCCTGTGTCTCCTCTACTCTGTCTCCCTCTCAGCCTTCCTACCGTCTCAATAAAGAACCTTCTCTCATGTGTCTCCCCTACTCTGTCTCTCTCCTGCGCCTTCCTACTGCTTCAATAAAGATATTTCTCTCCTGTGTCTCCCCTACTCTGTCTCTCTCTCAGCCTTCCTACTGTCTCATTAAATAACCTTCTCTCCTGTGTCTCTCCTACCCTGTCTCCCTCTCAGCCTTCCTACTGTCTCAATAAAGACCCTTCTCTCCTGTGTCTCCCCTACTATGTCTCTCTCTCAGCCTTCCTACTGTCTCAATAAATAACCTTCTCTCCTGTGTCTCCTCTACTGTCTCTCTCAGCCTTCCTACTGTCTCAATAAAGAACCTTCTCCCCTGTGTCTCCTCTACTGTCTCTCTCTCAGCCTTCCTATTGTCTCAATAAAGAACCTTCTCTCCTGTGTCTCCTCTACTCTGTCTCCCTCTCAGCCTTCCTACTGTCTCAATAAATAACCTGTGTCTCTCCTACTCTGTCTCTCTCTCAGCCTTCCTACTGTCTCAATAAAGAACCTTCTCTCATGTGTCTTCCCTACTCTGTCTCTCTCCTGCGCCTTCCTACTGCTTCAATAAAGATATTTCTCTCCTGTGTCTCCCCTCCTCTGTCTCTCTCTCAGCCTTCCTACTGTCTCATTAAATAACCTTCTCTCCTGTGTCGCCCCTACTCTGTCTCTCTCTCAGCCTTCCTACTGCTTCAATAAAGATATGTCTCTCCTGTGCCTCCCCTACTCTGTCTCCCTCTTAGCCTTCCTACTGCTTCAATAAAGATATTTCTCTCCTGTGTCCCCCCTACTCTGTCTCTCTCTCAGCCTTCCTACTGTCTCATTAAATAACCTTCTTTCCTGTGTCTCTCCTACTCTGTCTCTCTCTCAGCCTTCCTACTGTCTCAATAAAGAACCTTCTCTCATGTGTCTCCCCTACTCTGTCTCTCTCAGCCTTCCTACTGTCTCAATAAATAACCTTCTCTCCTGTGTCTCCTCTACTGTCTCTCTCAGCCTTCCTACTGTCTCAATAAAGAACCTTCTCCCCTGTGTCTCCTCTACTGTCTCTCTCTCAGCCTTCCTACTGTCTTAATAAAGAACATTCTCTCCTGTGTCTCCTCTACTCTGTCTCCCTCTCAGCCTTCCTACTGTCTCAATAAAGAACCTTCTCCCCTGTGTCTCTCCTACTCTGTCTCTCTTAGCCTTCCTACTGTCTCAATAAATAACCTTCTCTCCTGTGTCTCTCCTACCCTGTCTCTCTCTCTGCCTTCCTACTGTCTCAATAAAGAACCTTCTCTCATGTGTCTCCCCTAATCTGTCTCCCTCTCAGCCGTCCTACTGTCTCGATAAATAACGTTCTTTCCTGTGTCTCCTCTACTCTGTCTCCCTCTCAGGCCCATGTTAGACTAATGTTTTTGTGGTCGTTTTTTGAATATGTTTGAATACGTTTCATGTCCCTTTTACACAGAAATGCGTTTTTTGGCGGATACGTTGTGGCCCTACTGAAACGCTAAATTGTGTTTTCCGTTTTTGAGCAGCGCCAAAACTCGCCGACAACAGTCGTGTAGCCTTCACGGAGCCGTTGTTGCGAAAATGCCCATGCGCAGTAGATACCATCTGCGTGCCCTTCCGGTGACAGCAGAGCTGTCCCAAATAACTGCAGCTACCATGTGTTGTCAAGTTATTGTTATAAGGACCCCAGTCCAAGCTACAACAGACTGCATTCCCTTAACAATTGTTTGTATTGAGCCGTATTGTATTGTACCCATATGCAATATGTTAAATAAAGTTTACATCCATTCATTCTGCTAGCATTACCGATTGCATGAACAGCTGGCTAACGTTAGCTATCAGACCCTGTTAGCTCAGAGCTCCTCTTTCAATCTTTAACAAGCATTAAACAAATGGCCCAGCCATCTATTCACCTTTGTTTAATACACACAGCGTTGTCTCTAATGTTATCTAGCTACTGATAGCTCCCGATATCATCAGTTTGGTGCTGGCTAACTAGCGTGAGCTAACGTTAGCTTCTAGCCACAATGCTATACTGTTATAATGTCATATTCCATCCACGTTAGGATGCAGCTAACAATCCCCCCGCCGATCCTTTTTGAGACTAAACTATCCGCTCTTGGTGGTCACTTGTGTTGATGTTAGTTTTGTCTCATCAACAAACGAGAGGCAGAACGCACAGTGAATGTATCCGTTTTGTTTATTGCACTTTTATTACGCTTTGCTGAAAAAGAAGTGCTGCATTGGCGGCGCCCGCTTGTTGACATTTTCTTTGCAGGAAGTGTATTGGCACATTAAAGTTCTGATTGGTTGAAAATTGCCTTCATGTTCGCCACCTACTGCCACCTGCTGCTTTGGCAGTGTACTACATCACTGTGCTCATATGACAAAACGAAAGTACTCGGGTTGCAAACGTATGTCTCACTTGGCTACCGTTGCGTTGCGATCTGGAGAAACTGAAAACGAAACTAAGGTGTAACCGGCGCCTCAGCCTTCCTACTGTCTCAATAAAGAACCTTCTCTCCTGTGTCTCCCCTACTCTGTCTCCCTCTCAGCCTTTCTACCGTCTCAATAAATAACATTCTCTCCTGTGTCTCCTACTCTGTCTCCCTCTCAGCCTTCCTACTGTCTCAATAAATAACATTCTCTCCTGTGTCTCCTACTCTGTCTCTCTCAGCCTTCCTACTGTCTCAATAAATAACCTTCTCTCCTGTGTCTCCTCTACTCTGTCTCCCTCTCAGCCTCCTACTGTCTCAATAAATAACCTTCTCTCCTGTGTCTCCCCTACTCTGTCTCTCTCAGCCTTTCTACTGTCTCAATAAATAATCGTCTCTCCTGTGTCTCCCCTAATCTGTCTCCCTCTCAGCCGTCCTACTGTCTCAATAAATAACCTTCTCTCCTGTGTCTCCCCTACTATGTCTCTCTCTCAGCCTTCCTACTGTCTCAATGAAGAACCTTCTCTCCTGTGTCTCCTCTACTCTGTCTCCCTCTCAGCCTCCTACTGTCTCAATAAAGAACCTTCTCCCCTGTGTCTCCCCTACTCTGTCTCTCTCAGCCTTCCTACTGTCTCAATAAATAACCTTCTCTCCTGTGTCTCTCCTACTCTCTCTCTCTCTCAGCCTTCCTACTGTCTCAATAAAGAACCTTCTCTCATGTGTCTCCCCTACTCTGTCTCTCTCCTGCGCCTTCCTACTGCTTCAATAAAGATATTTCTCTCCTGTGTCTCCCCTACTCTGTCTCTCTCTCAGCCTTCCTACTGTCTCAATAAAGAACCTTCTCCCCTGTGTCTCTCCTACTCTGTCTCCCTCTCAGCCTTCCTACTGTCTCAATAAAGAACCTTCTCTCCTGTGTCTCTCCTACTCTGTCTCCCTCTTAGCCTTCCTACTGCTTCAATAAAGAACCTGCTCTCCTGTGTCTCTCCTACTCTGTCTCCCTCTCAGCCTTCCTACTGTCTCAATAAAGAACCTTCTCTCCTGTGTCTCCCCTACTCTGTCTCCCTATCAGCCTTCCTACTGTCTCATTAAATAACCTTCTCCCCTGTGTCTCTCCTACTCTGTCTCCCTCTCAGCCTTCCTACTGTCTCAATAAAGAACCTTCTCTCCTGTGTCTCTCCTACTCTGTCTCCCTCTTAGCCTTCCTACTGCTTCAATAAAGAACCTGCTCTCCTGTGTCTCTCCTACTCTGTCTCCCTCTCAGCCTTCCTACTGTCTCAATAAAGAACCTTCTCTCCTGTGTATCCCCTACTCTGTCTCCCTATCAGCCTTCCTACTGTCTCATTAAATAACCTTCTCTTCTGTGTCTCTCCTATCCTGTCTCCCTCTCAGCCTTCCTACTGTCTCAATAAAGAACCTTCTCTCCTGTTTCTCCCCTACTATGTCTCTCTCTCAGCCTTCCTACTGTCTCAATAAATAACCTTCTCTCCTGTGTCTCCCCTACTGTCTCTCTCAGCCTTCCTACTGTCTCAATAAAGAACCTTCTCCCCTGTGTCTCCTCTACTGTCTCTCTCTCAGCCTTCCTACTGTCTCAATAAAGAACCTTCTCTCCTGTGTCTCCTCTACTCTGTCTCCCTCTCAGCCTTCCTACTGTCTCAATAAAGAACCTTCTCTCCTGTGTCTCCTCTACTCTGTCTCCCTCTCAGCCTCCTACTGTCTCAATAAAGACCTTCTCCCCTGTGTCTCCCCTACTCTGTCTCTCTCTTAGCCTTCCTACTGTCTCAATAAAGAACCTTCTCTCCTGTGTCTCCCCTACTCTGTCTCTCTCAGCCTTCCTACTGTCTCAATAAATAACCTTCTTTCCTGTGTCTCTCCTACTCTGTCTCTCTCTCAGCCTTCCTACTGTCTCATTAAATAACCTTCTCTCCTGTGTCTCCCCTACTCTGTCTCTCTCTCAGCCTTCCTACTGCTTCAATAAAGATATGTCTCTCCTGTGCCTCCCCTGCTCTGTCTCCCTCTCAGCCTTCCTACCGTCTCAATAAAGAACCTTCTCTCCTGTGTCTCCCCTACTCTGTCTCCCTCTCAGCCTTCCTACTGCTTCAATAAAGATATTTCTCTCCTGTGTCTCCCCTACTCTGTCTCTCTCTCAGCCTTCCTACTGTCTCATTAAATAACCTTCTCTCCTGTGTCTCTCCTACCCTGTCTCCCTCTCAAGGGTTAAAGGAGAACACCACACAGGGGTTAAAGTAGAACACCACACAAGGGTTAAAGGAGAACACCACACAGGGCTTAAAGGAGAACACCACACAAGGGTTAAAGGAGAACACCACAATAGGGTTAAAGTAGAACATGTAGTATCTGTTAAAGTTACTTGGTACTCGCGTTGTCTTCTCAAACCAGAAGTAATACTTTTGTTAAGAATGTGATGTCCAGACAGGCGCTTCCGATGTTTCTTGAACGTTTTATTACCAGAAGCAAACAATGGTTGCTTCCAAAAAACACTTGTTGTATCTCCAAAACACTTGTTGTTTACAATAGTTCAAGGTCTGAATCTGCATCCAAACTAGTCTTAACAAAATGCCCGCTGGTCTTATCTACAAGAGTCTTCTGTGTCCACGTCTTTGGCAACATGAATATAATAATAATAATAATAATAATAATAATAATAATAATAATAATAATAATAATAATAATAATAATAATAATAATAATAATAATAATAATAATAATAATAATAATAATAATAATAATAATAATAATAATAATAATAATAATAATAATAATAATAATAATAATAATAATAATAATAATAATAATAATAATAATAATAATAATAATAATAATAATAATAATGGCTTGGATTTATATAGCGCTAACTTGTTCTTCATCGATGAGGCAGGCCTGTTCTACATCTTCTTCGTCTTCTTCAGCTATCAGCTCTCTCTTTCATCTCTCTTCCAGTGTCTGATGGCCTTGTATTTATAGCAGGCCTGGGTCCAGCTGATGACATCACAGCTAGTGACATCATAACAGGTTTTCCTCCAATCCCCAAACAATTAGTTTTCAGTTTGAAAATGTAGGCATGGCTTATCACTAACTGCCCTGCTGAAGACAGTATTTCTTTCCAACTCATTTTAAGGCTAAATCATTGTTACTATTACATTTACTACACATGCTATATGAATATTAAGGTACTCCTCTCAAGGACACACATTTCAACATAACACATTACTTGTTTGTCCCAGAGTAAACCACAAAGCTGACATTCACATGAGTTATTTCCAGTTCAGTGTATCAATATCTATATTACCTCATTTGATTTATTCATTAAACTTATTTACCTAGATTTCTTTAAAACAGATCTTTTCTAAATAATTATCTTAAATGATACTAATTCAACCAGTTGCAATTGATACTCACACGTAATTATTTTACACAATAGTTTGTACTTTAGTCAAATCACTTGATCTCCCTTAATCCTGTACATTTGGCTATAAACCACTCCAAGTTTACTATCAAAATGTTTCCCTGGTTGAACACATCATTTCAGTGATAATTGTAGTTTAATCAGATTTAAATTGAATATAGAAAAATACATTTCTAATGTGTCCTGATTACTAGACATTATACCCTTCCTCCTCCTGTCTATGTCTCTGTTTACACAGATGTTTGCTTTTGTCACCCTTCTTCAGTTACTCACATCATTTTCTGATTACTTGAATTTCTTAGTTACAGAGTTATTCTTAAAAGATATATATACTTTTTCCCACATAATACTTTGAAGATGTAATGCTTTAAGTAACTTTTTTTAAAAGGCTTGATTCAACCAGAAGCTCAGGCCATGTTTTATTTCATGATTATATTTTAAATGATTTTCAAGAGCAGCCTACCTGCTCACACAACACTGTGTTGATTTAGCTGTTATCACATATACATGTGATTTGAATGTTAACCCTTCATCGGCCGAATCATTGTTTGAGTCTTCGGGGGTGAATCATATCCCTTGGTTCCTTTTGTGTGTGTGGCTTTGAAGCTTACAGAGGTGTCTGTATGCAAATGCTTTTGTTGAGACATCCTGGCTTGCATGACCACAGACAAATGGTCCCCTATAATGATTTCCTAGTTAAGGTCACCAGAGGATTTCATCTAAAACCTTCCTCCTGAATTCCAAAATTTGGAGTTAATATGTATAATTTAACAGACAAATTATACTACAAATCACTCTTCGGTGGTTATAAACCACCGTACAACCCTCGATACCGTACATACCATGATCAAACATATTAATATTCATAAACTCAAAATAAAAAATAATATTTTTATTTTTTATTTTTTTTATTGTACTTCATAATATCAATTACTTCGTTACTTAACTCATTTCATGCACAATATAAACAACATTCAATTCATTACTGCTCCTAATGTATTTCTGCACACTGCACTGCTCCACTCTTCAACACCTAACCCCTTCTGATTTTTCAGAAACCGCTCACCAGGATCAATTTCCACTGGTTTTCACTAAGGGGCACCAGAATCTGTCTTTTACTAGACTAGGCAGAATTTCAGAAAATGTGCTTGTATAAAGTGCTGAAGGAATTTCGTGTTTATTTTTGGTACATTTCTAGGGGTATTAACGGGTGCTGAATCCAAATCTGCTGTATAACAAGCTCAAAAATGTCAAATAAGAGAAATCCAACATGGCTGCCAGCACCAGGCCCTCTCCACAAAAACAGGTGCTAAGCCCAAATGTCTTATTCTACTGACAGAACATCTGCACCTATGGAGGAAGAAAGTAGTAATATGGCTGTCTAACTGTACTCTTTGTATAGGCAAGGATAAAAAAAAATGACATTTCTTCAGTGTTTGCAGGAAGACTACAGCAATTTGGTACTAACTGTACAGTGTTGGACACTAACATTGGAATCCCCCAAGTCTTAGCTTTCTTCAGGTACCAAGTTTATGCAAGTAGCTCTTATAAATCTGGATATATAAGCATTTTAATGTAAGCATGCTGTGTAGGTGAATTTTCAAAAAATAAATGGTGGGGCTTAATGAGTTAAGTGTGACTACACAAGGTACAAACCTGAATTAAATGTGCTTTTGTAAGTTTTCTTACATGGGGGATCCGATGCCATATTCAGATTTATATCTCATATAGACTAGTGATATAGATAGTGAAAAAATTATTGTAACTATATGAATAATTTCTCAGCTATTGTTATTATTTTCAAAAAATATTGTCAGATGTGCTGTGATGGAACCTTTGCCATCCCCACTATCAATCCCTACTTGGCGCAGAACACCTTGGACAGGCACAACTGAACATGTTTGTGGACAAACGTTTGTGTGAACCTCCAGATAGTGACCAGCACCTGAACCTGAAATCACCCATTCGAAAGAACAAAGCCAAGACATTTGCCTCTTTGTATGAAGTTGTGCAACTTTCCAAGAACAAGCAAAACACCATCAAAGTGGACAGGCAGATTCTACAAAGGCTCATCACAGCTTACAGAGCAGGTCGTAAGGTAGACCTTGACAATATCCTCCAGCATGAGCTCATGCCCATCCCGCCATCTCTGGCCACAACTAACGGGAGTCTACATTCCACCAACAAGTCTGTGTTAGCAAATATACTGAGGAAAGTTAAAACCCCTGCAGATCTTACCCTTCAGGGACCCAGCTGCCTGGTCATTGATGGCCAAGCTCTGGTAATGGCACTCTGAAAGCCACCTGACACTACAACATTTGGTGACTATGGACTAAGTTCACTGACACCGTGTTGAAGATGGGAGCAAAATACCAGAGGGTAGATATCGTCTTTGACAGATACCATGACCAATCCATCAAAACAGGCACAAGGGTGAAACGCAAACAGCGCCACAGACCAGTACGTCGTGAAATCAAAAACAAGTATTTTCCACTTCCTGCCTATTGGTCGAGCTTCATGGCCCTTGAAGACAACAAATCAGATCTCGCTCAACTACTCTCAAACCACCTGATAGAACACAGCCCGGATGATGAACCTGTAGTTGTAGTATCAGGGGGGTTTGCTGAAGCGACAACTGTCAAGTCAACAGATCCAGATCTTGAAGTCAATGCTGACCATGGGGAAGCTGATACACGACTGATTTTACACTGCATCCAGGCTCCAATGGAAACAATCGTTGTGTCAGCACGTGACACAGATGTGCTGCTTCTACTCTTGGCTCACTATGACAGAATCCGATGTACGCATCTCTACATGAAAGCTGGGACATCGAAGGATCCAAAATATTTTCCAGTACATGACATTAGAAAGCTATTATCTGATGATCAACTGGACACAATCCTTGCCTTCCATGCTCTCACCGGATGTGACAGTGTGTCCCAGTTCAGTGGTCACAGAAAGAAAACAGCCTGGCAGGTGTTCGAGCACCATCACACTGATCTTGCTGGCCTTGGGAAGGGCCCTTTCACAGAATATCTTGTGACATCAACAGAGAGATTGTGGTAGATTTCCATTCAAACTGTATTTATTGTACTGTACACCTTGGATCTCAGAATGGCAAAAACACCGACAGGTAAAATGCATTCACTATTCTTCCTGGCTCCTCTGCCTCTATGAACAAAAGAAACGAGACGCATCGCTGATTTGAAAACGCAGCTGCGTGGCTCAAGACTCCTAAAAAGGGTGTTGAAGCAGGCAGCTGCTGATTGAGTGAGAGATAGTGTCTCGTTTGAACTTCCTGGGAAAGTTAATAAACATGGGTGATTTTACAACCCAGGGCTCTAGGCAAATGGTCCAACCAAATTGAATACAAAGAAACTGCCTTGAGAGACGCCAGACAGTCTCTTCTGAAACAAAGGATCAGTTGATCAAAGGACAGACCAGTTGAATCCACATCGTGACCTAAATCAGTGCAAAACGTCACGGTAGGGAGTTAGCCAATGAGAGCTGAGAATAAGTGTTCTCCAATAGGAACGCTCGAGGCGAGTTTTGGAAACGCCCGCTTGCCGTAAAATTAGAGGCGGAGCCTAAATTGGATATAACCAAAACTCCTCGCCAGGAGAGACACACAACCAACCCAGAGACCCAGGAAGCAACAAACACACCCTTTTTCTCCACTAGAACCCAGCGAGGAGAAGAGATCGACGCAGGAGATCGAGATCGAAGCCGAGACGCGAGAATGTTTATAGACAAGCTTTTTTATTGAGAATTTAGTCTGAATTTCTACGATCCTCCGGCATATTGGATGCTTCTCGTAGGTTCATTGCACATTTTCTTTTGTAACATCTGATTGAAATCCATTTTCATTAAAAACGGGTTCTTTTCAAACTGCTCAGATCTCGCTTCATTTCAAACGGCAGCGCCGTATTTTCTCTCTGAGTAAGCAGTAACCAGGTTAAAAACAGTGGTTATCTGCATTTGACAAGAGTGGATTCCAAGAGCTTGTAAAAAGTTTTAAATCACAACGCAGAAGTAGTAGTAATTTAAGCTGGGAATCCACTTCATTGTGGTGCCGTAGCCAAGAATCAGAACGCTCGTTTTGTCATCACAACAAAGAAACGTTTTTTTTTTTTTTTCTCTCTTTGCTTTCTTCACGACGGTCAACGGGGGAAGCAACTGATCGATCGATCGTCTTCAAGTGACTAGGAGGTTGCTAAGAGGTGAG
This sequence comes from Notolepis coatsorum, assembly GCF_963971535.1. NCBI lineage: Eukaryota > Metazoa > Chordata > Actinopteri > Aulopiformes > Paralepididae > Notolepis > Notolepis coatsorum. The sequence continues at coordinate 206,596,748 of NC_140169.1, read as the reverse complement.
TGTGATGATATATTTGGGGGCTCTATTCGAACCAACGAGGGGGTTGCTAAAGATATGACTGTAAAGAGATATTGAATTGAATGTTCTGACTAAAGGATGGCGGCTCTAGGTTCAGTGTGCGTTGTATGTCCTGAAAGCAGGATTATAAGCACACCGTGCGTCGTATGCCTTAAAGTAAGGGCTTAAGCACACCGTGCGTGGTACATTTTAAAGTAAAATTTTAGCACAATAAACGGGACGCCGCTGGCAGTCGGAACATTCAAGAAGGTAAGGGAGTAAGTAGGAAACATGTCTAGATTTCTGCTCAAGGTAAAAACCAAGGTAAACAAGTGTGCGTCGTATGCCTTAGAGTAAGGGCTTAAGCACACCGTGCGTCGTATTTTCTAAAGTAGAGATTGAGCACAAATAGGTCTAGTTTAACCTTGGGCACGGCGGGCGTGTTAAATTTAGACAGCGATAGGCTGTAACATAAGATAGTACTTAATGGGGAGTCGAATGTTGCAAGCTATGGTTAAACATTTGTTGGTGTATGATGTTTGTGTATGAGTGAAAGGACTTATGGTTATGATTGAACGTTGTGTGATATATATGGATTAGATCTGTAAATTGGCACTTAAAATATGACTGAGGACGGTTTTTTAATATTAGATATGGTACGTGGAGGCGAGCGCCTCGTCCATTGAGTCACTCAACTGCTAGTAAAAGGGAGGGGCGCGTGCATGCTCGTGCTGGACAGAGCGCGTTCTCGTCAGAACTCGTGCGTGTCGTAGCGCGCGGCTAGGCTACAAACAATAGCTCGTCGTGGCTCGCTTAGCTACATGCTACAAACAATGGCTCGTCGTGGCTCGCTTAGCTACATGCTACAAACGATAGCTCGTCGTGGCTCGCTTGGGGGGTTTAATACTGTATGTTGTGAATGGGGTGATATTGCAGTGTAACTGAATGATCGTTTGTGGTGAATGAGCTGTGTGAGTTGCGGTGTGGGCTAATGTTTACAATGGTATTGGCTGAAAGCTTGAACGGATGCAGGATGAGTGATGAGTGAGTAGGCCGTATGAGAGGGCGCGCATGCGCACTTGTGAGAAAGAACATTGTGTGTGAGGCGTGTGAGACTGAAATTAATTATGATGTGGTTAAGAGTGCACTAGGTGGCGTCAGAGTCAACCTGGGAGACGCGGCCGTTTTAAAGTGGAGTGTACGGTGTGATGTGCACTGGGTGGCGGTAGAGGCATTGGACTCCCGTCCTGAGCAGCGTGTCATGTGTGGCTGTAGTGTGGTTGGATGTGTGTAATGCCCCTCTCTCCCTCTTCCTCTCTCTCTCTTTCTCTCTCTCTCTCTCTTTCTCTCTTTCTCCCACACGCACCATTCTCTCTCTCTCTTTCTCTCTCTCTCTCTCTCTTTCTCTCTTTCTCCCACACGCACCATTCTCTCTCTCTCTCTCTACCCCCCTCCCCTTCCTCCTCCTCCCCTTCCTCCTCTCTCTAGCCCCTCCCTTTCCTCCTCTCTCTACCCCCCTCCCCTTCCTCCTCCTCCCCTTCCTCCTCTCTCTAGCCCCTCCCCTTCCTCCTCTCTCTACCCCCCTCCCCTTCCTCCTCCTCCCCTTCCTCCTCTCTCCTCTCTCCTCCCCTTCCTCTCCTCCTCTCTCCTCTCTCCTCCCCTTCCTCTCCTCCTCTCTCCTCTCTCCTCCCCTTCCTCTCCTCCTCTCTCCTCTCTCCTCCCCTTCCTCTCCTCCTCTCTCCTCTCTCCTCCCCTTCCTCTCCTCTCTCCTCTCTCCTCCCCTTCCTCTCCTCCTCTCTCCTCTCTCCTCCCCTTCCTCTCCTCCTCTCTCCTCTCTCCTCCCCTTCCTCTCCTCCTCTCTCCTCTCTCCTCCCCTTCCTCTCCTCCTCTCTCCTCTCTCCTCCCCTTCCTCTCCTCCTCTCTCCTCTCTCCTCCCCTTCCTCTCCTCCTCTCTCCTCTCTCCTCCCCTTCCTCTCCTCCTCTCTCCTCTCTCCTCCCCTTCCTCTCCTCTCTCCTCTCTCCTCCCCTTCCTCTCCTCCTCTCTCCTCTCTCCTCCCCTTCCTCTCCTCCTCTCTCCTCTCTCCTCCCCTTCCTCTCCTCCTTTCTCCTCTCTCCTCCCCTTCCTCTCCTCCTCTCTCCTCTCTCCTCCCCTTCCTCTCCTCCTCTCTCCTCTCTCCTCCCCTTCCTCTCCTCCTCTCTCCTCTCTCCTCTCTCCTCCCCTTCCTCTCCTCCTCTCTCCTCTCTCCTCCCCTTCCTCTCCTCCTCTCCTCTTTCCTCCCCTTCCTCTCTCCTCCCCTTCCTCTCTCCTCTCTCCTCCCCTTCCTCTCCTCCTCTCTCCTCTCTCCTCCCCTTCCTCTCCTCCTCTCTCCTCTCTCCTCCCCTTCCTCTCCTCCTCTCTCCTCTCTCCTCCCCTTCCTCTCCTCCTCTCTCCTCTCTCCTCCCCTTCCTCTCCTCCTCTCTCCTCTCTCCTTCCCTTCCTCTCCTCCCCTTCCTCTCCTCCTCTCTCCTCTCTCCTCCCCTTCCTCTCCTCCTCCTCTCTCCTCCCCTTCCTCCCCTCCTCTCTCCTCTCTCCTCCCCTTCCTCTCCTCCTCTCTCCTCTCTCCTCTCCTTCCTCTCCTCCTCTCTCCTCTCTCCTCTCCTTCCTCTCCTCTCTCCTCCCCTTCCTCTCTCCTCTCTCCTCCCCTTCCTCTCTCCTCCTCTTCCTCTCTCCTCTTTCCTCCCCTTCCTCTCTCCTCTCTCCTCCCCTTCCTCTCTTCTCTCTCTTCCCCTTCCTCTCTCCTCTCTCCTCATCTTCCTCTCTCTCTCCCCCTTTTCTCTTTTTCTAGCTTTCTTGCTGTTCTCTCTCTCTCCCTCCTTCTCCATAGGAGACGTTTGGGCAGTGCAGAGTATGGCATATTGTGTAATGTGTTTTATGGTTTGGGACAGGTCTGTTCGGGACTGCGTGCCCCCCCCACCCCCCCCCCCTCTCTTGATGTTCCTTCAACCCCCCCCCCCCCCACTTCCCTGATGTTCCTTCAAACCCCCCCCCCCCCTCTCTTGATTTTCCTTTGAAACCCCCCCCCCCTCTCTTGATTTTCCTTTGAACCCCCCCCCCCCCCCCCCCACTTCCCTGATGTTCCTTCAAACCCCCCCCCCCCCCACTTCCCTGATGTTCCTTCAAACCCCCCCCCCCCCACTTCCCTGATGTTCCTTCAAACCCCCCCCCCTCCTTTTCTCTTTCTCCCTCCTCTCTCCCGTTTCCCCCCCCCCCCCCCCCCCCCCCCACTCCATCCTTTGCCCCACTTGCTGTGCCTCTCTCCACCCTCCCCCCTCTTCCTTCTGAAGACCGACATGGGGTTACATGTTTTCCCTCTGGCCTGGTTCTCTCTTGGCCGGTTGGCGGTTACGTTGCGGCCTTTTTTACATGTCCTGGTGTTGTGTTTAGGTTGGGGTCTTCATGTCAGTAGACTGAGGGTATGTTCAGTTATAAAGCTGTGTTGTTGTTTGTGGGGATTGCAGGACATATTAGGATACGCGCCGGTGACGGAGGGAGGAAGAGGAGGACGGAACAGACAAACATGGTTCCTGGTTTGAGTGACAGTAGTAGGCGGGTGCTTCGGGGGCGTGCCGTGGCAATGATTTGGTTGTGTGTGTTGATCGGTACTATAATGTATGATCCATATCTGCGACCTGAACAGCCAGAGGTGGTGATAGTGGGTAGGAGGTCGCAGCCAGACCATCACGGTAATCTGTTTTTGGGGATGGCGAGGACTGTGGCTAAGGCAGCCAATAGGTCGGATTGTTACGTGTGTGGCTTGGCCCCGCTAGCAGGCGACGCAGGTCTTCCCTTGATTGCACACCCCTTAACGAAGTGTCATGCCAATGTGTTGAGGGACGAGCCTCTGCTCGGCCTATGCGACGGGGTGGGTCATGATAGGATGTTGAGGTATTTGGGCCGGGAACAGGGGTCGAATAAGGCAGTGGGTTATGGGGGTCTTAAGGACACTAGCCCCATTCCAGTGGCGTTTAGGGCGGCTGGGTTTGAGATGTGCGTAGAGGGGAAGTCAGGTGGTAAGGACGTGGGATATTTGGACGGCTGCAAGGGTGAGAGTGGAGTATGGGGTAAGAATTCGGAGGCGCCGGCCCCTAGGGGGGGGCGTTTTGGATTTGTGGTGAGTATGCGTACGCGGCGTTGCCTATTAAGTGGAGGGGTAGGTGTGCGTTGGGATATTTGGTGCCAGCTATGAGGGTGTCAGATGTTTTGCCGACGATTCCCAAGTCAAGGAGGAGGAGGATGATGGATGCGGACCACTTTTTCAGGGTGGCGTTTCCCTGGTGGGGGACGTATGCAAACATGGGTGAACTGGACCATCTAGCTCGCGTGTTTGAGGATATGACGGCTACGACCGCGAGAGGTATGGCCCTGGAGAATCAAGAGTTACGGTCCTTAAGACTGATGGAGCTGCAGTCAAGGACGGGTTTAGACTTCCTGTTGGCGAGTTCGGGTGGCACGTGTGCATTGATTGGTCAGGAATGCTGCACATTTGTCCCAGAAAATGACATGGGCATACAGGAGGTTATAGAGCATTTGAAGAATATTACTAGGGAGATGCAGCCCACGCGGGAGGACTCGTGGGAGGGCTGGGGTCAAGGTTTGATGGGATATATAGGATGGACAATTGCTAAGTATTTGCTGTGTGCTGTGGTGATGTTTGCGGTTATAGTAGTTTGTGTGAATGTTATCAGGGTGTGTGTGACGTACGTGTTCAAGACTCTCGGCGCGGCTGGTTCTGCGTCTGGAGACCCACACCGCTCGGTTGCACCTGCATATGCGATGATGGTGATAAAGGATGGCGCGGAGGGTGGCAGGGTAGGTGTGGGCGTTCCGATAAAGCCGTGGTGCCCGGCGTCCGCGCTGGCGACTATTCTCTGATCTGGGTGGTGGACATTCAGGGTTGGGGAGTGGGAGGGCCGGGGCGTGCGTGTGGGTGTGAGGCGGGGGACGTTCCTGGACGACCGTGCGTTGCAGTTGACGGGATAGGGTTGTGTGTACAATTGTGTTTTTTTTCCCCCCATAGTAGGTACGTTTGGAGTGGCTGTATGATGTGGGGCGGTGTACCCGGGGTTCGGTGTTGGGTCTGGTCGGCTATGCATGGCCGTCCGGCAGGGCACTGGACTCTGGGGATACTGGCCTGAAGGACGGGAGAGGTTGCCGGGATGCTGTCTGCTGTGTACCTGTGGTGAGGTGGGTTTAGGCCACTGTGGAGGGGCTGTCAAGGTCTCTTCAGTAAACAGGGTCGGCACCTCACGGCGTGCGTGGCGCGGCGTCTGTGGCATTCTTTAGATTACCTCTGGGGGACACGTGTCTGGGTGACAGGTGTCCCCTGGGGGGTGTGGTACTGAATAATGAAAAAGAATGTGAAAAAATGAATGCAACTATATTAATCACGATGTTTTTGTTTTCCGAGGGGTATCAGAATTGGAGCAGAATCAAGCGGAAGTAAAGGAGAGCGGAAATTCGAAACATAGGAACCCAGTGTGTTGACAGAGATCGAACGAGAAGAAAAACAGGGAGTAGAAACGGGTGGTATCACACACATGTATCAATTACAATTGTCTCATGTATAAGAGTGTATGAGGAAAGTAAAAAGATACTCGTACAGTGAATGATAGGAACCTCTCAGGAATTTGATTAAAAAGACAGAGTAAAGTACAAGTCCGGTTGATAAATTAACAAGAACTGTTGTCATTGTGTGCTCTGATCTACAGCAGTTCGATTGGACACGCGGAACACCACAAATCAGGTAAGAATAGGAATTTCAACTGAACAAGGGACAGAAGAGAATAGGAAGGGTCCACAGTGCCACTATTGGCTGTCCGAGCAGGAGATAGTCACAAAAGCATAGACACCTACACTTAGATAGGGATTACACAAGCTATTGTTCTGCCTGTTGCCATTGTTACAAGATAAAAGAGACAAGAGAAAAATGGGGCGAAAACGAGACAATCTAAACGCATATAAAAAGATAAAAGACAAAACCGACGCAGGTAAGTCGACCGTAATTGGGTGGATGGAAGAAAGTCCAGTACAAATTATTGCAAATGAACACGACACGACAAAAGGTAACAAATATTATTTGAGAAAAGCAAGTTATGTATCAGGAAGATGGAATGATAGATGGAAGGAAGGGAGACGTTGGCCAGTCGATGGTTCTTTTGATTTGGAGTTAATAGCTAAAATAGGAACACTAATTGAGGCATACACCTATCAGGGTAAAGAGGAGGAAAAAGCAAAGAAAAGGTTGCAAGAGACAACCTTTTTAAAAGCTTATAGACGGGAAGGTGAGAAAAGGGAAAATGAAAGGAAGGCCGTTGCAAATGGCAATGATGCAGACAAACCAGTAGAGGGGGTAGTCCAGGTCACCAGAACTCCCCAGGCCCCTGAGACGACACCTGTCACCGCCCAAAGTGCGGTGCAGTTAGCCTCACCCAACCCAGCCTCCTATCTTATGGTCCAACAGGAAATAATTGAGGAAGCTTTAGCACCCCCGCCATATGCCAGTGAGAAGGGGGAGCCAATATATCCCATCCTACCTTTATTAGAGATGATAAGCCCTTACCAGTTGACAGATGATCTGGGGAACCTAGAGAAGGGACAAGCAAAGACATCTATTCAGCTGACAGCTAGGCAACCAGATAGGTCAGACTGGAATAGGTCAGACAGAGAGGGTGTGGACGCCTCAAGGCAACCAGATAGGTCAGACTGGAATAGGTCAGACAGAGAGGGTGTGGACGCCTCACGGCAACCAGACAGGTCAGCCCAGACTGGGTCAGGCAGAGAATATGCAACCACCCCACGACCAAGGGATAGGATAGAAGAGCAGACAGAGCGAACAAGAGTGATACAAGCAGCTGAGAGAAAGAATAAGGAAGGCTATGAGGCAATGTTAAAAGAGAAAGAGTGGGAAAAGAAAGAGTGGGAAAGGGTGAAGAAGGCCCACGGTCAGCCTCAGAGAGAGTATAACCCCCAGAGAGACTACCAGAGAGAGCCTGTCCACCAGCTGGAGCACCCCCAAAGCTCCCCAACTCCTACGCCCCGTACTATGTATCGAGAGCCCATTTCCCCCCAGCAGTTTACCTCCCCCCAACCCCAGGCCCACAAGGGGGTAGCACCTGACAGTCACAAGATTGGTCTCACAATACCACCACTTGTGACTATAGATGCAGTAGGTGAGGAGCTGGAGACTATCGACATCGTACTTGGGGTACAGATAACACGGATAAAGGATGATCTGACGGAGATAGAGCAGGGGCTCATGGCTTTGGACCAAGATCAAACGGTCCTAGCGGGACAAAGACCCGACCATAAGGCCATGGAAGCGGAGGGGGAGGAATATCATACGTTCATGAGGACGCGGGCTGGCATTGAGGGAAAGCAAATGGCCCTGAAAGACAAAAGAGGAGAGAAGCAAGAGGCCCTTTTGCAGGTACAAGAGCGTGTAAGGGAGAGAAGACAGACAAGATCACAGACGAGAAACATGCAAGCCCCTATCCGCATGGCTCCTATAATAATAAGAGGACAGGACCTGGAATATCACCCCCTGAAGGTGTCGGACATGACACAGGTGACTGAGAAATTGCCGCCCCTCCAGAATGGGGCCAATCCTTGGATTGCCAAACTGGAGGAGGTGATGGTTGGCACAGAAATGGCAATGGGGGATGTCAAGAAGATATTGACAACCATGATGGGAAAAGACGGCATGGAAAGGATACTGGAGACGGCTCGCCTGCATGGCCATGTGGGGACTGGAGCGCATGATGCGGACCTGTTCACAGCGTACAGGGGAGTAACGTGGGCGGCCCTACGAGAAGCCTATCCAATGAGACTGCACGCAGACCAAATTCCGATTGGTACTTTGGAGACAACAGGGCACCCCAGGCAATACGTACAACAAGCCTACTCCACGTGGAAGAACACAACTGGTCGGGAGGCGGGACTTGACCCTATGCATGAAGCCCAGTTAAGAACCAAGATTGAAAACGGCCTCCCCATAGAGGTAAGACAGAAATTGGCCGAGGTGGTGTCATTGTCAAAGATGGCGCTGGAATTATATATAGATCAAATAGAGCATTACGTTGAACTGTATCGGAAGAAAGAGCAAAGAGCAAAGGAGAAGGATACAGAGCAACAACGTAAGATCATGTACCAACAGCCAACCGAGGTAGTAAAGGTAGTGGAATACCTTCAAGCCTTAGTCCAGGCCCCACAACCAAGAGATGGGACAGGCTATGAAGGGGAACCACAGGGACAGAGACGGGCTCAAGTGGGAACACAAGGGGGTTATGCGCCGGACCAACAACAGAGGCCGAGAGAGTGGCAACCACGACCGAAAGGAGGAGGCAGACCCCGGAATCCGAATGGACTCCCGGCGCGGGTGGTGGTGTGTTGGGCGTATGGGGTGACTGGTCATATCTCACGGAACTGTAGACAGGCTTGTCAACCCGGAGAGGGAGACCAGGAAAGAACTTGGCAAGGCCAAGGTCAACCCCGAGTCCAAGATCGAAATGAGAACAATGGCCCGGTAAATCCAGCAAGAGGGCCAAATGAACCACTATGAAGAGGCCCAGAGAGTCCAATGGGGAGGTGTCAGCTGTCAGTGTCGTCTTTAAGGGAGGAGCCTATTGTGTGCGTAACGGTGAATGACAAATCTGTCGAGATGATGGCAGACACCGGCGCGGCCTACACGGTAGTACAACCCCAAGACGCGACGCACCTAACCTTGTCCGGTCGATATGTACGGACAATTGGATTTGAGGGAATAAACCAGCTGACGGCTGTTACCGAACCTGTGACTCTGAGATATCAAGGCAGGGAAGCGACTCTCCCTGTGCTGGTCTCGGAGAGCACACCTATTAACTTGCTCGGCCGAGATGGGCTGGGGTTACTGGGGATGGACATTAAATGTACTGCGGAGGGTTGCGTGATAGCCGAACGAGAAGACCAGTACTATCAGATGGTACAACGAATTGACAGTCAACCACCAGAGATCTATTGTCTAGGGGGATTGGACCAAGAGCTACTTGGCCCCGCCTTACAATGGGAGAAATTTATCACTGCCAATATGCCTGAAGCAAGGGATCCAAAGACCCCCTATCACTGCACTCTGCAGTATCATAGAGATGCAAACTCGTCACAGACTAAGGAGTGGCTGAGGGTGCAACCGGACAAAGTACAGCTGAATGCTACCAATATCATATTGGGGCCACAGGGAGCAGCGTTACGTATTGCACGGAGTGACTATCTGCGTAAAGAGCACGGCATAATGGATAGTGTTCCCCATGTGACTTTGAAGGTAATCAGCTCATGTGATCAACAACACATAGGCGAAATGATGAAAAAAGCTGAAGGGATAGAATTTGAACAGATGAAAGAAAACAAACGGATCTGGATGAGCCCTGATAAAAGGTTTATTAAGATCATGGTTCAAGGCACAGGGATGGGTCATCCCCAAACTGTGCAATTATCCCAAGAGACACTGGGAGAACTCCCTAATGCATCAAGCCTCCAAGAGGACATGATGAAGGCGGTGCCTGAGACGCTGTGGGCAAAAAACAGCACTGACATTGGACTAATCAAGTCCGCTCAACCTGTGAAGGTGGAGCTTAGACCTGGGGCCACCCTGCCTTGGAAGAAACAGTATCCATTGAAGGAGAAAGCAGTGGCTGGAATCGAGCCACAAATTAAAGGACTTTTAGCTGCAGGAGTCTTACGGAAAACAACTGATCCCCGGAGCAACACGCCGTTGCTACCCGTGGAGAAGCCGGATACCTCTTACCGGCTGGTGCACGATCTAAGAGCTATCAACGAGGTGTTACTTGACTATCCGTCCGATGTCCCCGACCCCCATGTGCTATTGACATTTATCCCGTCGAAAGCCGAGTACTATACAGTTATAGATTTGTGTAGTGCATATTTTAGTGTGCCCTTGAGCGAGGAGTGCCAGCATTTTTTTGGGTTTACTTATAAGGATGAATATTATGAGTATACTAGGATCCCGCAGGGACTAAAGCATTCGCCACACATATTCAACAAAATCCTAAGGGAGGATTTAGAGGGGTTGGATAAAGTCATGACCTCTAGGGTCATTCAGTACATGGATGATCTGATACTGTGCGCGGACGATCAGGAAACATGTCATCGCGATTCCGTGATACTGTTGCAACTGTTGGCGGAAAACGGCCATAAAGTGTCGTTGAAAAAGTTGCAATATTGTAAACCTAAAGTGATCTATTTAGGACAAACAATTTCACAGGGCCATCGGGCTATTTCAGAAGAACATTTGGTGGCCATAAGGACGGCACCCAAGCCTGTGACGGTACGACAGCTAATGGGATTTTTGGGTATAATGGGGTACAGCTCTCCGTGGGTCGAGAACTATACGGAAATAGTGAAACCATTGAGAGAGATGCTGAAAGAAACGGGCGTTGATAAACTGAGCAGTAAAGTGGTATGGACCGAAGAGGGCTCACGGGCATTCGAAACAATCAAGTCCCGACTGTTAGAGGCGCCGGCCTTGGCGTTGCCTAACTATACCAAGAAATTCATACTATACGTCTCTTCTTCACCAGATCAGAAGCAGGCGTGTGCGGTGTTGGCCCAGGACACAGGGGTGGGGGCGCGACCGCAGCCGATGGCGTACTACTCAATTGCCTACTCGGAAGTAGAGATGGGGATGGCTCCATGCTACCAAGAAATGGCTGGAGTGTATACGATGTACGAAAAAGCCGCAAGTATTACGATGGGATATCCAGTGGATATCATGGTGAGGCATGACTTGAAGAGTCTGTTGGAGTCCGGTAAATATGCACTAACGATGCCTCGCATTAAACACTACTACAGACTTTTGGAACAGGAAGACGTGACGCTGGTCAGGTGTTCCATAACGAACCCGGCAGCTGACATCCCTACGCCTGAAGATGGAGAGCCCCACGACTGTTTAGTCGAAGTCGAGAGGTACTCTAAACTCAGAGCAGACTTGCAGGCATTTCCATTTGACAGTCCAGATCTGGAGTTATGGACTGACGGCTCTTGTTATCGTGTTGGCGAGGGACTAAAAGCAGGTTACTCCGTGGTAAGGTCACAGGGCGAAGGATTTGTGGTAGAAAAAGCCGAAGCATTATCACAACCTTGTTCGGCCCAATTAGCAGAGTTGGTCGCACTGACGGAAGCATGTAACATGGCAGAGGGCAGAACTGTGAATATTCATACCGATAGCAGTTATGCTCACGGTACCGCATTTTTACATGGAACAGTGTGGAAAGGGCGAGGTTTTAAGAAAGCTGACGGAAGCGCCATAAAACATTGTAGTCAGATTAAACGTTTGTTAGAAGCAATTATGAAACCAAAGCGGATTGCGATAATCAAGTGTGCTGCCCACCAGTCTGACGAGTCAAAGATATCTCGAGGAAACAGAAGAGCAGACGAAGCTGCCAAGGAAGTGACAGGTGCTGACAGAGCAGGCAAGGTATTGGTTATCACACACGGAGTTGAGCTAGAGGACAAGATAACCTACAAAGATGTTTTGACTTTCCAGGAGGAGGCTAGTCAGGTAGAACGGAACCTCTGGATAACCAGGGGAGCTAGTCAGGATGATTCAGGTTTGTGGCGCGACGCCGGTGGATTTGTGGTGGCTCCTGCTGGCCTGGTCGGACTGCTGATCCACACGGCGCACGACTTTTGCCATGCGCATAAAGGAGAGGTAAGGAGAAAAATCAGAGAATATGGCTTTTGGGCGCCAGATTTGATCAGTCAAATTGATCATGTGTTACAGAGGTGTGTAATATGTTTGAAAAACAATATACGTAAGGGGATTAGTGTGTCACCAGGACATATCCCCACGCCCAATGGCCCAATGCGAGACCTTGTAATTGATTACATTGACATGATTAAGCCCATTAATCAGAAGAGATATATTCTTGTCGTTGTCTGTCGTTTTTCAAGGTGGGTGGAGGCGTGCGCCACCCGGCACAAGGATGCAGCATCTGTGGCTAAGTTCCTATGCCAAGAGGTAATTCCCCGTTTTGGTTTAATGGACAGAGTCTCGTCGGACAATGGAAAAGAGTTTGTCGACAAAACTGTACGTTTAATACTCCAACACTTAGGCATAAAACAGCGATTGGGGGCCGTTTATCATCCGCAGAGCCAGGGGTTGGTGGAACGCATGAACGGGACACTAAAAAACAAATTGGTAAAGATCTGTCAACACACAGGCTTGAATTGGCTAAACGCTCTCCCGTTAGCTTTGATGGCTTGTCGTTCGAGCGAAATTCGCGGTCTGCGTCTGACACCGCACAAAATGATGTTAGGTCGCTGCATGGTAGTACCAGGTTTGCGCGCGACAGGCAAAGGTCCGAGTTTGGACATCCTGGACAACGACATGCGTGAGTATGTAAAATACATGTCAAAGATACACAAAAGTATTCTGGTTCATGTCTCCAGTAGACAGGAGCATGAAACCGGGGAGGAGGTGAATAGGCAGACTACACCTCAAATCATACCAGGCGACTACGTTTATGTCAAAGTATTTAGACGCAAGTGGTTTGGCGCGAGACGAGAAGGGCCATACAAAGTCGTTCGAGCCACCGAGAGGGCTTTACAAGTTGAAGGATCGCCTATGTGGTTTCACGTTACTCATTGTGTAAAAGCAACCAATACGGACCAAGAATGGGAACCTGAACCACAAGACCTTGACGGTAAAACCGGGGCGTCGCAACTGGTACACGAAGGCGAAGTGAAGGCGGCGCTAACCCCAAACGATGGGGAAGACCCGGATGATTATGGCGAGCCAGACCGAGGGGGCCACGATTGGCCACCAGTAGAAGATGAAGGTTTTTTACAGGAACCAGACAGAGGAGAAGATTATGAATTGGAACATAATAATTTCTCCTCTGTGGACTTGGAGAAGGTACCAGAAGAGCCAGAGGAACCAGTGCTTAGCACAAGCCCGGAACAAGATACTCGACCAAAACGAGTCATCCAGAAGCCTAAACGGTATACATAGGCGAAAGAAGGGATAGTGTAACTGATAGGCCTTGGAGAGGGCGTGTACATATTAATTTTTCATTTTTCATTAGCTGAGCTCTCTCCTTTTTTAGAAATGTTTAGATAGTAAATGCAATGTAAGGTCTTTTCTTTCAGAGTGAATTGCACAAAACAGACACATTTGGATAAAAAACACATAAAGTATAGTCTAAACCTGGTAATTGGTACGATCATCTTTTTGTATAAAGGGACGGACCTAGACTGAAGTGAAATTGATATAACTGATACATTGTATATAACCTGCAAAATGAGTGGAAATTGTTAAACGGTGTGAGTGAATAGAGAACTGTGTAAATAAAAATGGGTCCATAGTCAGTCAGTGGAGGAGGGAGTAATGTGGGTGTTGAAAGCAAATGATACTAACAAATATGGAAAATGAGTCAGAAGGATTCTGGAAAGGTTTGGCTCTGAGGTAATTAGGTTAAACAGTAAGGTTAAGGTAATTGTAAACAGTTTGTTTGAGAAATTACTAACATGTATCTTGGGGATCATTAATCCCCAAACCGGGGAAACTGTGGTAGATTTCCATTCAAACTGTATTTATTGTACTGTACACCTTGGATCTCAGAATGGCAAAAACACCGACAGGTAAAATGCATTCACTATTCTTCCTGGCTCCTCTGCCTCTATGAACAAAAGAAACGAGACGCATCGCTGATTTGAAAACGCAGCTGCGTGGCTCAAGACTCCTAAAAAGGGTGTTGAAGCAGGCAGCTGCTGATTGAGTGAGAGATAGTGTCTCGTTTGAACTTCCTGGGAAAGTTAATAAACATGGGTGATTTTACAACCCAGGGCTCTAGGCAAATGGTCCAACCAAATTGAATACAAAGAAACTGCCTTGAGAGACGCCAGACAGTCTCTTCTGAAACAAAGGATCAGTTGATCAAAGGACAGACCAGTTGAATCCACATCGTGACCTAAATCAGTGCAAAACGTCACGGTAGGGAGTTAGCCAATGAGAGCTGAGAATAAGTGTTCTCCAATAGGAACGCTCGAGGCGAGTTTTGGAAACGCCCGCTTGCCGTAAAATTAGAGGCGGAGCCTAAATTGGATATAACCAAAACTCCTCGCCAGGAGAGACACACAACCAACCCAGAGACCCAGGAAGCAACAAACACACCCTTTTTCTCCACTAGAACCCAGCGAGGAGAAGAGATCGACGCAGGAGATCGAGATCGAAGCCGAGACGCGAGAATGTTTATAGACAAGCTTTTTTATTGAGAATTTAGTCTGAATTTCTACGATCCTCCGGCATATTGGATGCTTCTCGTAGGTTCATTGCACATATTTCTTTTGTAACATCTGATTGAAATCCATTTTCATTAAAAACGGGTTCTTTTCAAACTGCTCAGATCTCGCTTCATTTCAAACGGCAGCGCCGTATTTTCTCTCTGGGTAAGCAGTAACCAGGTTAAAAACAGTGGTTATCTGCATTTGACAAGAGTGGATTCCAAGAGCTTGTAAAAAGGTTTAAATCACAACGCAGAAGTAGTAATAATTTAAGCTGGGAATCCACTTCAAGATTCATCTGCAAGATCTATGGTGTGCCTGAGGTGGATACGTGCAACAAAGCAAGAGTCAAGTTATTCTGCAAAGGCCGTCCACAAGAGACTCTGCCGACACCAACCTCGGATGCAGTGAAGTTCCACATCATGCGCTCACACTATCAAGCAAGCATCTGGAACCAAGCTCACCTGCCACACCCTGATCTTCCTCCTGTTGATGAAATGGGGTGGATACACAAGGAAGGACAGCTAGTGCCACGGCTACTCTCTCTGCCACCCATGCCTAAAGCCTGCAGGGAGTTCACTTCATGTGGGTGTACCAAGGAGTGCCTCAGCCAACGCTGCAGCTGCAGGTATGTATGAAGGATTAGCTGATAGTGATCAATGTTATTAGATTGTAAAACTATGATGTGGTAGAGCATATCCACCTGCAAGACTGTATACTCCAGACTGTTTGTTGTTAACAGAATTGTGAACATATGCCTATAACAGAGAGAGAAAAAGGAATGAAGGAACAGAATAAATCACTGTAAGGACAATTGTATCATGTGTTAGAATATACTTGTACGAGAGCTGGCTATAATCTTTCAATTCTCTTCTACTCTATTCTATTCAGGAAGAGTCACATGGCATGTATCGAAGCATGCAACTGTAAGAAAGTCAACACCTGCCGGAACACTGAGGAAGAGTGCGAATAAGCTGTCACTGTAAGGATTACTGTAACAAGTATTCAAACGTACATTCACTTATATTGATATGGTAAAATAATATTTTTATTTTATTATATTATAATTAGTGCTGTCAGGCAATTAAAAAAATTAATCTAATTAATTACAGGATTTGTAATTAATTAATTTAATTAATCGCATTTTAATCGCATAACCATTGTATGCCTGATATTCTATATTCTATAATCATATTTCAAATTGCATGTGTCCGGATGGCAGAATTCAGTACTGTATCTACAAAACCTTCTGTTTAATCATCTTCCATCTATTAAATTGCTTAGATTTTTCAGGTCTGGTGAATTTGAGCATGGTGTTATTCACAGTCAAAGATAAAAATATTTTTATTGATATTCTCATTTGGTTCATTACAATTTACTCAAAATAAAATGTTCATTCAATCAATCACCGTGTAGATTGATTGATTGAATGAAAAATGTTATTAACAGATTGCAGAATGGGTACAATACAGTACCGCTCAATACACACAATTGTTAAGGGGATGCATACCAGAGAAAGACTTTCGTCTTGTTTACATCAGGGTCCCCCATTTTCAATTCATAATGAATTGTAAGTAAGGGTGCAACTTGCACAGTGCAATCCATTCTTTGTGGATCTAGCCCACAGTATTTCTGACACTGGGAATACATTCCCTGAGATCTGTTACGTTCTGGACACCGACTGTGGTCGGTGACCACCCACATTCCTGGCATATGTCACTGGGCTTGTCCAGACCACGTGAGCGGATCGGCGCGGCCGAGAAATCCGCTCTTCGCTCTTTAAAGCTTGGTCCGCTCCGCTAATCACTCATGTTGACCCCGCCCCCAAGTCGCTCTCCGCTCGCTCCCCGCTCACCTTGAATCGAGCGCTCCCCGCTCCCCGCGCCAGATCGCTCGGCAGTTTTTTTTCTTCTTTTTTTGGAGCATGGTGTAAATGAGCTCAAACTACAACAGTCTACACCCCCTGGGCCCCTTAACAATTGTTTGTATTGAGCCGCATTGTAATTGTAGCCATTCTGCAATGTTAAATAACGTTGTTTATCCATTCACTATCTCTATTAAGCGATGATAGGCTAGCCGAGCCACAATGCTATGGTCGCTGCCATTAACGTTAGCATGTAAGCTAACGTCAACAACAATGGCGTCGATATACTTTTTCTAACTGGAGTGAGTGTGGGCGTCTCTACAGTGACAAAGCCTGAACGAACAGCCTATCACAGGTTCACCCTTCTCATTGGTTGAAAATGGCCCTCATGTTTGTACATCGCCATCTGTTGCTTTGGCATTGTACTGCATGTATATATTACATCAGTGTTAAACCACTGTGAGCGGCCTGGAGTGGATTGGAGCGGAGCAGAACTCTCGCTCCGGACGTCGCGCCGACTCATTTTAAAACCCACTCCTCGCTCACGTCAAAACCGGCCGCTCCGCGCCCCGCGCCGCTCACGCTCCGATCCGCTCACATGCACTGGGCTTGTCACCTGTCATTTCCCTGTCAATTAGTGCTGTCACTTAGGGGTGGTTCCCGATTGGCTGTCACGGGGGTGTGTGTGTGGAATGTTGGTATTTGGTGTCTATGTAACATACCTCTCTTCTGCTTGTTCATTGTCAGGTCTTCACTAATTGCGTTCGGGGATAACGCGGACGGTTCTACTCTGGACCTCCAATAAGCTCCCATTTACCTTATTTTCCACTTGTGCTATTAGCACTTGTCTCTCTTAGAATTTACTCTGTGTTCTTACTATTAAAGTCGAACCTGTTCAAGAGTAAACACTCTCTGTCTCTGTGATTGCCTTCACCCATTGGAATTCACCTACCTCCATTCTGACAGAAGACCTGACCATCAGAATTCCATGGAGGCCATCATGGAGATGCTCCAGGCGCAGGGAGCAGCCCAGACACGGATGGAGGAACATCAACAGCTGGTCAGCGCCGAATTAATCCGACTCAACGGGGTCGTCGGATCATCCCAAGCGGTGGCGCAGTCGGCGTTGGCCACAGCCCGACAAACCCAAGAAGGAGTGGCTGGTGTTCAGTCGGCGACGGGAGAAGCAGCGCTCCACGCAGAGGAGAGTCGGGGGGTATTCGGGGTCCAGGAACGGTCCCACGAGCCACATCTGCAGGCGCCCGCTCGCTATGACGGATCACCGGATGGTTGTCGGGAATTCATCACCCAGTGTCTACTCGTTTTCCGGCTGCAACCACGATCATTTCCATCGGAGACAGCGCAGGTAGCGTATATTATCACACTGCTCACCGGTCAAGCTCTCTCCTGGGCTACGGCGGAATTAGAGGCGGGGGCGATAATCTGCGACAGTCTGGACGCCTTTACCCGGGAATTGAGAAGAGTATTCGATACTTCCCGGGTACTCTCGATCTTCGAGGCTGGTGGTCGTCTTCTCGACTGCCGGCAGGGCCTCCGCACGGTCGCAGCTTACGCTATAAATTTTCGGATCTTGGCTCGGGAGACAGCTTGGGCGGAGAACGTCTGCGTGGTTCTGTTCGTCAGGGGACTCTCAGCGCGGATGCGAGATGCGCTCTCCGCGCGTGAGATCCCCGAGCAGCTGGAAGTGCTGATCAACACCACCATCAAGATGGACAATCGGCACCGGGAGAGGGAGAAGGAGCATGTCAACAACACCCAGGTATGTTTTCCTTCTTCTCCTGGTGTTGATAATTCCATGCATTACACGAGTGGGCCACTGGGTGATGAATCCATGCAGCTTGGAGCGCTGTCGCTCTCGGACGACGAGAGGCAGCGCTTCATCAAAGAGCGACGCTGCTTCCGGTGCGGCCGCACCGGTCACCGCTTCGGCAGCTGTCGGGTCCAGGCTGTATCGGCTCGGCGCCAATCGGGAATGGAAGGTGCGCCGTCGGGCTTCGAGAAAGCGCCAGCAGGTGGGCTCATTCCTGCCAAAACCACGGATTCTCGTAAATTTTTTGAGGTGGCGATCAACTGTGGGGGTGACATTAGGGGAACTAAGGCTCTCATTGACTCAGGGGCGGCGGGCAATTTTATTCACGTGGGATTGGTGAAGGAGTGGGGAACCCCAGTGGAGGATTTAGGGGTTCCCTTACCAGTTTATGCCCTGGACGGTCAGCCTCTGGGCAGTGGGAGCGTCACCCAGCGCACAGTTCCTTTACACATCCGGGTGGCGGGTGGGGAGTGGGAATGGGTTACATTTTTTGTCATCTTTTCCCCCTATTCTGTCATGGTGTTGGGTCATCCCTGGTTGTCGTCATGTGTTTGTGTCATTAATTGGAGCACGGGCGAACTCTCAACGGCGGCCGACGTCAAGTCGATCGTCAGCGGGAGTTTGCCCAAACCCTTGTCCCCCCCCCCCTCTTCTCTTTTGTCTCCTCCCTCTTTCTCCAGGATGGTGGGGAGCGTGGCAGATTCTGATCTACCCTCTAATCCCGATTTGATAGGGGTGCCTGAGATCTATTGGGACCTGGCGGACGTTTTTAGCAAGACGCGTGCTAAAGCACTTCCGCCTCATAGATCATACGACTGTCCCATTAATCTTCTACCCGGTACCTCCCCGCCTCGCGGGCGAATGTTCTCTCTCTCACACCCCGAAACCTTGGCCATGAACACCTACATAGAGGAGGCATTGCTTGCGGGGCACATACGCCCTTCCACTTCCCCTGCCGGCGCTGGCTTCTTCTTTGTTGATAAAAAAGATGGGGATCAGCGCCCATGCATTGATTATAGGGGATTGAATGACGTTTCCATCAAGAACCGATATCCTTTACCCCTCATGGACACGGCCTTTGAGTGCTTACAGGGGGCACAGGTCTTTTCTAAACTTGACTTACGTAATGCATACAACCTGGTCAGGATTAGAGAGGGAGACGAGTGGAAGACTGCATTTAACACACCCAATGGGCACTATGAGTATTTGGTCATGCCCTTTGGTTTGGCTAATGCTCCGGCAGTCTTCCAAGCCCTGGTTAACGACGTGCTGCGAGACTTGATTGGGGTGTCGGTGTTTGTCTACTTAGATGATATCCTGATTTTTTCTCGCGATATGGTGCAACACCAAATGCACGTTCGGGAGGTGCTAGACCGTCTCCTCAAGCATCAACTATTCGTTAAGGCTGAGAAGTGTGTGTTTCACACGGACACCGTGTCCTTCCTGGGCTTTGTGTTGACGAAGGGCGATCTGCGCATGGATCCAGCCAAGGTGAGTGCAGTTTTGGACTGGCCACGACCTTCGTCGCTCAAGGGGTTACAACTGTTTTTGGGCTTTGCAAATTTTTACAGGCGCTTTATTCGCAACTTTAGCGCCTTAGCCAATCCTTTAACAGCTCTCACTAAGGCCTCTCTCCCTGGTTTTGAATGGTCGCCTAGGGCTGAGTCGGCCTTCTGCGATCTTAAACGTCGTTTTACATCCGCTCCTGTATTGATCCGCCATGACGCGGAGGTTCCGTTCATTGTGGAGGTGGATGCCTCTGACGTCGCGGTGGGGGGGGTGCTCTCTCAGAAATGCTTAAAGGATGGGAAAGTGCACCCGTGTGCTTTTTTTTCTCGCCGTCTGTCACCAGCCGAGCGTAATTACGACGTGGGTAATCGGGAGTTATTGGCGATCAAATTGGCACTGGAGGAGTGGAGACATTGGTTAGAGGGGGCGGCACATCCTTTCATTATTTGGACTGATCATAAGAACTTGGCTTACATCCAAGGGGCTAAACGCCTTAACGCTCGCCAGGCCAGGTGGACGTTGTTCTTCACACGATTTCGATATACCATCTCCTATAGACCCGGCTCCAAGAATATCAAACCTGACGCGTTGTCGCGCCAGTTTGATCTTCCTGGTCGGGAGGAGCAGCCCCATCCCATTATTCCACCGGCCTTGATTTTGGCACCCGTGTCTTGGGGCATAGAGAAGGTGGTAAGGTCGGCGCTATCGCGGGAGCCCGATCCTGGTGGGGGTCCTCCGGGACGGTCGTATGTTCCCAAGGTGGCGCGCTCACGCTTGCTACAGTGGGCACATGCGTCATCCCTCACCAGCCACCCAGGGGCAACCAGGACCCTGGAATTTATCCGTAGGAGGTTCTGGTGGCCGACAGCGGAGGGGGATACGCGTTCCTTTGTGGCGGCCTGTCCGGTGTGCGCACGTAGTAAGACCTCTCGACGGGCACCGGCGGGTCTCCTCCGACCACTTCCTATTCCTAAACGACCCTGGTCACACATATCTCTGGACTTTATTTCTGGTCTTCCCCTTTCGGACGGGTTCACCACCATCTTGGTGGTGGTGGATCGGTTCTCTAAGGCGGCTCACTTTGTCCCTCTCCCCAAGCTTCCTTCGGCCCGGGAGACTGCTGATTTAGTTATACAGCATGTCTTTCGGGTCCACGGGCTGCCAGTAGATATCGTGTCGGACCGGGGTCCTCAGTTCGCCTCCAGGTTCTGGAAGGCGTTTGCCGCCGGCCTCGGCGCCTCTGTCAGTCTGTCGTCTGGGTTCCATCCGCAGTCGAACGGGCAGATGGAGAGGGTCAACCAGGATTTGGAGGGGGTCTTGAGATGTTACGTTGCCGGTAGTCCGGCAACGTGGAGTAGGAGGTTGGCTTGGGCTGAGTACGCGCATAATACCCTTCTCTCCTCTTCTACCGGTATGTCTCCCTTTCAGTGCCAGTATGGTTTTCAACCTCCTCTGTTTCCCGAGCAGGAGCAGGAGGCGGAGGTGCCCTCGGCCCAGGCACATGTGGCTCGCTGTCGCAGGACGTGGAAACAGGTTCGGAAGGCGCTACAGAAGGTTTCGGTTAGTACCCAACGGCAGGCTAACCGTAAGCGTCGTCCGGCTCCAGTTTACCGTCCAGGGCAGCGGGTTTGGCTTTCCAC
Source organism: Notolepis coatsorum (assembly GCF_963971535.1). Classification (NCBI taxonomy): domain Eukaryota; kingdom Metazoa; phylum Chordata; class Actinopteri; order Aulopiformes; family Paralepididae; genus Notolepis; species Notolepis coatsorum. The sequence goes on along the minus strand of NC_140169.1, from coordinate 206,575,596 downwards.
CCGGGATCTCCCTCTCCGGGTGGAATCCAAGAAGCTGGCTCCTCGCTTTATAGGACCATTTAAAGTGATTCATCTATGAGGGTTCATCCGACGTTTCATGTGTCCCTGTTGAAGCCATTCCTCTCATCGCCCTTGGCCCCGCCACTGCCTGTGGTTCCTCCGCCCCGGTTTATTGGCGGTCAACCCATTTACACGGTGCGGAGGATACTGGGTTGTAGGCGGAGGGGTAGGGGGTTTCAGTTCTTGGTGGATTGGGAGGGGTACGGGATAGAAGAGCGTTCTTGGGTGCCTCAAAGGGATATTTTAGATCCCAGCCTGATCGTTGATTTCCGGCGGCTGAATCCCGAGGCTCCTAGGTGAACGTCTGGTGCCGTTCGTCGGGGGAGGGTACTGTTACGTTCTGGACACCGACTGTGGTCGGTGACCACCCACATTCCTGGCATATGTCACTGGGCTTGTCACCTGTCATTTCCCTGTCAATTAGTGCTGTCACTTAGGGGTGGTTCCTGATTGGCTGTCACGGGGGTGTGTGTGGAATGTTGGTATTTGGTGTCTATGTAACATACCTCTCTTCTGCTTGTTCATTGTCAGGTCTTCACTAATTGCGTTCGGGGATAACGCGGACGGTTCTACTCTGGACCTCCAATAAGCTCCCATTTACCTTATTTTCCACTTGTGCTATTAGCACTTGTCTCTCTTAGAATTTACTCTGTGTTCTTACTATTAAAGTCGAACCTGTTCAAGAGTAAACACTCTCTGTCTCTGTGATTGCCTTCACCCATTGGAATTCACCTACCTCCATTCTGACAGAGATGCATAGATGTCCCTAGAATCAGATACCAAGAACATGCAGGACCATATTAAAAAAAATGCTGTAAATGTGTATTCTACATTCTTATGGAATGAATGAGATAAAAAAAAAGAATTATAATTGTTTTTCTTTTTTTTTGTAATTAATTTTGAGTTAATTTTCATAACGCGATAATTTGCTGTGTAATTAATTAATCTAATTAACATGATAAACTGACAGCCCTAATTATAATCTATTAAGGAAAAGTGGCATTGGATGAATCATGCAACTGCAAGACACCTGCGACACCTGCCTGAATACGATTGATGACTGAAAATAAATTACTGTACCTAAGCTACTGTACGCATATTAACACTTTCAATGCCAGGGACGTCATAACTCGTTTTATTAGCCCCCCCCACTGAGTGCCGATGACGACAAATATCGTTTTATTAGCAATCTGAAATCATATTTCATCAACCGAGTCTCCCGTTGGTACAGCAGCCCCTACAGGAGCTCAGAATGGAAAAAAGCGCCCCATATCGTCTATCCCTGTGTAACTGCAGGTCAGTCGCTTAGACTGACCAGGGATCTGTAGATATGTAGGGGCAGAGCCAGCTGGTTCCTTGTGCTGGCGAGCAGTCTGATCAACATGGAAGTCATCGCGGGATGGGAATCAGTCTGGAATATATATTTACAGGAGCCAATACTCAATCAATAAGCATGATCGATATTTGGAATGGCGATCAGGAATTGGAATGATCTTTTTGGAGAACATCTGATCGAGGTAAGGAATCTATTTTACCAGTCTTGGGATAATCAGAGTTGTATTCGCTGAGATCTCAGCATTTGCCCTATGTGTGATGTGTCTGTTTGTGATGAGGAAATAAGAGAATCGATTTTTCAGATCGCCTCTATAGCGTGCATACGTACACATATACTATCGATAATCTAGCGTTTATTTGAAAACGATTCATAAATAGGCCGAAAAATTACAACGTTTTTGTGTATTCTAGAATATTCCAGTAAATGTCTTTTATCATGGAGTCTTTATATTTTCCTTGAAAACGAGGGCTTTTCAAAATGCTATAAAACGAAAAATGAACCGATAAAAAAACAATCCGCTTCGACAATGTTGACTGGAAAACGAGTCATTGATAAGCGACGGGCAGATTAGACACATAGCCATAATTTAAAACATGGATTAGGCGTTTTTAATGCTAACATTGAAGTGGGTCGCGGCATTCAAGGAGGTTCCGGGGCACCGAGCTCCGGCACGGAAAGTGTTAAGGACTATCTAATTTGCATAAATGGCATGTTGATTAAAAAAATTAAAGAGAAAAGAGTTTGATGAATAAATCCATGGCCTGGGATCATCCTGCTTTTCTTTCTTATTTGGTTGATGAGTTATGCATCAATAACGACCACCGTTTCTGCTATAAATATGAGTTTCAAGCAACATTTTCACAACTGATCTAAAATCAGGATATGATTTTAAATTCATCATGTATGCAAACATATAAAAACACATTTCATTCATGTTTCTACCTTGTTTAGTCAAAAACTTTCAGCCTGGTGCTGGCGGCCATGTTGGATTTCTCAATTTTGAGGCCTTATTTGACATTTTTGAGCTTGGTACAGTATACAGAAAATTTGGATTCATCACCCCTTAATACCCCTAGAAATGTTGTGTACCAAAAATAAACACGAAATGCCTTCAGGGTTATGATTTTCTGAAAATGTACCCTGTCTAAAGAGGGAGGGGGGGGTCAAAGGGGGTCCCCCTCCTCTTCTTCTCTCAGGGAGGATGCGGACCGAGACTGCTTATGCCAATCTCCATGCCCCTCCCCTGCTCTTCTCAAGGAGGCTCTGGCTTTTAACAGGGAGAGGGGGTCAAAGGTCGCCTTGTTGACCTTTCATCCCTCCCCTTCTTCTTTGGGGGAATTCTTTAATCCTCATATCTCCTTGGCCTTTGTCTAGGCCTCTGACACCTCGTGCTGTCACTCGATAGGGGCGTGACCCCTGCTGTATTCGGCCTGGCAGTTGAGCGAGGAGATTTTTCCTCAGATGCCAGTTGCGCAGACTTTGGTGGGGGTGATGAAACCCCTACTGTGGAGAGCCCGGCTGTTTGAGAAGAGTGTGCCGTCTCCTTCCGCAGCGGTTGGCCCGACACCCGTTGACCGCCGGGAAGGTGGGAGAGGTTTGGTGCCTCTCTCTGATGCCAGCCTGGTAGTTGGTAAGGTCTCAAGACCCCTGTCGGATGGCAACCGTTGGAGGATGAACCCCTTTAGCTGACAACCGGAGCAGGTCTGATGAGAAGGCTGTCCTCTTCCTGTAGATAGCCTGGCTTTTGGGTCTCCTTGGCTCCCCACCGCAGCATCTGGTATTGGCCTCAGCGATGCCTCCTCTGGTTCCTCAACCTGTTCAGTGCGTTGGCCGGAGCTCTCAATGCTCGAGAGCTAGGCTTCTTCCTGATCCCTTGGTACGCGCTGTGATGTGGTACCCAATGGGAGTTCTTGGTGGACACTGACCAGCGCCATGGAATGTCAGTACCGATGGAATCCTTGGTTTCCTCGTACCACTCTTTGTGGAATGCTGGCAAACTAATCTCCCCTCAGCGTCCTACAACGGGTTATATTGCTTCGGTGGACAATGCAGGTTACTTAATCACAACAGTTGATAGGAACTCCAAATTTTTCTCCAGACTCAAATACATGTTGTTACTGTTCTGAGTGACAACTTATTTTCCAAATCACTATTTATGTACTCTGCTATTATTTTTGGCTTCTGTATGTTGTTATTCAACTAAATCGCATCCTCTCATTTCTTTGTGCTGTACCCATTTTACTGGACTGTTGCCTTAGGTCCAGCACATCACCACTCTTTGAGCGTGTACATACTTACACGGTCATCCTTGTATCCGGACAGATCCTTGGCTCGGACAGGTGAATTCCCGACGGCTTCTTTCCACCAACTCATCCCCTGTGCATGGTACAAACCACCTTTAATTTTATGTTTTCCACCCACTCTGCCAGCCTATTAAAAGCTTAACGCAGAGCCCTTCATAAGACAATCATCAGTGTCACATGTCTGCACCTTACATTAATCAACTATTTGGCCAATATCAACCAAGACATTCATGAGGGGAGGTTACAGTTTTATCCCCTCACGACATTCTTCAGAGCTTCACCTATTACAGAGAGTCTTGCTTTTCCAATCACACACATGCAATATCATTGTGGCACAACCGCCCAGATTCTACATCTGGATCTAATGAACGGAAAAGAGAATTATGAATCAGCTCTAGTTCACTCTTCAATTTCCAGTTTATTATATAGATTTCTCTATCAATCTCGTTGTGTCACTTATCATCCTATCCGACAGACGAGAGAGTTCTCCCAGCTTGCCGGTATCTAAGAAAAGAAAAGAAAAATAATAAACAAAAGATTATGTCCATATTTTCTCAATGTTAGTATTCAATTTCCTATATAATCAAAATTGTTCACTTCATCGGTCTCTCGCTTTCCCTAAACCAGTCCCTCTATCTACTGTTAGTATTCCCATGTCTATATTAACTCTCATACATATGTAACATTCGTTCAGTTTTTTATTAGTCTTTTGTTCACTTATTGTGAAATATCTAATATCTAAATCGGTTCTCCGGAGCATCATAGCTTCTCCATTGTAATGTCTGTCCGTTCCTTCTAGCCCTGTGCCCCTGCAAACACAATTTTTGAGGACAGTTTCTTTGCCAGTGACCTAATTGTCCACAACCCCCAGCATCCCCGTCCATGTCCGTCTCTCTGAGGGGCGGAGCCACAAGCCCCGGGGGCCCCCTGCCTGTAATTGGACGGCCCCGGTCTCAGCGGCGCCTGTAGCCCACCCCCAATATTCCTTCTTCGCATAGGGGGTCTCAGAAACTCAACCTCCCTGCCTCGCCTCATCTGCTCACTGTCCCGTACCTGCTCTGCTCCCCAGCTGGGCAGCGATGCTGGTCTCGTCTCCTGGTCATACAGCACTTGTTTGGCTGCTTGAATCTGTAACCCCCAACACTATGGTGATTAGCAATGCAGTCAATTCAGACTCTTTTACCTTCTGTAGCTCAGTCCAATGGGCTGCCTGGTCGATAGCCAACTGTCTTTCCACCAAGTCTCTGCGGACTGCCTCACCTCTGTCGGACGCTTCCACAAGCGCCCTCTGTCATTCATGAGAGAGACATGATTGCCTCTCTTCCTCCGCCCTGGTGCTAGCCGTCTGGCTCCTTGTCACTGGGCGTCTCGCCCCGACTTGGTTCGGTCGCTGGGAGGGACCTGGGTAGTGGGAATTTATGGGCTGAGGATATTCCTCATGCATATGTCCATACCTATTGTCGGTCCCAGGTCTCATGGGCTCAGGATATCGCTGTAACTGCCACTCCCTCGTTCCCCCAGCTCCTGTCCATTCTCTGCCCCAGCCGTAAGGCCAGGGTTGTATCGCTCCGACCGCTGTAATAATGCAGCCCTTCTCTGTCTCCTTGTTATTCTGTTGTTACCTGAAGCGGTTAATCCAGTTTGGACCTGTCCAGTTGACCCTTGTTCGACGGACACCTGTTGGACTGAGACAGTTATTCCATTCTGCCCCTCCTCGTTAACACCCTGGGTAGGCATTATAGTAGTTTCCAAATCTTTCAGATTAGAATCACTGGGCAACCCTGTCTGATGGTTATTTGCAGGGGTCAGTTGCTGTCCATACCTGTCCCTTTCCTCTACTATACTCGCTTGATCTACTTGAGTAAACAAATCTATTAATATGGTCGCTTTCTCTTTTTGGTCTACCTTTCATTTGGTCCTACAATACTCTATCAACCTTTGTAACGGCCTAAACAATTTTGGCCAATGTTTATCCTCTCCTTCCGATTTATTATCGGTCGACGAGATGAACAGACTGTCGATGGCCTGTACCACTGTCGAACTACCTAATTCTCCAGTGGCCGCTAACAAGGTCTTTACAAGGTTGACTTGCTCTTCAGCCAACATTCTTCACATCTCTGACATATTTGTAATATTACCGTTGTCAAAGCAAGTTCCTCTGTTTTTGTTTATCTTAACTTGGTTTAAATTCAACCACACTGTTACATTACAGGTGCAGACCAGAAATTGATGACCCTCTTATTCTCATACGATACCCTCAGGTCTCTATAGCCGTTTATGTTCTGGTTGGTATTGGAGCCGTCAGAATTTTTTCACCTCTCCCTTCCAATAATCTGTCAAAGAAAAAAGCAAACATACAAACACTTAACTTCAGTGTTATTTCAATCCACATTCCTTTCTAGTGTTTTGCTTTCTCAGAACATGGGTTGTTTATTCTAATAAAAAATATAGAGAGATTGTAATTTATTTGAACACAACAAAAGGCCTTAGCTTCGTTAACTCCCGTTGTCTTTCCAGCTAGAAAATTCTGGATTCCCAATCACTCTTTGTCGTGGCCTCTCCCGTGAATCTCAGAGGCAAAAAAAAAATTCTGCATTAATCCATCAACCCACTCCTGGTATCTCCTTTCACTCTGCTTGTTCCTCCTTGAAAACAATCATATCACAGTTAGTTTCACAGAGGCCTATCATTTCTAACATCTCTTCTCGTTCGCTTACTGTCCACGTCCTACTATGGAAAAATAAAAATGTATTTACACACCCCTATTTATTAATATCACAATTAAAATTCACATTTAATATTTAATATTCTGCTTCACATTACATTTTATTACAGTTCTACATACTCATTCCAATATTCCCCCTGGACACAAGATTAGCTCGTGTCCCACATCATCCCATACTATCTCACACACCCAACGAGGAAAAACATAAATCTTCAGCGGCATTATTGCAGCTAAATTCCCCGCTCCCATGCAGTATCCAGCCACCCATGTCATAATTCATGGACACCGAACACCTCACTCACTTGAACTCCCACAGCCCTCCGATCTACAAACAAAGGACCGTCACTTCCAGCCCAAAGCACACTTCCCCCACATCCTCGTCAGAACATGAAGAAGTCCGCTTCACCGCTCCATCCTATACGGAATTTCAAGATGTACACAAACTTCCAACACAATCCGTCCACAACGGTATTCAGCCCAATCTAAACACACACACATACACATCCTACTAATATCAACTCAATAACCCAGTGAGACAACAGCCCCACCAAACCAACATTAACATAAACAAAAACAACACTTCATACTTCACAACACTTACCACACAATATTTCCTACATTATAGCCTCCCCTTTCTTATGTCATGATCTACAGAGGTATCTGGATAACGTGATCTCCACTTGACACCAGGTACAACCACGTTCAGTCAAAATCACAACCCTGCCACCTCCGCCTCATTACCATCTAGCACACACTCTGGCATAGAAAGATGGCAGTTTTGGGTGTGCCGAGATTTCAGAATTGTAATATTTCCAGACATCTCTATTACCTATGGTAATCTCGACCACGACACGTCCCGCACCTCATTCTACTCCTACTGATATGCGAGCGAAGGATAGAGAGACAGACCATAGATAACCCACAAATCAAACCATGCACCCCTCTCCCCAACCTCCCAGTCTCCACCCCCCTCTCCACCTCATCCCCCAAGGAATATCCATAGTCAACCAGGGTAACCCTCCCGTTCCACCCTCACGAACTAGGCTCACAGGAGAGGATTCAGTCAAAATTACAGCCCTGTGTTCTCACTGTAACTGCTCAGTATGCTACATCGCACAAGAGCAGTAGTTTTTGCGTAAGCTCACAGCGTCATAATTCCCCTAGCCACCTACAGAAGTCCTACCCCCCTCATGACACAGATCTCCCCCACTCTGCCCCAATCAAAACACCCCCTTAGAGAGAGAGTGAGAGAGAGAGAGAGAGAGAGAGAGAGAGAGAGAGAGAGAGAGAGAGAGAGAGAGAGAGAGAGAGAGAGAGAGAGAGAGAGTCTTGACCGGTTGACTAACATGCACACTGTGGTGCGAATAATATTACCGCTACTTCAACCTACTGTATGAACAACCAGACAGTGCTAATCACTACACCCTGACGCGATTTGAACATGCAACCTTCTGATTTGGAGTCATACGTGCTACCGTTGCATCACAAAGCCCGATATAAGCCGTCAAATCACAATCTAGACAACTGTGTAAACATGCATACAACATACATCATTCAACAACATCCTTAACATAAATGTATACACGCTATGACACTCGCCTAACTACTTGACTTAACAATGAACTAAACTCCAAATTTTTTGCAAAAAGCATAGTATTCTAAAATTGTATAGTGTCACCAATTACAACTACTAGAGGTGAACCTGTCCTACAGTAGAAGCCCTTAGAAGTCCAGCATTTACTGCTACTCTACCACTACTCCACCACTCCACTTTGTGACTCCTATTGTTCTGGATTTCACACCTCCACTGCCTGCCACAGGCTGGGGAGATTTTCATCTTACATTTTTATTCGTCCCAAATATCCCAGCCCCATCCAATTTCTTAGCTTTTTTCACTGTTTATTTATCATGCATTGCAACACTAATATATGGTACAGTATAGCCCAAGTCAGACTGCCCATATAAAAATTATCTTGGGGGTCTGAGGGCAGTAGCCCCCGACCCCCTCCCTGGGGAAGCACTTAAGTTAAGTAGCCTCGCTTTGTTTACTGCAGAAAATTAACTTAAGCACTTAAGTTAAGTACCCTCGCTTTGTTTACTGCAGAAAATTAACACCTAGTGCTAGTTCTAAAGTGACATCGGAGTGACATAGGAGTGGCAGAAGGGACCTGATTCTGAAAAGATTCATCTGTATATTATTTCCTAATTGCTCTGACCACACTGCATCCTACCGTTCTATATTAGAATATTGTAGCATAGAACTATCGGCTGATGACCTGTACGTTATTTCTACTACGGCATGTGTCTGTGAATAATCTGCACTCCCTCCTTCTGAGAAGGTTTCGGTGTGGGTTAGGAGAGGAGATCCCAAATGCAGTTAACACGAGCAGAGAGAGAAGAAGCTGAGACGACGGATGAAAGTGAACGGGCTAACGGTTGAGCTAACAACCTGAGCAACGTTAACAGGGCTGGGGTTAGCAGCACTAGCTGAGGGCGCTAGGCTAACGGCTGAGCTAACAACCTGAGCAACGTTAACAGGGCTGGGGTTAGCAGCACTAGCTGAGGGCGCTAGGCTAACGCCTGGGCTAACAGCCTGGGCCGTGCTAACGGCGAGAGGACTAGCTGTACTTGCGGAGGAAGGCATGCTGGTAACCGGGGCTTCGGAAGCAGAGGACAGGAGCTCCCGAATCAGCCAACGGATCACACGGCCGTGTGCTTCCAGCTGGAGCGCCTGCTCGGCACTGCGCTCACCGACAGAGATGAGCAGCGTGTACATGGTCCATCTCTCTTCTGAGGACGAGGAGAGAAAATCCCCTTTGAAGAACCTCTCCATCGAGAGGAGCGCGCCGCTGGCTCTTACAGTCTTCGTGGCTGCTGGAATCAGGGATGGTCGCACCATTCTGAGAAGGTTTCGGTGTGGGTTAGGAGAGGAGATCCCAAATGCAGTAAACACGAGCAGCGAGAGAAGAAGCTGAGATGACGGATGAAAGTTAACAGGCTTTTACTAGCAGTTGCAAACAGGATACACGTTAAAACTGTTACAAACAAAAGCGAACTGCAAAACCCGGAAAACAATACACAGCAATGCTGGAAGAATAAGGACTAAATAGGAGCGGACTCACGGGGAATACTTAAAGACAAAACGGTGAGTACGTGACCGAACACAACTACCATACAAAACAATGCAATGGTGCGACAATCAATGAGGGGAACTGGCAGGTCTATATACTGCCCTGTGATTACTAACAAGTGCCAGCTGGCAACAGGCCATGGCTGAGGAACACAGGATAGTAAAAACAACTCACATCATTGATAAAAACAAGTGTAAAGGAATATCTAAAAGAAACAATCCTTAAGGAACATATTATGTAAAGATGTTAACACCAATAAAAACAAGTGCAAAGGGAAAGCCTTAAAGGGACACATGTAAAGTATTAACACTAGCAAATACATATGTAAAATAGTTACACTAACAAAAACATGTCAAAGGGATAAGCCTTAAAGGGACACATGTAAAGTATTAACACTTAGCAAATACATATGTAAAAGAGTTAACACCAATAAAAACATGTGAAAAGGGATAAGCCTTAAAGGAAACACAAGTAAAGTATTAACACTTATAAAAACATATGCAAAAGAGATGAACCCTTAAAGGAAACATATGAAAAGATAAACCTATTAAAAACACAAGCTAAAACGCACCACACAACATGAACAGAGAACACAACAAAGCATTAAAGGAATCCAGCAAACCTAGACTTGAATGCCACAGAGAGTCCAGGATCTGGAGTTGCTGCGTTTGGCCACCAGAGGGCGACAGAAAAACACTGTTCACATTGTTCGAGCATGATCCCTGGCTGGGACCATGACACCTACATAACCATTAAATTAAAAACAGACTCTAAACACTACATACATAGACACTATCCATTCCTATCTGCTGCAATTGTAACTTATACCTATGTCAACCTGCATTGTACACTGTATTCTAAACTATACATTAGGAGTTTGAATCAAGTCTCTGACTTACAAAAGTATATAGCTCCCATCCTGCTACTGAAACACATAATGAACCCGTATGGTGCTGAAATGCTGATATGTGTATCTATCTAATCTTCATGCATGAGCTAAAACACCACTACATATTATCGATCAAATTGTAGTATAACTGTACTATGTTTGTTGTGGCATCCATACATAGCCTTTTGCTTTCAAATGTAATTGAACAGGCTATGAGAATATTAAACTACACAGCTTACCTATGAACAAAAATCTAGTATATTACACTAGGCAGAGTATGTCCTAAACTAGATCATGTGTATTTATGAAATGTACTACTGATGGTGAACCATATATAAGTGTAGCCAAGATTAATCACTGATTAACACATTTCAGAGGTGCATATTAATATTGCTTCCAATGTCCATTAAGTAGAAAAATAAGCATTATTCTACTACTACACCTAAACCTGAACCTAAGCATTTTTATCCCACTTAAGAACATTTTATAGTACCCCAACTGCTACACCTGACTTGCAGTTACAGAACTTCCAATATTCATTAAAGGGGAACTCCAACATTTTGGGAAATTAGCTTATTTAACATCTTCCCTGGAGTTAGACAAGAAGATACATACCTTTTTTGTCTCTGTGCGTGCATTTTAGCTTTGGGAATAGACGCTCCGTTAGCATAGCTTAGCTTCATCACTGGAAGTGAGTAGGGGCCGGAGCCTTACAGTGCCTTACAGTGTATTGCAAGGTCTGACATTGGCCATACTTGATATACATGACCTTGGTGGGCTCTAGGTCAACTCCTGAAAAGGGGGTCAATGTCAGACCTTGCAATCAAAAGTTAGGGGACACACTGAAATTATGGCAAGGGTTATTAGCCCCCTAACTTTTGATTGCAAAGTCTGACATTGACCCCCTTTTCAGGAGTTGACCTAGAGCCCACCAAGGTCATGCATATCAAGTTTGGTCAATGTCAGACCTTGCAATACACTGTAAGGCACTGTAAGGCTCCGGCCCCTACTCACTTCCAGTGATGAAGCTAAGCTATGCTAACGGAGCGTCTATTCCCAAAGCTAAAATGGACACACAGAGACAAAAAAGGTATGTATCTTCTTGTCTAACTCCAGGGAAGATGTTAAATAAGCAAATTTCCCAAAATGTTGGAGTTTTCCTTTAAGTAGAAAAATATGCATCATTGTTTATAACTGATCCTTACCATACCTATAAGACTATAACAAGAAATGCCCAGTCATTTAATTAAACACAGTCGGTGTATTGAACTGCCATCTATAGCCTGCATTCCCGCTCTCAGGCAAGTCTAATTATGTGAACACCGTAATTAAGTTTCAAGTTTCAAGTTTCTTTAATAGTTGTCATACATAAGTACAGAATACTTTTATACAAAATGCTTCTTACTGTTACGCTCCAGAGACTGTGCTAGACAAGATAAGTATGAAATAAAATAGTATAGCATGTAGAAATAGAAGTAAAAATAGAAGTCACAGTGTTCAGTGTGAGGTTTTGCCCGCTGCTCACCACCTTTTCTCTGTTTCTTTAAAGCCTACTGTTAGAAATTCCCTTCTCACTCACTCTCTCTAGCCCCCACCCTCTCGTTCTTTACTCTCGTTTACTCTCAGTGGCCACACCTGGACTATTATCAATTATCCTCTCGCACCTGTGGTGGCAGGCTAATTAGTTCCCCGGTGGGCTTTAAATACCAGGGCGCTTCCCCTCGTTTCGGCGTGGGGTCGTGTTGTATTCATGCTGAGTCATATTCTCTAACATCTAGACTCTTTCGGGAGATCCTCTGGTCTACCAATGCTGTAAGATGGATCTCTCCAGCCTTGAGATGTTTGCTCCAGCCTTCGTCTGCTGTCGCCGTAGCCTGTGGAGGAGACTGTTCTGCGCTCCCTGTAACTTCCACGGGAGGCACCCCAGCGCTCCACTGCAGACCCCAGCGCAGCTGTTCGTCCTGACGCACATCTAGACCAACGCGCATCTCCCGGACCTTCGAGCTTGGCACGCTCCTCCGTCCCAGCGCACAGACGCGCATCTTCCAGACCTTCGAGCTTGGCACGCTCCTCCGTCCCAGCGCACAGACGCGCATCTTCCAGACCTTCGAGCTTGGCACGCTCCTCCGTCCCAGCGCACAGACGCGCATCTTCCAGACCTTCGAGCTTGGCACGCTCCTCCGTACCAGCGCACTGACGCGCATCTTCCAGACCTTCGAGCTTGGCACGCTCCTCCGTACCAGCGCACAGACGCGCATCTTCCAGACCTTCGAGCTTGGCACGCTCTCCAGACCTCAGCGCGCCGACGCGCATCTTCCAGACCTTCGTGCTTGGCACACTCCTCCTCGCAGACGCACCCCGAGGCGTCTCTCTGTTCCGACGCGCACACCAAGGTGTGGCGCGCACTCTGTTCCTCGGCTCCGACAGCGGCTACCGGTGGACGACATCCTCGCCACCGCCACTGTTCCAGCTCTCTGTTCCGACGCGCACACCAAGGAGTGGCGCGCACTCTGTTCCTCGGCTCCGACAGCGGCTACCCGGTGGACGACATCCTCGCCACCGCCACTGTTCCAGCTCTCTGTTCCGACGCGCACACCAAGGTGTGGCGCGCACTCTGTTCCTCGGCTCCGACAGCGGCTACCCGGTGGACGACATCCTCGCCACCGCCACTGTTCCAGCTCTCTGTTTCCGACGCGCACACCAAGGTGTGGCGCGCACTCTGTTCCTCGGCTCCGACAGCGGCTACCCGGTGGACGACGCCCTCGCCACCGCCACTGTTCCGACGCGCACACCAAGGTGTGGCGCGCACTCTGTTCCTCGGCTCCGACAGCGGCTACCCGGTGGACGACACCCTCGTCACCGCCACTGTTCCAGCACTCTGTTCCTCGGCTCCGACAGTCGGCTACCCGGTGGACGACTCCCTCGTCACCGCCACTGTTCCAGCACTCTGTTCCTCGGCTCGGACAGCCAGCCACCCGGTGGCGATGCCCTCGCCCCGCTGCTGTCCCTTACCTTTACGCATACGCCTGGGTGAGTTTTGATTGTGATGTCACTCACTCAGCGTAGTGCCCTTGCCCCCGTTCCCGCTGCTGTCCCTGTACCTTTACGCATACGCCACTGTTCCAGCTCTCTGTTCCGACGCGCACACCAAGGTGTGGCGCGCACTCTGTTCCTCGGCTCCGACAGCGGCTACCCGGTGGACGACATCCTCGCCACCGCCACTGTTCCAGCTCTCTGTTCCGACGCGCACACCAAGGTGTGGCGCGCACTCTGTTCCTCGGCTCCGACAGCGGCTACCCGGTGGACGACATCCTCGCCACCGCCACTGTTCCAGCTCTCTGTTTCCGACGCGCACACCAAGGTGTGGCGCGCACTCTGTTCCTCGGCTCCGACAGCGGCTACCCGGTGGACGACGCCCTCGCCACCGCCACTGTTCCGACGCGCACACCAAGCGGCTACCCGGTGGACGACACCCTCGTCACCGCCACTGTTCCAGCACTCTGTTCCTCGGCTCCGACAGTCGGCTACCCGGTGGACGACTCCCTCGTCACCGCCACTGTTCCAGCACTCTGTTCCTCGGCTCGGACAGCCAGCCACCCGGTGGCGATGCCCTCGCCCCGCTGCTGTCCCTTACCTTTACGCATACGCCTGGGTGAGTTTTGATTGTGATGTCACTCACTCAGCGTAGTGCCCTTGCCCCCGTTCCCGCTGCTGTCCCTGTACCTTTACGCATACGCCTGGGTGAGTTTTGATTGTGATGTCACTCACTCAGCGTAGTGCCCTTGCCCCCGTTCCCGCTGCTGTCCCTTACCTTTACGCATACGCCTGGGTGAGTTTTGATTGTGATGTCACTCACTCAGCGTAGTGCCCTTGCCCCCGTTCCCGCTGCTGTCCCTGTACCTTTACGCATACGCCTGGGTGAGTTTTGATTGTGATGTCACTCACTCAGCGTAATGCCTCTTGCCCCCGTTCCCGCTGCTGTTCCTGTACCATTACGCATACGCCTGGGTGAGTTTTGATTGTGATGTCACTCTCCCAGCGTATTGCCTCCTTTAGTTCTCACTTAGTTATTAGTTTGGACATTTCATCTCCCACTCTGTTTTGTTCTCTCGTGGATATTATTTTGGACATTCCATCTCCCACTGTGTGTTTGTTCACACGAAGATAGTATTTACTTTGTTACTTTGTTATTTGGACTGTTCTGCATCTGCTCTGTTTTTTCCCTTTGAATATTAACCCTCTCCTCTGTTCTGCAGAGCGGCCCAGATGTTTTCCCACCAGTCCCCAGTTCCTCCCTGTCCCCAGCCCGCCTCCGCGGGCCTCTGTTCCCTCTGTCACCAGAACCTGGCCCTCTGTTCCCCAGAACCTGTTCCCTAGTTCTCCTAGTCCCTAGTCCTCTATCCCTAGTTCTCCTAGTCCCTAGTCCTCTATTCCCTAGCTCTCCTAGTCCCTAGTCCTCTGTCCCAAGGCGTTCCCTTAACCTTCCCTTAGGCGTTCCCTTTACCTTCCCAAGGCGTTCCCTTAACCTTCCCTTAGGCGTTCCCTTTACCTTCCCATAGTGTTCCCTTTACCTGCCCACCTCTTAAAGGCACTTTACCTTCCCCTCTTGTTATTCCAGTGTTTTGTGTTTTCTCCCTTAAAGGGACATTGCCCTTTTTCCCTGTTCTAAATAAATATCTGTTTCTTGGCAAACCATCATACCTGTCTTGTGTTGTGCGATTGGGGTCAGTTACAAACCATAACAGTTCAGTATATACATATGTACAATGTTCGATGCAGAATAGAAGTAACTGAGTTACCATACAATATACAATATACTATGCAATATACTAATATACAATACTATATAGTGCAAAGCAGAAATGGGATGAGGTACAATTTAGGTATGGGTTGTAGTGCAAATCCTTTACCAATAAATATAAAATGTGTTTAGTTGTTCTAAAGTGTGAAGAGTGGGTGCTGCAGTGTGTTGTTTGTTTAAAGTGAGTGTGTGCATGTGGATGTGTGTGCTGTGTGCATTTGATGGTTGTTGCATAGTGTTATTGTTCGTTGAGCAGCCTGATGGCCTGGGGATAGAAGCTTCTTCTGAGTCTTTCTGTGCTTGCCATGAGACTCCGGTATCGCTTGCCTGACCGCAGCAGTTCAAAGAGGCAGTTGTTTGGGTGGCTGGAGTCCTTGATGATTCTCTTAGCCTTACCCCTGCACTGCTTGTTGTAAATGTTCTGGAGGGTGGGAATTATAATTATTAAACCTTTTACAAACTGTCTAATACCTAATGTACCCATGACTATACCTGCTGTAAATAACTATTACCTCTACATTAACCCTGCATTTATATTATCAATGCTATATCACTGTGTATCTTTTTAACAAGCACAGACATTTAGCATGCATTGTTATGGACACACAGAGTACCATAATAAAAAAATCAGCCTATTGCCTCTTTATAGACCACAACTTACTCTGCACATCCTGGTGTTCATTCGATCAGGATTAAAATGTCCGCTTTTTTATTAATATCAAGGCTAACCCAAGGAAACAATAACTCTAATGTCTCTCTAACTCTAATAACTCTAATTAAACAAATAACATCACTTACTGCCCTCCCTAATCTAATTGCACTGCTTAAACAAGCCAGTATACTACATTTACTCTTAACAGTTGAACAGCAGAATTTACACAAGCCTTCTTCCACTGAAACTATTCCTGGAATTGTAAAACCTCCCTAACCTAATGTACAATTGACTAAGTGTACTAATGCATCCCTCAATATCCACCAAACTTTAATAAGAATATTACAACACAGCCACACACACATACTGCCTCACCAAGCCCTATGCCAAAACGTTGTTCATAAGCGAATGCCACCCCCTTGTGGCTAAACGGCGCCATGCCAATAAAATGGCCGCCGCCTCGATGACGTCACTTTGTTTACTTCCCACCACTAAAAGCTAGGCTCACACGTGAGTTCGAGCGAGATATCGAAAAAAGGAACGAGATCTCCGCTTACAACACAAACATCACTAAGCCTTGTATAAACACACAACATAGTCCCACAAACACATGATCTATAATACCACTATGTCCCCATATATATAACAACACTATAGCAATAACACCGCCACACACCCAGCACATACATACATACGAAACATACAGCGCCCTCACATCCACACACAATGTAGCTACAAGCTAACACGCTAATCAGCTCCGCTTGTACACACTCCACACAAATACAAGTTCCACAAGCGCTCCACACATCCACAAACAGCCCGCAGCACAGACGCACACACCCGCACACAGCAGCACAAACCTATATAAAACATTCATAAACTGTCACGATCGGGGCCTGTGCCTTCCTCTGCCGTCATCCGGACGTGCCCATACATGGGCTTCCTGCTGGAGCGTTCCCGCGCTGCCAGATGAGGATCAGCTGCAAGGGATTCCCTCATCAAGCAGGTCCTATATCACCTGGCAGATCCTGTCATCCGGCGTTGCAGTGTTAAACTGCCTATCTAGGTACGACCCTTCAGTCTGAAGACCTACTAGGCACCCTCTCCTTGTATTCCCTGTTTCTAATCTGCCTTCTCTTGTGCCCAAGGACCACAGTTCCAGCGAGCCGTCTGGAACCCCCTGGAGCTGTCAAACGGAGTTCCTCCTCTCACCCTCGACACAGCCGGTGTCCACACTCTCCTCTACGGAGTTCCCGCTCTCACCCTCGACACAGCCGGTGTCTACGCTCTCCTCTACGGAGTTCCTGCTCTCGCCCCCTGACACAGCCGGTGTCGACAATCACCCGTATTGCACTAGGAGTGCACCTGTCCAAAACCAAGAGACATTCAGACCTGCCTGTCGTACATTTACTGTGTATATTTCTGTCTGCTTGGGAAGAATATTAAAACCCCCTAAACCGCTCCATTCTCTCTCCTCCTGTGTTTTGCTATTGGGCTCCGCAAGAACCCCATCCTCACAGAACACTGCGACCATGATGTCGGACTCAGCAGCACAGGACGCCGGGGAATGGAGCACCAACATTCAGGCCACCGTCAACGGACATGCCAGTCTGGTAAATCAGCACTCACTAATTCTGGATGAAACTATTGCCCAACTCAGCGCTCTCACTCTCAGCTCCGCGGAGCGAGACAAACAATTCGAGCGCTTCGAAGCGTATGTTACAGCCCAGCCAATTCCACCTGTTGTCTCTCCACTTGTGGTATCCCCACCTGTAGTATCCCAGTACCGGGAGCCCCATGTACCCGAGCCAGAGCGTTACGACGGAAACGTTTCCAAGTGTCGCTCCTTTCTGTTTCAATGCTCTCTAGTATTCGGGCAACAACCACTAACTTTCCAGAGCGACAAGTCCAAAGTATCCTACTTGTCTGGTTTGCTGACGGGGTCCGCGCTAGAATGGGCGACAGCCCTCCACTTCAGTAATTCTCCCCTCTGCGATTCGTACTCCGATTACATCGCCGACATGCAAAAAGTCTTCGACTATCCTCCCGGTGGTTCGAATAGAACAGCCGCCTTGTTTACCATCCACCAAGGACATCGTAGCGTGAGCGAGTATGCTATTGAATTCCGTATCCTGGCAGCTGGTTCCCAGTGGAACGATGAGCCATTACGCTGGGCTTTCCGCCAGGGCCTCAGCGACGTCATAAAGGACAAATTGCCGTCGAAAGAGAAGCCAACTTCCCTTGATAATTTGATTGACCTAGCCAGAGATCTGGACACGCGTCTTCGGGAACGCCGCCGTGAAAAGGCCAGCGCCGTCAAGTGTGCTGCTGCAGAGCCGCAGAGCCGCAGACCCGGAGCGCACCGTTAATAGTGTGCCGCTGCAGAGCCGCAGAGCCGACGACTCAGAGCCTATGGAACTCGATCGCTCTCGCGTCCCTCTCCGCGAACGCCGTCACAGACTCAGGACAGGGGCATGTCTGTACTGCGGGCAACTCGGCCACTCCATCGCTTCATGTTCGGTTCGCCCAAATGACGGGGCTCGACAGTGACGCTGGGCGCATGCACGAGCCTTAATTTTGTTCCCAGCTCTGGCCCAAATATGCAATTCAGTGCCACGCTTTACCTCAATGGTCAATCGCTCCCTCTGTCCGCACTGGTCGACTCGGGCGCAGACGAAAACCTCATTGACGCTGGGGTAGTGTCCCATTACCACATTGCCACCGACGCCTTGCCAATTCCCCGCAATGCCCAAGGCCTAAATGGGAGGTTGCTCTCGTGAATAACCCGCCACACCACGCCTCTCCGCCTTAAACTCTCCGGGAATCACAGCGAGGACATCCGTTTCCACGTCACTGATTCCCCCCATAACCCTATCGTTCTAGGCATGCCTTGGCTAAAGCTACACAACCCTGTAATAAATTGGCCAACGGGCGCAGTCACGAGCTGGAGTGTTCACTGTCACGCCTCTTGTCTACGGTCGGCGCGGTCACCACTGGGAGTCACTGGTTCTCACGTTCCCAACGAACCTATTGACCTTTCGACTGTTCCTCCAATTTATCACGATCTAGAGGCTGTGTTCAGTAAACAACAAGCTCTCTCCCTGCCACCTCATCGCCAGTACAACTGTGCTATTGATTTACTCCCGGGAGCCCCGCTCCCCGCTAGTCGCCTGTTTAACCTCTCACGCCCAGAGAGAGAGTCTATGGAGAAGTACGTCCACGAGTCCCTGGCCTCGGGAATTATTACCCCCTCCTCCTCTCCTGTCGGCGAGGGGTTCTTTTTTGTGTCCAAGAAGGACGGCTC
This sequence comes from Notolepis coatsorum, assembly GCF_963971535.1. Taxonomy (NCBI): domain Eukaryota; kingdom Metazoa; phylum Chordata; class Actinopteri; order Aulopiformes; family Paralepididae; genus Notolepis; species Notolepis coatsorum. The sequence continues at coordinate 206,556,395 of NC_140169.1, read as the reverse complement.
CTTTCGCCCCTGTATTGACTACCGGGGTCTCAACAACATCACGGTCAAGAACAAGTACCCCCTGCCATTGATTAACTCTGCTTTCGAACCCATGCAAAGTGCCACCATTTTCTCAAAGTTGGACCTCAGAAATGCCTATCATCTTGTCCGGGAGGGAGACGAATGGAAGACGGCCTTTAAGACCCCGCTCGGTCACTTCGAGTACAAGGTAATGCCTTTTGGGTTGACCAACGCCCCTGCTGTCTTCCAGGCCCTTGTCAATGACGTTCTCCGTGATGTCCTTAACCGCTCTGTCTTTGTTTATCTGGACGACATCCTGATTTTCTCCCGCTCTATGGAAGAGCACATCCAGCATGTCCGCCGGGTCCTCCAGCGCCTACTGGAGAACAAACTGTTCGTCAAGGCAGAGAAGTGTGAGTTCCACGTCTCCTCCATCGGGTTCCTCGGCTACATCATCGAGGGCGGCAAGATCCGGGCGGATCCCGAGAAGATCAAGGCGGTGACCGACTGGCCCCGTCCCACCAACGTCAAGCAGCTCCAACGCTTCCTGGGGTTTGCTAACTTCTACCGGCGTTTCGTCAGGGACTACAGCCGGGTCCCTGCACCCCTCACCCAACTCACCTCGCCTTCCATGCCCTTCGTCTGGTCAGACAGAGTGGACTCCACCTTCGCCGAGCTGCGCCGGCGCTTCACATCCGCGCCCATCCTCGTCCAGCTGGACACGTCACGCCAGTTCGTGGTGGAGGTGGACGCCTCAAGTACCGGAGTAGGGGCAGTCCTCTCCCAACGCTCCGCTCTCGACCAGAGACTGCATCCCTGCGCCTTCTTCTCTCGCCACCTGACCCCAGCGGAGGTCAATTACGATATCGGGAATCTGGAGCTCCTGGCAGTCAAACTGGCTCTGGAAGAATGGAGGCACTGGCTGGAGCGATCAGAGACTCCTTTCCTGGTCTGGATTGACCACAAGAACCTCGCCTACGTCCAGACGGCCAAGCGCCTGAACTCCCGCCAGGCACGCTGACCTACAGGCCTGGTTCCAAGAATAGGAAGCCCGACGCCCTCTCCAGGCAGTTTGTCCCCGAAGAGGGTTCCGCGCACCCGGACACTACCCTCCCCTCCTCCTGCCTGGTGGCCGCCGCCACCTGGGAGATCCAGTCCGTCGTCCCAGTTCGCCTGTCATCCTGGGATCAACCGTACCCTGTCCCTGCTGAAGCAGCACTTCTGGTGGGTCTCCATGAGGGAGGACATCCGCGACTTCGTCCTTGCGTGCACCATCTGTGCTCGTGGGAAGGCTTCCCACCAACCACCCGCCGTCCGCTCCCTGTTCCCGGTCGGCCCTGGTCGCAAGTCGCCCTCGACTTCGTCCGGTCTGCCTCCCTTGCACGGTAATACAGTCATTCTCACTATCGTGGACCGTTTCTCGAAGGCTGTGCACTGAGCTCCGCCCTGAGCGCCTGGGTACTGGACTTTCTGAGTGAAAGACCCCAGGCGGTCAGGGTGGGGGGTCAGACCTCCAACACCATCACCCTGAGCATCGGGTCCCCCCAGGGCTGTGTTCTAAGCCCCCTGCTGTACTCACTCTACACACACGATTGTGTGGCCAAGTTCAGCTCCAACTCCATAGTGAAGTTCGCAGATGACACGGTGGTGGTGGGGCTGATTTCGGACAACGACGAGAAGGCCTACCGGGAGGAGGTTGAGGTACTGGAACGTTGGTGCCAGGACAACAGCCTGCTCCTGAACATTGGTAAAACCAAGGAGCTGATCGTGGATTATAGGAGAGGACAGCAGGAGACACACACACCACTGATGATTAACGGGGCTACCGTGGACAGGGTGAGCAGCTTCAAGTACCTGGGGGTCCACATCTCAGAGGATCTGACATGGTCAACACACATAGACACAGTAGTAAAGAAAGCGAAGCAGCGCCTCTACCACCTGAGACAGTTAAGGAAGTTCAGAGTATCGGGGAAGATACTCCAGTCCTTCTACTCAGGAGCTGTAGAGAGCATCTTGACCGGAAACATCACTGCCTGGTATGGGAACAGCACGGCACAGGACAAGAAGGCCCTACAGAGAGTGGTGCGCTCAGCCGAGCGTACCACGGGTATTGCGCTACCTCCCCTGCAGGCTCTATACAACAAGAGGTGCAAATCCAGAGCCTGCAGGATAATGAAAGACCCCCACCACCCCAATAACAGCCTGTTCCAGCTGCTGAGGTCAGGCAGACGCCTGCGAACCCCAGCTACTAGGACGGAGAGGCTTAGGCTAAGCTTCTTCCCCCAGACCATCAGAGCCTTGAACAATGAACATTGAGAGACACAGAAAACTGAACTATCCACACACAAGCACACACAAGCACACACAAGACATGCACGCTGAGCACGCTCACACACTAGCAGCCACTTTAACACTCATGCCGCACACACGCACACTTATGGCCAGAGGAAAGGCCACTTTAAATTAGTAAAACAACAGGAACAGTGTATTGCACTACTAAAGCTACCTAGCATGTCCTATATGCTCTGTAAATACTATGTACAGATACCGAGATGGCACACCATGTTACCTGTTTATTGCACTGTTGTTTTTTATTGGATTCTATTATATGTTGTACCACTGTATTTTTATTGGATTCTATTATATGTTGTACCACTGTATTGCACATCGTCGCGGGCAAGACCAGCCGCATTTCATTGTATACCTGTATGCCGTGACAATTAAAACTCTTGACTTGACTTGACTTGACTTTGTTGCTCTCCCCAAACTCCCCTCTGCTTCAGAAACCGTGGACCTGACGGTGCTCTACGTCTTCCGTCTCCACGGGATCCCGGTGGACATCGTCTCCCACAGGGGCCCGCAGTTCATCTCTCAAGTGTGGAAGGCCTTCTGTCGGGCCCTGGGGGCCACGTCAGTCTCTCCTCCGGGTACCACCCGCAGACCAACGGTCAGTCGGAGCGGGCCAACCAAGACCTGGGGTCCGCCCTCCGCTGCGTAACGACCCGGGACCCCTCCGGCTGGAGTACGTTTCTGCCATGGATTGAGTCCACCCACAACTCACTGTCCTCCGCGGCCACAGGTCAGTCTCCCTTCGAGTCCTCTCTGGGCTACCAACCCCCGCTGTTCCCTGCACAGGAGGAGGAGATCGCTGCAGGAGGATATGGGAGGACACGAGGGCCGCGCAGAACCGTTGCTTCGCCGACTGCCACCGGACCCCGGCTCCCGACTACCAACCAGGTCAAATGGTTTGGCTCTCGTCCCGAGACCTGCCACTCAAGTCTTTGTCCCGCAAACTCACCCCCCGTTTTGTTGGTCCCTACAAGATCTTGTCCATTATTAACCCCTCGGTCGTTAAACTCCAGCTACCCTCCATCATGCGCATTCACCCCTCCTTCCATGTCTCGCAGCTGAAGCCGGTGGTCTCCAGCCCCCTGTCTCCTCCAGCTCCGGAGCCTCCCCCTCCGCTGGTCATTGGCGACCACCCGGCCTATATCGTCCGACAGCTGCTGGACGTGCGTCCTCGCGGCCGTGGGCATCAGTACCTCGTGGACTGGGAGGGCTACGCAGCTGGGTCTCCCGCGGGATGATCCTGGACCCTGACCTCATCCGGGACTTCCATCTACGTTACCCGGACAAGCCTGGAGGGCCGCCAGGAGGCGCCCGTCGAGTGGGGGGGTCCTGTCATGATCGGGGCCTGTGCCTTCCTCTGCCGTCATCCGGACGTGCCCATACATGGGCTTCCTGCTGGAGCGTTCCCGCGCTGCCAGATGAGGATCAGTTGCAAGGGATTCCCTCATCAAGCGGGTCCTATATCACCTGGCAGATCCTGTCATCCGGCGTCGCAGTGTTAAACTGCCTATCTAGGTACGACCCTTCAGTCTGAAGACCTACTAGGCACCTTCTCCTTGTATTCCCTGTTTCTAATCTGCCTTCTCTTGTGCCCAAGGACCACAGTTCCAGCGAGCCGTCTGGAACCCCCTGGAGCTGTCAAACGGAGTTCCTGCTCTCACCCTCGACACAGCCGGTGTCCACACTCTCCTCTACGGAGTTCCCGCTCTCACCCTCGACACAGCCGGTGTCTATGCTCTCCTCTATGGAGTTCCTGCTCTCGCCCCCTGACACAGCCGGTGTCGACAATCACCCGTATTGCACTAGGAGTGCACCTGTCCAAAACCAAGAGACATTCAGACCTGCCTGTCGTACATTTACTGTGTATATTTCTGTCTGCTTGGGAAGAATATTAAAACCCCCTAAACCACTCCATTCTCTCTCCTCCTGTGTTTTGCTATTGGGCTCCGCAAGAACCCCATCCTCACATAAACACACAACGTACCACCAAACCATCCCGATAATGCTAACTACCAAACACTACGATACCCATATCTCACCGCGCAAACCAGAAGCGGATATACGTAATCCTCCTTTCAGCGTCATGCGCATGCGTCAACATTTAACGTTATTTTATCGGCAACTTTTCTAATTTCACGCCAAACCAGATCGATTTTTTAAACCTTGATCTTTTAAAAATCTTTTTCCACAGTTACATTCGCATATCTCACATAACCTTAGCACTTGCCACTAAACATTACGTAGACCACTCACCCGCACGTAAATTGAACTCAACGCCATACGCTATGCCCCAAACCGTCGACTTTGTCAGCCACCCCGTTTTAAACCGTGTAATTTCGATATTTCTCTACGTTTTTATAGCAATCGCCTTTACATGCCACAACCCCGACAATTTAGCTCTTATTATTACTATCTTTAATAGCAATCAGGTTAGTACAACATGCCACAACGTACGGCGCAAAAAAGCAAGACTGTGCACGTTCACAACCGCTCAGATTTTTTGACTCTCGGTTCATTCCAGCATTACTCCACGATAAATTAACGTTATTATTGCAGTCACAATGCTTTTAAAACACACACTTATCTAATAACGATCTCAAGTGCTTCCTATTTAGCTTCTGTATCATAACACAAGCGTATTTCTATAAACATAATCCATTTCGTCAGCCATCTAGGTCCAAAGAACCGCACATCTAATTCCCTCGATGTTTCAGTGCTCCGGTAAACATAATTCAACTCACAAATTGAGCCCCGCGCGAAGCTACAATTACAAGACGCTTTTACAAATATAACATACAAGGGCCCGGGCGTCGTCTTCTATGCTGACCACTCTTCTCCACCTCGCCAGAAACTGTACACTTCTTCCGGCCAGGTCAAGCTGAGTTGAATGATCATCCAAATAGGTAACTCCAACCATCCTCTCGTGGTCATCAGCCAAATCCCATACTATCACTTTTTTACGCGACGCTTTGACCCTCGTTGCAAGGACCAGACTGACCTCTAATGCCCTTTTCGAATTTTCTCCTCCTAAAAGGCACTACATCCACAGTCGACACCTACATGTCTTCTGTGCCATCCCTTCTCCTAACTCATGCTGCCCCACGTCTTTCTAAGTCACTGTTTTCCACTATCCCTTCCTCTAAGTCACTCCTCACCGTGTCAACTGTGATGTTTGCGTATTACCAAACAGGGTATCTGTCTGGCTTCCAGATTCGTATGACTTTCCCTCACCTCCAATGCTATCATCGATTCCCTATTCTGTACCGTTCGCGCCACTATTCTCTGACCCTGTCTTTCCCTATATGGCTAGGTCAGCCCGCAATTGCCTGATCCTCACACTAGAAGAAACGTTTACCTCCCCGTCTAGAGAAAAGCTAAACCAGGCCGAGAGAGACAGCCATATCTGACATCACAGCTGTGTCTCCAGTACCGGCAACGTTTTCTCAGACGGCCGAACAAGTCATATTACGCTGCCATTACACACAGGCAACTCACCGGTCTCTTTTGTGTCTGCGCAAGCCAACTAAACCACCATAGCGCCATTTTTTCCCAGGATGGTCGTGTAACTCACCCTGAAATCTGTGCGCAGATCGTCAGAGTCAGATGGATGTTGCGTTCAGGAAACACTCCGGCTGGTCACGGCGCCACGTGTAGTATCTGTTAAAGATACTTGGTACTCGCGTTGTCTTCTCAAACCAGAAGTAATACTTTTGTTAAGAATGTGATGTCCAGACATGTTTCTTGAAAGTTTTATTACCAGAAGCAAACAATGGTTGCTTCCTAAAAACACTTGTTGTATCTCCAAAACACTGGTTGTTTACAATAGTTCAAGGTCTGAATCTGCATCCAAACTAGTCTTAACAAAATGCCCGCTGGTCTTATCTACAAGAGTCTTCTGTGTCCACGTCTTTGGCAACATGAATATAACTTGTTCTTCATCGATGAGGCAGTCCTGTTCTACATCTTCTTCGTCTTCTTCAGCTCTCTCTATCATCTCTCTTCCTAGTGTCTGATGGCCCTGTATTTATAGCAGGCCTGGGTCCAGCTGATGACATCACAGCTAGTGACATCATAACAGGTTTTCCTCCAATCCCCAAACAGTTAGTTTTCAGTTTGAAAATGTAGGCGTGGCTTATCACTAACTGCCCTGCTGAAGACAGTATTTCTTTCCAACTAATTTTTAGGCTAAATCATTGTTACTATTACATTTACTATACATGATATATGAATATTAAGGTACTGCTCTCAAGGACACACATTTCAACATAACACATTACTTGTTTGTCCCAGAGTAAACCACAAAGCCAGTTCAGTGTATCAATATCTATATTACCTCATTTGATTTATTCATTAAACTTATTTACCTAGATTTCTTTAAAACAGATATTTTCTAAATAATTATCTTAAATGATACTAATTCAACCAGTTGCAATTGATACTCACACTTAATTATTTCACACACTCCCCTCTCTTTTCCCCCTCCGAACTGGCTGCATTTTCGGTCCCGTTGGACATACACAGTCGAGGGGGTCGCTTGGGGGTCGTGGGCGTGTCTCTCGAGGACGGCCTTGGCCTAGGCGAGGGCTTCTCGCTGGTCGCTCCGGGCCTGCTCCATGTACACCGCCTGTCGGTCCAGGAGGCCTGCCTGGTCGTGGAATCGGTCCTTCAGAGCCTCCACTTGTGCGGTCAAGTCCCTCATCGCTTCTGTTTCTTCTTCTTTTACCTCGGGGGAGGCGTGCCGGGCACGTTGTTGCTCCAGTAGCGCCGCCTGGGCCTTGCACTCCTCCTGAAGCGCCTCGTACTTCGCCGCCGTTTCCTGCGCGGCGCTGGTCTGTTCCTCGGACATCTTTGGTCTCTCTCCAGGTCAAGTCAAGGAAGTGGGTTAGGATGTTGATCCTGTTTGTGACGCCAAATGTAGAAGGGTGGATTATCCCTACTTTATGAGAGTAGATGTGCACTGTCACCAGGTAGTGGGAACACAGCAGATCTGGGTCCGGCTGAGTCCCCGACTGTAGTGTATCTATCTAGGTCGTCCTCGGACGGGCCCTCCATCGGTGCTTCCAGTCATCCCGATCTTCCATGCATCTGGCTAGCTCGCCGGTGCATTCTGTTCCCACATCTCGCCTGAGTACGTCCACGTAGGTTAATGTGGGACGTCCTTGTGATCGATGCCCGTGTGTTGGTTCCCACAGCACAAGTTTGCTGGTTGGCAGCTCATGGTGTCTCTGGCAGTGACCTGCCAGCCTCATTCTCCTGACTGCCACTTTATCGCTCACCTTTAGCACCCCCCCATACAAGTTTGCATTAGTGACATGCTCATCCCTGTTGATGTTGAGCACCACACGCATCATTCTGGTGTAGCACCCATCCAAGGACTTCTGCAGGGTGGGCTGCAAGGTCCAGCATCCACTGCCATGCAAAAGGACAGACTCAATTGTTGCATGAAAGAAGTTGAGCTTGATTTGACGGGGGAGCCCAGGTATTTGAAATCACCGACTTCCTTTAGAGCAGAGCCTCCTGTTGTCCTTAGAGGTGGATGATCCGGGAGGATGTTATACATTATGACCTCGGTTTTTTTGGCATTTAGCCTAAGGCCAACCTTGGCGCGTCTCAACTCTGCACAGGAGTTCCTGTGCTTGCTCCACGTGGTCAGAGAGCAGGCTGATGTCGTCCGCGTAGTGTAGGGGTATTAGAATTGGGATTTAGCAGAGGGAGCGGATGGGGCCTAGGGTTTACTAACCTAGGGGTTCTGCACTGGTCCTTCTTGCCCTCCAGGGCGACTTACAGTAATTCCCCAAACACCCACACTTCCCCTAATACTTCCCACACCCTCCCACACCTGGTGGCAGTAGTGATAGATGATATAATTTCTCCCCAAAGCAGTACCTTTCCTTGTTGACGAACGGAGACCTGTCCAGAACACCTGCCCCAATGATACATAGGAAGGGGTTAAGCAGTAATGCACATTAATCTAAAGGAAGGGGTTAAACAATAATGCACATTAATGGACACACACACAGTGATCCCATTTGTACGCCTTTCCTTTTATATAAGTTGGCATGCAATCAATACAAGCACAATGCATGGCACTTAGATCTTACACGCTACGGTAATGAAACAGGTCCCCGTAAGGGTTAATATACTTTTCACTCGTCCGTAGGGAGAGAGAGAGAGGGTAATGGCGAGCTCCGCGAGCTACTCAATGGGAATGATTATTAATATACACACATGCGGTCTGCACAACTTAACCACACAACACATGTAACCAGAAAATACAGTGGGCCCACAGTTGAAACAAAAAGCCTACCTAAGCCGGCATTACCCAAAACAACAAACGTCGGGGCACCCCTAGTCACTGGTGCACGTGCCAGTTCAATGTATTTATTCTTTTCGCCCTTACAGGGCATGCTCTCGAAAAGGAGAATGTTCGCCGATAAAGTTCCAGCGCTCGGAGCGCTAACAGTACCTGGCTTGAGTGTACCAACCGAGTGCTGGCCTGCTCCCGCAACGAATGTCCGTGACGCGAGATGGCCGTCGAACGGTCCCGTGGTTGTCACCTGTGATAGCAAGGGGCTGGCTGGGCTGACGTTTAGGCAGGCGAAAGCTGGACTGGCTGTCGGCTAGGAGAATGCTGGAGGCGGGTGCGGTCCGGCGACATCTGTTGCGGTGTCCGCTGCGGGGCTGGGAGACGGTGGAGCGACGCGCGAGCTAACTGTGCTAACAGGCCTATACTTGAAGGTAAGCTTTGGGTCAGTGCGACCCCCTAGCCTTTCGCCTATACTTTACTAAGCGCAGCACGTGGAATATCCACAGCACACTCCGGCAGTAGAACGTCTTCTTCTTGGTTCAAACGTACCCTAAGCACTATACTGGGAAGCTAAACTGTCGCATACGACGTTACTATCCCACACCGTGGCAAGAGTCGTATTTCGCGTGTCTTTAGTATCGGGAGCTCCTGCTCCACATGTCTGCTTGCTTCAATGGAAAACGACGAAGAGGTCGTCTCGTTGTCTGAGCTCCTCCTTCCGCCAGCCTCTTCCTCACCTGCAGTCACCAGCCCAACGTCGCACCAGCTCCCCCTGGCGGCAGTCCAGTGCCATGTCCCACTCCTAAATGTCAATATTAGGATATGGAGAATCAAGACGGGTCAGCGAGTTACACAACATTATCATGAACACAGTAGAGTACAAGGAATTAGAGTTAGACACATTGAATTATTGTTAGACATATTCAGGTGTCTACATAGGCTTGAGTAAATTGTGATTAACCAAAGGAGAAACGGTGAATAACACCATGCTAAAAATTACCAGACATAAAGATCACATGTACAAAAAAATCTAAGCAAATTAATAAACGGAAGATCGACATTGTAAATAAGAAACCTGTTGTTAATGTTTTATCTGGCTAAATAATGGTTAAATAAATAAATAAAAAAGATGATTAAACAGGAGATTTTGTAGAGACAGTACTGAATTCTCCCATCCGGACACATGCAATTTGAAATATGATTATAGAATATAGAATACAAGTCGCACATCTATGGATCGGGCCAAATCTCCCCTTTCCAATGGCAGAGTTCAATCTGGATTTAGTATCACCAGGCGTGATTCACAAACCGTGAAGGAAATCTACTGTACATTTTTATAATGTAAATTTCTCTGCAGAATTTTTCTTCAGATTGCAACAGCGTTTTTTGCTAGATGTTCACAGAAAGGTAGAGAAACAAAATGCGTTCTGTTTTAGGACAATAACGTTCAGGTTTGTGGGATATGATCCAGAAAAACAAGAGAAATAAAAAAGTTAATCTAGAAGTCAGATGATTGACAGGGGCTGGCGTGAGCTAGGAAGTGTCGTTTTTTTTTATTATTAGAAAGCCCATCGAAAGTCCTGGGTCTCCTCTCCTAATAGGACTACAAACAAAATGGCGCATATTTTTTCTCATAAATTCTCGCCTTTTTTCGACTAGATTTATATAACTAATATTTCACCAATAACACTTAAAACCATTAAGTAAACATAAACAAACGTAGTGCTGAAAATATACACTTTGACTGCTGTTTTGACAGGGTTAGGGTCTTTGCCCTTGGCTACAAAAAAAAATAAAAAATAACATGAACTCATTCTGCGCCAATCATGGAAAAAGTCGGGTTAACTCGCCAACCGTTCAGCGCCAATCACGAGAAAAGTCGGGTTTTAATCGTTATTTCTTTTATTAGCTATATCAATTCATTTTCATCCATCCAGCCTGATGTTATCATTGGGAATGGGTCTGAGCTCGCTAAAGGGCAAATACCGCCGCCTATGCCTTCCAGCAGGTATTGCACTCTATTAGAAATGGAGTAGTTTCTTTTCAGGGCCGATCTGAGCCGTGCGGGCGCCGTGTAGCCTTTTTACAACGCATCCGCGTTTCCGGGTTCCCGTTTTGCGCTCTGATTGGCCGCTGACCTACGCTAGTACGCCCCCCTCGCTATGAGCATAGCAGGAGGACGGACGCTGAAATCGAACAGCTGTTTCCACAAGTACTTATGGACACGACAATAGTAGTAGTTATAAGACGCTGTTGTTAGCTTACATGCTAACGGCAATGGGATCAACCATAGCATTGCGGCTAGGCTAGCTACCTAGTACCGCTAGTTGAATGGATAAACGTTATTTAACATTGCAGAATGTTATTACTTATTACTATTGTCGTGTCCATAAGTTCCCTGGCAGAATACTTGTGAGGACAAAGGTATACAAAGAGGAGAGAACCATTGTTAGGTTTCGAACCTATCAAGCTAAGCTAAGCTATGTTAGCTACTCACGTTGTATATGTACAACGTTACAAGCTCAAACACCTTATAACTACTACTATTGTCGTGTCAAAATGGTTCTTTCCTCTTTGTATACCTTTGTCCTCACAAGTATTCTGCCAGGGAACTTATGGTTTTAATACTCAGACGAGGCAGGCCTTTACAACGATGGCATGGTACATTAACCCCGCCCGCCCGTTCATGTGTAACGCTCGGTAATGTGGGACGGACCTCCATGAGCAGTATTTGGAATGGCGATCAGATAATTGGATTATTTCTTTTGCATTACATCAGATACCAGGTAAGAACACTATATATATAAAATCTTGCGTTGATCTGATATTTCTTTCTACCGCGATCACGGCTGTCTGTGTGTGTGTGTGTGTGGCTGTGTGCCATTGAGTGCAGGAAGTGGCGCAGGGCACATTTCATTCTTGCATGAGGAAGGATATTAACCTGTTCCCCCTGTGCGGTCCATCGGCGGACCGCAAATGACATCTGGTCATAAATCAATATTTTTTCAGTGTTGTATAAAAGTTGCGATTTTAATTTCAAACATATTCAAGTATTAACATCATAAACATGTCACAACAGCATGTAGAATGTATATTATCATCAATACGTTAGTTTAGAAATAGGTTAAAAGTGTCATTAGATAGATTTAACTTTTTGATTTGACCAATTCTATCCGCAAGGGCGACCATTTTGGATATTTTGAACCATGGGAATTGTAGTCTTTTTGCAGCCATTTTGTAGCAGAGTTCCACAGATATGGTTCTGCGTTGAAAGTTTTTTAAACTACACCTCCTGGAAGATTTTATGGGGTCCAAGGTTCAGAGTTCTGTATGAATTATTTCAATAACTGTTAATATTCGGGATAATAAGCCACAAAAGGTAACGTTTTTGACAAATATTGAAAGGCTTTCAAGTTTCTTCTTCCCTATTGTTAACATGTAGGAACAATTAGATCTGAAATTAGTTTCAAAACGGTTGCACTGTGGGGAAAATTAAAAAGTACAGTAGATTACAGTAGATTTCATTATCTGTTCTTATGCACGCCTGGTGATACTAAATCCAAATTGAACTCGGCATTTGAAAGATAATATATGTATATAAATGTGCGAATTGGCTATAATTTATTCATTTATAAAACCTCCTATTCTATATTCTATAATAATATTTCAAATTGCATTGGTCCGGATGGGAGAATTCAGTACTGTATCTACAGAACCTTCTGTTTAATCATCTTCCCTTTATTAATTTCCTTAGATTGTTTTGTACACATGATCTCAAGAAGGTACTGAATGAGATCAGTGGCAGTTTTTAATATTTGGTCATTATTAGCATGGTGTTATCCACTGTCAAAGATGCAAAGAAAAATCATAATTCATATTCTCCTTTGTTTCATCACAATTTAAGCACGCCTAGTAATAGACACAATATTTCTGACACTGTGAATACATTCCCTGAGGTCCGTAGATGTCCCTAGATACCAAGAATGGACCTTGTAGAAGTGGAGCAATATTCCATTTACCTAGGTATATATTTTAGGCGGATTTTCAGAAAATAGGCTCCAGGTGGAAGAGGTTAATGATAACCTAGCGTTGATTTCAGGAAGATTCGATAATCAGGCGAAAAATTACAACATGTTTAGTGTATTCCACTAAAGGGCTATTAACACTTTGAACGCCACTAGGGGGAGACGGCAAATCCCTCACCGTGCCAGCCTCTTAAGAGGCTGATTTAGCGAAAACACATGATTTCCGCGGATAGATTTCTATATTATATATTTTAGCTATGTGGAAATGGTTGGGCTCATTTGACAATATGCTAGTTGATGTACAATACGCCAAAAGCCGTTTGTTGATCCATGCCGTCGTTCGTTCACAATTCCACGCCAAAAAAGGTAAACACGAGCCCAAATTCAGCTGCATTTCCTCAAAGCCGAGATATGATCGTTTTGCTGCAGCAGCGCGAAATCATTTCCTCGTCTGAAACACATTGTCCAAGTGCAATAATGTCATGCACTGTACACACAACACTTAGTGGTGTTTATCATTCATGAAATGCAATGCATATATTATATAGAGATATTTGTATCGATCACGTTGTATGCCTATATGCATTTTTATAATAATGTGTAGCTGTATGCTTCAATTCCACACAATTACCGTACACATCTCTCGGCATACTAATATTACATATAGACATTTTCAAGGTAAATCAAAGATATGTATAGAAAACGCAGCAATTTAGCAAAACTGTGCATACGCTTCACATTCGATAAATGGGGGGGGGGGGGGGGGGGGGGGGGGTATATCATGATTGCATTTATTCCAAGTGCATAATGTCACACATTGTACACTATGCACTTGGAATAAATGCAATCATGATCAACCCCCCCCCCCCCATTTATCGAATGTGAAGCGTTGTCATAAAGTAAAGTATAAAATATCCCTATATGCATTGCATTTCATAAATGCTAAAACACTAAACCACTTCGTGTTTTAGCATTTATGAAATGCAATGCATATAGGGATATTTTATACTTTACTTTATGACAACGCTTCACATTCGATAAATGGGGGGGGGGGGGGGGTTGATCATGATTGCATTTATTCCAAGTGCATAATGTCACACATTGTACACTATGCACTTGGAATAAATGCAATCATGATCAACCCCCCCCCCCCCCCCATTTATCGAATGTGAAGCGTTGTCATAAAGTAAAGTATAAAATATCCCTATATGCATTGCATTTCATAAATGCTAAAACACTAAACCACTTGGTGTTTTACCATTCATGAAATACAATGCATATAGGGATATTTTTTATAGATTACGTTGCATGCCATATGAATTTTTATAATAATGTATATATATATATTATATTGCTTCAATTTCACACAATTACTGTATATATCAGCATACTAATATGTCTTCACAGCTGTTCGTGATGAATTTACCTGCATATCATGGTGTAGTCGTCCACAGGTATTCTGACATGTAATGCATGATGCCTGAATTTTCCCCAAGGGGATCAATAAAGGAATATCTTATCTCATTTTTGCATTGCATTGTATTCTGTATATTATAATCTAAGACACACAAGTTATAAAAATCATTGCATTATAAGTATATAATACACACTTGACACTTGATGGAGGGGAAGAAATGTCTTTACTTCAGATAAGTAGTGATTGCATTAGCAAGTGCACCATGTGTTCAACAGATACTCAACACACATGTTGTAAAAAACACATTGCATAATAATGTTCTGTATATACACACTTGACACTTGAAGTGTACAATATTTATTCACCATTGGGTACGCCATGTAAAGTGCATTCACATTCATGTATATATATATATTCAAGTCCATTCATTTTCGACCTGTCAAAATGGTCGCTGCACATGTAAAATATGTTTAGTGTTGACCTGACAAAATGGCAGATAACCATTATGTGTGTGCATCAGCACACATGTACATTTATAAAGGTATTGTGTTCAACCCATATCCTCTGCACACTATAAACACTTCTTCAGAGAAAAGCACCATTGGGTACGCCATGTAAAGTGCATTCACATTCATGCTAAAATATAAAAGCATAACGAACTATTTATAACACTTGAAGTGGACAATATGTGTTCACTTCAGGTAAGGCACACCGTGTAGTGCATTACAGTAGCAAAAACAACATACAATGTGTATATATTCAAGTCCATTCATTTTCGACCTGTCAAAATGGTCGCTGCACATGTAAAATATGTTTAGTGTTGACCTGACAAAATGGCAGATAACCATTATGTGTGTGCATCAGCACACATGTACATTTATAAAGGTATTGTGTTCAACCCATATCCTCTGCACACTATAAACACTTCTTCAGAGAAAAGCACCATTGGGTACGCCATGTAAAGTGCATTCACATTCATGCTAAAATATAAAAGCATAACGAACTATTTATAACACTTGAAGTGGACAATATGTGTTCACTTCAGGTAAGGCACACCGTGTAGTGCATTACAGTAGCAAAAACAACATACAATGTGTATATATTCAAGTCCATTCATTTTCGACCTGTCAAAATGGTCGCTGCACATGTAAAATATGTTTAGTGTTGACCTGACAAAATGGCAGATAACCATTATGTGTGTGCATCAGCACACATGTACATTTATAAAGGTATTGTGTTCAACCCATATCCTCTGCACACTATAAACACTTCTTCAGAGAAAAGCACCATTGGGTACGCCATGTAAAGTGCATTCACATTCATGCTAAAATATAAAAGCATAACGAACTATTTATAACACTTGAAGTGGACAATATGTGTTCACTTCAGGTAAGGCACACAGTGTAAAGTGCATTCACATATGTACATAGTGTGTTAGTTAGTAAAGTGAGCCATATGTACTCTGTGAAACTCTGTGAAAATAATCAGCAGCTAACACCAGGACACTGATGAACGGCATTGACAATATAGACCAACATTGCTACTCTGAAAGTGGACCAAGAATAGTGTTTCAAATATATCCATGTGCACAGTAAATTTTGCAGAGTAAATTTTACTCAAACTGAGTCCATTTGAGCCCAAATGGACTCAGTCTATGCTAATATTCTGGTCTGGCTGAAATAGCTCCTGGAATCGGTTGACAAGGTAATCTAGGACCGGGCGTACTTTGTACAGTTTATCAGCCTTGTCTGCTCTCTCGTTGTTGCTAAAATGTAGAAACCTCCAAATGACCTGGTATCTATTACGTGCCATTGTTTTGGAGAAATAGGCGCAATGGAAACATTTTAGAGTTGACCAGTACAGTTTGAGTAAAATGTACTCAGTTTGAGTAAAATATACTCAGCAAAATTTACTGTGTGCCAACACCTTTGTTCTGTACAACCAGTAATACCTATATTGTGAAATACTTACACTATTTACAAGACACTATACAATATACTACACACCCTCAATAACCCTACGCTCTGCATCGTCTGGCCGCCTCAGACACACATTGTTACTCAGCTGATAGAGTTGTGCCCGTCCTGATGACTTGTCGTACAGAACCTGTAAGTCACTTTGGATAAAAGTGTCAGCTAAATGACTAAATGTATACACTCATATATCATAACACATACTACGGGGAAGTACGCACCCATCCATATATATATTTCATGGAGAGTGTTTCCACTCTTAGCACACAAAGAGAGTTTATGCTAGCGATAATGCTCAGCTAGCATAATCTCTCTTTGTGTGGTAGGGTGTGAAACACTCTTGATGTAGGGGGACTCCACACTTCGAGCAGTATGATCTGGTTTCCCGCCTAATGCCTTTTTTTTACAGACCCAGCACTCTCTCGTGGGATGCGTCTTTTTTGGGGTGGGTGGGTACTTCTCCATAACATGATTTTTTAGCTTGCCATCCAACCTGTAGTGTGGATCTGTCTTTTGGGCCCTGGAAGCTCCCTCCCACCTCACACCCCCCACCCCCCCACCTGCGGCACCTGCCTCTGCCTCATCTGCCTCACCTGCGGCACGTGCGGCACTGGCCACTGTGCGAGCTAAAGCGGCTGCATCTGCCTCATCACACAAGTCAGCGATGACTTGTATTTGAAACTGCATGAGTGACTTGTGCGGTCCTGTTGGCTGTCTGACTCTGTACAGAACATAGGCATTGTTCATGGCTATTTGAAGCAAATATACTACGAACTTCTTGGTCCACTTTGCAGTCTTCCTAATGAACGGATAGTACGAAATGTGTTGATCTAACTTGTCGACTCCGTTCATGCACACGTTATACGTGAGCACGCAGTCTGGCTTCAATGCCGGTACCTTAGTCCTATGACCCTTCTTCCAGACGAGTGTTTCGATTAGAGTGCCATGGTGAAAGCTGCTGATCATTTTGACAATCCGCTTGTCTCTCCAGGCGATAACCATGACCCGATTGTTGTGCAGGGTCATGGTCTCGCCCACCGGCAGCTCAACATTGGTTACACGCTTTATCTGCGCCGGTTCTCCCCGGTGCATCCTCAAGGTACCGCATATGTGGGTCCTCAACTGTAGGAGTATGTCAGACAAGGCCACTGAGTTATAGAAATTATCCATGTACAAGAAATAGCCATTGTTCGACAGACGTCCTAGGAGCCCAACAACCGTGTCCTTGAGGGGTACATAGTCCCCACAAAATGGTCGCAGTGAAAAGCAGTAACCAGTGTGAGAATCACAGAGCACATATGACCTGATCCCATATTTGGTGGGCTTCAGGGGGCTGTACACTCTGAAGTTTAGTTTGCCACGCCAGGCCAGCATCCCCTCGTCTATGCTAATATTCTTGTCTGGCTGAAATAGCTCCCGGAATCGGTTGACAAGGTAGTCAAGGACCGGGCGTACTTTATACATTTTATCAGACTTGTCTGCTGTCTCGTTGTTGCTAAAATGTAGAAACCTCCAAATGACCTGGTATCTATTACGTGCCATTGTTTTGGAGAAATAGGCGGAATGGAAAAACTTTAGAGTTGACCAGTACATATATAATTGCGGCTTCCGATCTATCCCCGTTAGGAATAGTATACCTAAGAACTTCCACAATTCTGCAAGGGTGACAGCCGTCCAACTGCGTAGCCTGTTACTCTGCCTGTTGGGATCAATGACGGCCATTGTTTGGTCAGCATACAAGTTTGTTTCCTGTACAATGCCACCCATGAGTTCATCGGTGAGGAACAGCCGCAGAAAGGCAAGGGGCTTGGTCGATGTGATGGTGGCCGCATCATGTAGTGGTCCTGGCTCTGCGTCAAATGTAAATTTCAGTGGCACAAAACTGTCTGTACCTTTGATCCACTCATCGCTCCCACCAGCAGCTGTGCTTTTACGGCCTCGGCCTCGACCTCTGCCTCTGCCCCGACCTCTGCCCCGGCCTCGACCTTTGCCTGTAAATTATGAGATTACAATAACTAACTGGTATACTACAATGCACTGTAGACACATTCATATAATACATATTTAGAAACTTGTGTGAGTGAATGAGTCAGTGTGAGATAGTGATCAAAACTCACCCCGCTGCTTAGCGTGTACATCCTCTTCTTCAGAAGAATCTGTATCTGCCTCAGCAGCTGGTCCTGCTTTCGCTGACGCTGAAGCTGAAAAAGGGACGTCAGCTTTGTCACAATGCATGAGAGAGAAAGAGAGAGAGATAGAGAGAGAGAGATATATACACACCTATCGGAGGTGTGCATGGTCTCCTTGCTGTACGGATGGCAACTTCGACATCGGAGTCAACGTCCTCCATGTCATCGATTGCGCCGTCTGCAATCTCCTCCACAGAGTCTGTGTCAGAATCTGCAATAAAAAAACAGTAAAGTCAGATTGGGGATTACATGCAACATCAAAAGACAAGTTCACGATTCAAGATAGAGAGAGAGAGAGAGAGAGAGAGAGAGAGAGAGAGAGAGAGAGAGAGAGAGAGAGAGAGAGAGAGAGAGTGCAGGGGTGGGGGGTGGTGGGGGGTGGGGAACTAACACCTACAGGTATATGCCCAGCAGATAGAGAGAGAGAGAGAGAGAGAGAGAGAGAGAGAGAGAGAGAGAGAGAGAGAGAGAGTGCAGGGGTGGGGGGTGGGGAACTAACACCTACAGGTATATGCCCAGCAGATAGAGAGAGAGAGAGAGAGAGAGAGAGAGAGAGAGAGAGAGAGAGAGAGAGAGAGAGAGAGAGAGAGAGAGAGAGAGTGAGTGCAGGGGTGGGGGGTGGGGAACTAACACCTACAGACAGGCTGCATGTATATGCCCGAGAGAGAGAGAGAGAGAGAGAGAGAGAGAGAGAGAGAGAGAGAGAGAGAGAGAGAGAGAGAGAGAGAGAGAGAGAGAGAGAGAGAGAGAGAGAGAGAGAGAGTGAGTGCAGGTGGGGATGGGGGGTTACTAACTAACATGCCCCACATACATAAACAATTGAGCCATGCATGAGACATCAAAGCACATCAAAAGACAATCGCTACTTCAATCACTGCAATTTACCATGCTGCATTGAGATCAAAGACCACGTGGCGATATCATGCATGCAGTCACAAAACATTCTGAAATCAAATTGTAATTTGATATGCATGAACTTACCAATTCTCCGATTGTACGGCCAAATACCCTCCACTTCTTGCATGGGTTCATCATCGTCCTCCATGTCTTCCATGTCCATTCTGCCCGGACCTATAAAGATATATAATAAATCACAGTTAGCATCAATGGTCAAACATTCAATCATGGACCCATATCTAGGCCGTGCACTTTGCTTTTCATGACATTGACTAAACACATGCATATATTCGCGTTACTGTGTATATACCCCGCGTTACAGACGCAATATAGCGACACAATAATAATAATTCATTGATTTTTATAGCACTTTTCAAAGACCCACATTCGCTGATCATATACATACGCTGCACATGCATGCTTTAGCTTGCAATGTATCTACAAACATTCGATCATACGAGATACATTCACGCACATGGATTCAATAAACACATGCATATATATATATATATATATGTATTCGAGTTACACATGCCTTGAATTGACCATTTATTGAATTGAAATTACCTGGCATCCACTCGTCATTATCATCAGCGATGTCGATATCAGACTCGTCCGTGGTGTGGGAGGACGGCGGCGACACATGCCGGGTCTTCGCAACCCGCTTCATTGTTGCTCTGACCGGGAGTGGCGCAATCGTTACCGGAGAACTGATCGGTGCCGGCCTCACCTGAGGAGGAGGTGCACGGCTTGTCCCAGCGACAGCTGCGGTAACCGGGGCCCTGACCCGCTTCTTTGTTGCTCTGACCGGGAGCGGCGCGATCGTTACCGGAGAGCCGGTGGCAGCGGCCACGACTGGAGCACTGATCGGTGCCGGCGGAGGTGCACGGCTCGTCCCAGCGGCAGCTGGTGGAACCGGGGCCTGGGTGAACGGCAGTGTGGTCTGGACGTATCGGTCCGGGAGTTTGCCTCGCCTTACCGACTTCCTCGTTCTCCTCATTGTGAATACCTACTCTCAACTATTACTATGAAAACGGCTATGAAAATCTACTAACTAGTGTTACTAAAACACGGACTAAGCACTTATCTAAAAGTGCTGTACTTGCTACAGTACTGCAACTAATATTACCTGGTACTACAAAAGAAAATAAGTATTACAAAATGAAGAAAATATATTATCAATCACTACTACTACTAGAAATACTATCACTACTACTATCAATGCTAAATGCTCAAAATCAAATCAAATCAAAACGCTAATCTCTCTATCTATCTATCTATCTATCTATCTCTCTCTCTCTCTCTCTCTCGATCTCTCTCAATGATAACTGTATTCACAAAATCCGAAGACGCACTGAGCTCACGCTGGGTGTGTTCAGGTTAAATATCAGGTGGGCAGGTCAAGATCGTCACGATC
The DNA here is from genome assembly GCF_963971535.1 of Notolepis coatsorum. Lineage (NCBI taxonomy): Eukaryota > Metazoa > Chordata > Actinopteri > Aulopiformes > Paralepididae > Notolepis > Notolepis coatsorum. The sequence continues at coordinate 206,535,821 of NC_140169.1, read as the reverse complement.
TTTACTATCGACCAATCACAGCAGAGATCCATCATCCTTATAATAATGCAGGTAGATTGACTGATAACATTATACATGTGTTACAACATAGGGCTCTACTGCCACCTGGCGGAATCGAGCGAAGTTGCATGTCTAGACGTTCAGAAATGTGGTAGCAAGATGGCCGCCGATGTCTAGTTCACAAAAAAAAATAAAAATAAAAAATAAAAAAAATCCGTGAAATCTCGTGAGTGGCATGCAACCACCATAAAAAAAACCAGAGAAATCTCGTGAGTGGCACTCAAAGTGTTAACGCGTCTTTTCCTGGGATTACTAAGAATCACCAAAACTATATTCATATTCAAAACGGAAATGTACGGATGAAAAAACAATCCGTTTTGTACATGTTGACTGGAAGCAACTCTCTGACAATCGACTGGTGTATTAGACCCATAGCTATAATATAAGATATATTTTAAGCACTTGCAAATCTCGCAGTCACCCCATTGATTAAAGCGGTGGCGTACTAGCGCCCTCTGGTGCATTAAGCGATGGCACAGAATGAGTTAATACATGTTGATACAATTACATACATTCTGTAGAGATGGATTTATGGCGTGATGTTATTGTCGGTCCAGTACCGGAACGATTGGGCTTAAGAGGTTAAACTGGAATTTAGGGTAAGTTCCTCTAATTTACCACAGAATGATCTCCTAGACCTAGACCCTAATCAGTCAAGCTTCAGGATTGGTCGCTCCACAGAGACAGCCCTCATAGCAGTCACAGAGGCTCTTCACTTAGCAAAAGTAAAGGGCCGTTCCTCTGTCCTGATTCTTCTGGACCTTTCGCCAGCCTTCGACACGGTCAACCATCAGATACTCCTCACATCCCTCGCAGGAATGGAAGTGACAGGCTCTGCGCTGGCATGTCTGACATCCTATCTCGACGACTGCTCCTACCGAGTATCATGGAGAGGAACCCTGTCGGCCCCCCGCCCGCTTCGGACAGGTGTTCCCCAGGGCTTGTTCCTTGGACGCCTCCTCTTCTCCCTCTACACCAAATCTCTGGGTAACATTATCACGTCTCATGCCCTCTCATATCATTGCTATGCCAATGATACCCAACTCTTTCTCTCCTTTCCTCCCTCAGATATCCATGTCTCTGAGCGGATCTCTGCCTATCTGTCCGACATCTCCGCCTGGATGATCACCAACCACCTAAAACTGAACTTAAGCAAAATAAAATTGCTTCACCTGCCGGCCAAATCCTCCCCACTGACCGACCTTTCCATCCAGGGGCGTAGCTGGGGGGGGGGGGGGGGGGGGTAGCTTAGGATTGGCCCAGCACTGGGGGGGGGGGGGGGGCAGCACTGGGGGGGGGGGGGGGCCCAAAAAAAAAAATATGGTGTAGTCCTTGATGATCGGCTGAACTTCTCTGCTCACATCATTTATCCGAGCTCCGGGAGGGTCATCAAAGAGAAGCCGCCTATTCTCGGTCCTCGCTCCACAATGGTGGAATGAACTTCCCACCAGTTAGGACAGCCGAATCCCGACCAATATTTTGCTGTCGACTAAAAACACACTCCTTCAATCAATATCTGAAATGGGGGGAAAAAATCTTAAAAAAAACACTAACCTTCTTACTACCATGCATTCCTCCTACTATACTAATATGTCTTACTGTATGTCTATGTACTCAACACTAAAGCACCCAAGTTTCAACACTGTTTGATCATTGTTACTCAGCTGAAAGAGTTGTACCCTTCCTGCTGACTTGTCGTACAGAACTTCTAAGTCGCTTTGGATAAAAGCGTCAGCTAAATGACAAAATGTAAAAAAATAAATAAAAATTAAATTGTATTATTATTATTTTTTACCCAGGGTAGGTTCGCTGAGCACAGATGCTCTTTTTCAGGAACGCCTGCTTCACATTCACACAGTTCCATTCACACCTGGGAACTGCCCAGTACAACCACAGTCTGCCACCTGGGAGCTGCCCAGTACAACCACAGTCTGCCACCTGGGAGCTGCCCAGTACAACCACAGTCGACACCATTGGCCACTGAGCAACTCCACTGGAGCAGTTGGGGGTTAAGTGCCTTGCTCAAGGGCACTTCAGCGGTTGGTGTTCCTGCCGGTCCCGGGGATCGAACCGGCGACCTCCCGGTCACAAACTCGCTCTAACCTTTAGGCCACCGCTGCCCCTAACCATAACCATAACCATAACCATAACCATAACCATAACCATAACCATAACTTTCTATGAAATAACCTTAAACGTTAACGAATCATCCTCATAGTATTGCTGTGTTGGTATCAGGATGGGTGGGTATCATTAATCTAGTTGGTTCAACTGCCGGCCGTGCTGTTTGTTTTGGACTTTTGCCGGTACAAAGCGTAAATATATTGCTTATACAAGATGTAAATATAGTTATATTACTTATGGCTATGACATAACATATGATGTACATTGTACCTTGTTCCCTGTGGTCAATTAGTATTTTATAAAATGTTTCTGATGAGACTGTGTTGATGAGACTGTGCTCCAGACTGGGCTTGTAGTGTACAGTACGGTGAAAATTGTAGTACTTGTACATTTTGGCACCGTTAGGTACACAGTGTTGTACCCACAACTGTCTTCTTCTTTTTCTCAAATTTCTAATTTCTAATTTCAAATCTCACATCTCACATCTCACAATCAAATGTCAGACCAGTTGAATGAGTGGAACGTATGAAGCAGCTGCCTTGAGAAACCCCGAGAGATCATAAGCTAAATGTTTCAGGAACTCTATCGTGTGACTCCAGGTCTATACATTTAAATGTATTACATTTAGTCATTTAGCTGACACTTTATCCAAAGCGACGTACAAGTTCTGTACGACAAGTCATCAGGAAGGAAGGGCACAACTCTATCAGCTGAGCAACAATGTTCATCAAAGTGTTGGGTGCTACAGTGTAGGTTAGTTTATTAGGACAAGTGCATGACAATAAGGTTAGGGTTAGATATATTCCCCCCCCCCCCCCCCCATTTCAGATAATGGTTGAAGAAGTGCGTCTTTAGTCGACAGACTAAATAGGTCTCAGTTACTACTACAAGAGGAATAATTTGGAAGAGGAATCATATAGAACTCTCCATGTAACAACCCATCATCCACACTCATTGCACACACATCCACATGCACACAGTCACTTCTAAACAAACACTCACCTTAATACTCACTTTAGACACTTTAACACTACATTATATTTATCTATTATAAAGAGATTTGCACTATATTCATAGCTCATTTGCAATTGCACCTTACCTCAAAGTTTTCTTACCACCTTACCTCATTTTCTGCATTGTACCTCACTGTTTGTATTTTTTGTATTACTTTCGATTGTATATTGTACTGTATATTGTAGATATATGTATATTGTATATTCCTATTTACTTACTTTTTTTTTACTTACTTTTTACTTACTTTCTTACTTACTTTTTTTTACTGTATGAAGCACACTCGCAGGGGCTCATACAGAACCAAGCATTTCACCGTAAAGTACAGTATGTGTATTTTATTGTGATATTTAATAAACAAACTTGAACTTGAACTCTCATGGTTTTAAACCAATTCTAGAAAGATAGTTGTGTATTATAATGATTTCCAAATGGCATGTTAAACACAGTGTTTCCATTGCAAGCAGGTAGCTGTTGGAGCATACAGAATCAGTGTTGGGGAGTTGTTAAATACATGTAGGCCAGCTACTAGCTTATAACTACATTTGGATGTACATTAGTTGGGTGGTAACTACAGGTGGCTGTAGTTGGGTGGTAGTTTAACTATATCTGACTGTAGTTGGGTGGCAGTTTAACTATATCTGACTGTAGTTGGGTGGCAGTTTAACTATATCTTACTGTAGTTGGGTGGCAGTTTAACTATATCTTACTGTAGTTGGGTGGCAGTTTAACTATATCTTACTGTAGTTGGTTGGTATTTTAACTATTATTCACATCTTAGTGGACCTACATTGGGACACATAGTTTAACCCCTTATGTATAGGGCACATTTTGCATAAAATTTGCGATTTATTCCTTAACCACTTATAGTTTACTCACTCATTTGTTTACTTGTTGCCAGATGCCTGGTTTTCAGTTCCAGCTGAGAGGTTGGAGCTGGAAAACATAATGGTGCCATAGCCTGAAGTCTTATCTAGTACAGTCGGTAAAAATCCGTCCAAAATGGCCGACCACTCGTTCATTTGGACGGCGAGTGAGAAATTCTCCAAAACAACAACGTTCCTGTCTTATTCTGTCCCCTTACCCCTTCGAGGAATCGTTTTCTGGGATAAAATAAACGTTACCTTTGTCAGCAGGTCCACCAAAACCCTGTCCACCGTTTGTCCTCTTCATAATAATCTCCAATAGTTCGCTCGTCTAGGCGATCGCCATTGCAGAACGTTAGTTGGCCCTAGTCTGGAGTGCTCTCAACTCTAGTGTCGGCGACTACCGCGGAGCAGTGAACAGATGTTACATGCTCGGCCGGTTTGACTATAGTATTTTTATGATTTACCAGAAGTGTCCAATGTAGTGAAAAGGCACCTCATCATCCATAAGTGTGATCGTTTTGTCCTCATAATAATCTCCAATAGTTCGCTCGCCATTGCATAGACAGTCCGTAGGCTAGTGGTAGCCAGCAGTGAGTGAGCCAGCAGTCACTGTGAGCAACAGTGAGCAACCCCCTACCCACTAGCACAGTTCAAAAGGTAGGTGATACTGCCACCTATCGGGATTCGATCGTCATTTCAATTCCAATTCACACAGAGCTCACACAAGAAGGTCCAGCGGACTGTTTAGAATAATAATAATTAAAAAATTTAAAACAAGTATTCTCGTTTTTGGCGGCCAATGGTTGGCTTTGAAAAATGAGAATACTCAACAGGCAACACCTCAACAGGCTTTCAAAGCAGACAAAAAGGCTGCTAGATGATTGTTTTCAGCAGAGGACCTGGACATGGTGCATACTGCCAAGGCTCAGAGCACAACACTTCTGCTTTTTACCTGCATCATTAGAGGTTTGGTAACAACTCACTGTTGTGCTGTTGTAGGATAGCAGGTGTTTCAAGAGATTTTTAGGTCATATATTTCTGAAAGTAGGAGAAGTCAGGGCTCCTCTTTCACTCCAACATGATGAAACAGCTCTGATGATTTACTCTGAAACTTTCATTCTACCAGTAGGGTGGATGATTCTACCTGCCTCCATGAAATACATACAGTACATACATTACAGCAGCCAATAAATTGATAGCCATGAGGCGGAAACAACCTGAGGAACTTGCAATGATCAATTGGTCTCTGACACTTTTGGATGTCATTTATATGGAGATCTCTATACTGCCCGGGTGATAGGGGTTGGGCAGTCCAGCATTGAACCATTGGACCTCAGCGGCAGAGAAAGTAAAGGCCATGATCTAGCAACGGGGAGGGATCAGGGTGCTGATCTTGGGGGGTTCGGGGGTCCTGGGGTGGGGGTGGGGGTGGTTGTGGAGGAGGAAATGTCTTTTGTGGTGTCTGTGATAATATAATTCGATTTTTATGTTCTGTATTTATTTATTATTTTTGTTATTTCTATTATCATTATTTTTGTTATGATTATTGTTATGGTTTGGTGAGGTCTTGTTTATTATTATTATTATTACGGTATTGTTTTTGTCTTGGTTTGTGTATACAATTATAAAAATAAAAAATAAATATATATATATATGTACATACATACATACAAACATACTTCACTGGTAGTAGTTGGGTCAAGAACCAAAATTCCGTGACCATTCTCTGGCTAAGATGTTTTGATGATTGATTTGACTTCTATGGACCTTTTATAAAATATTTAGCCCCTGTGTCCCTCCCAAAAATAGGGCCCTCATTCATCAACGTGGACTTTGACCTTGACCTACTTCCACACGTAAGCACGGAATTTAGAACTAGCGCACGCACAGGGAAGTCGGCATTCATCACACGTGCGTAAGCAGGCTCTACGCACACCTGTCATGATGAATCCCACCTTGGCCCTGCGCCGCAGCTCGTGCACGCTTTCACGTATTTGCATACCAAAACCGCCCCGACCAACCAAATATGGTCAGGCCCTCCCCTTCAAATACCATGAGGGAATCCCTGTGCGTGGAATGTTGGAGGATGGCAAAGCGAACGAAAAAGAGAAACTACACAGACACCGAGGTGGAGGTCCTCGTAACGGAGGTGGATAAATAAAAGGCGGATTTGTAAACGGTGATGTCAGATATCAACGGCTCCCTAAGACCATTGCTGCAATTCTGCCTGGACAGCTCAAAATACTAATAAAGACCGTTCGTTGACCACTGTTTGGCGTTGGTTGTGTTGTGTGTCATTATAACCGTGCTGTACAATATGAATGCCTTTATTAGTTGTGTTCGATTGGCTATATGATTTTTAGAGGCATCTATTTTGTTGTCGGCTAATAAAGACCGCGCTGGAATATGACTGCCTTTTCCCGTGTTGTTTGATTAATACCCACGGATTAAAGTTCTCCTCAATTCTATTCCAAATCGCGATGGATCTCCCGTCAATTTTCTACCTGCTGCATGATTTCTAGAGGCATACTACTACAATCTATTTTGATGTCAGTATTGGGTAGCCTATATAAACAATATAATACGAGAGCATATACAAGAACAATGAATCTCACTGCATGTATGATGTATCCTGCCTTTCAATACATGAACTTGAATTCCATCATATAGTCTGTCCACTATCTGCATGGTGTCATTGCAATGCGTTTTCTATTCTTTCTTGTACAGTAAAAAGGGGGAAGAACACTATATTCATATGACTTATTCTGCTTACAGCTTCGAAATTCCACTTGTTTCGTTTAACGTAAAGCCTTTTAAATATAATCAAAACGTTCCCGTGTTTCGGCGGTCTGTGCGCAAAATAATAACGAGTTGAGCTTTATGATTTATGATTAATTGAAAATGGGGGACCCTGATGTAAACAGGACGAAAGTTGGTCTGCATCCCCAATTAACAATTGTATGTACTGAGCTGTACTGTACTGTACCCATTCTGCAATCTGTTAATAAACTTTTCAATCAATCAATCAATCAAGCTACGCGGAGCGCCGTCAGTCAGTAGCCTACACCCCGTATATTCCGATAACGCTATATAAACCATGAATGAATGAATGAATGAATGAATGAGAACTTTATTAACAGATTGCAGAATGGGTACAGTACAGTACAGCTCAATACATACAATTGTTAAGGGGATGCAGACCAGAGAAAGACTTTCGTCTTGTTTACATCAGGGTCCCCCATTTTCAATTCATCGTAACTTATATGACATGCTGCATTCATTCTGAGAGAAAGATCTATTATTCCAAATGCTATTTATAGGGTTTTGACCATAATTACACTACTGTTGCTATTTTACAATGAACTATAATGAACTACGGTTCATAGAACATCCAGTGTTATTATGCACAGAAGCTCATTTCCTTGTTGTAATAATATATTCTACCACTGGGCGCGAGGTACGCCAGGTCCGAAATGTGCGTAGATGTAAGCACGAAGTCAAGTTCAAGTTGAAGTTGATGAATCCCACTCTTTGCTTAGAAATGATCGTACGCACGGGTTACGCACAGATCTGTGCGTAGAACACGTTGATGCATGAGGGCGAATTTTTTGTCAGATGGCCAAATTAACTTTTGATCCAGAGCACCTAGAATCATGTATGAATACACTTTTTTGTGTAAGTCAACCATGACGATTCCAATTCTGACATCAGTTTGACTCTATGACATAAATTTGACCCAGAAATCCAAGATGGCCACCATCCAGTAGAGCAAAAATGTAGATAGAGACAGTAGAGCGAAAATGTAACTTTTGAATGGGAAGGTAAGATTTGGTCTTTGGGCAGGGCTTCAGACTAACCTTTCCACTGATAGCACTGGTGCTACCAACTTTCCCAATAGCTAGCTAGCTAGCAACAACAACTAGTTAGCTAATATAGTCATTGTAGCCCTGTGTTTGGGGTTTGTTAACCCCTGTGTTGTGTTCGAAAGCTGTTTCTTTCAGGAGTTATTTTGATGATGTTCTGAGCACAGCCTTCTGTTTCAAAAGGTATCTGGACCATGCCATCTCACCATTCCTTGACATGAAGAACTCCTGTTGACCTCGCTCATCCAGACGTGTGTGTGCGTGTGTGTGTGCACATGTGTGTGTGCGTACGTGCGTGCATGTGTGGGTGTGCGTGCATGTGTGTGTTTACGTTCAAGAATAATATGCATGTCCATATTCTGTGAGAAAGGTTGAGTTCCCGTGGGGGGAGGGGTGCCAGAGGGATTGGGAGAACAGGTGCATGTTGCAAAAAGTAAGTGTTCCCGTGGAGGAAAGAGGTGGGGGTGGGGTGTCTAAAGATCAAATCTTGACTGACCCAAATTTTACCCAGTGTTACCCACAACATTTAGATGCAACCCAAACAAGTACCATGCGATTGTACCCTTTCTTGGTCCCTTCCATACACAGTGTGTGATGATGAGCCCTATCTACAAGCGCTACAAGGGGAGTGAGCTAGGAGATGTACTTGTGGCAGGAGGAGTTATTGCAGAGGGCTCCGTTGACCGTGCACTGAAAGGCAAGAATTACAAGAGGGGGCTGCGTTGCTTGAGGCTCAACTATCAGGCTTGAGGCTCATGAGTCAGCTGGTAAAGGGGAGGCTCATGCCCAACCTGGCTGATGAGACAAGGGAGAACCTTGAGATTTTGAGAGATATGAGTCTCTCCCAAGAACCTTGTGCAGCTGCACATGCGGCACTGGAGGATGATACTGACCTCGAGAGCCACATCACCAATTTATTCACCCAGGTGGAGGCCAGTGACATGGCAGACTACTGGAGGGACTTCCTGTCTATGACAGATGCACTCATGCAGAATGTGCATGCAGTACATATCTGCAACTGGGATGAGTATGTCAGCTCTCTGCGTGCCATGCTGCCATGGATGGTAGTGTACGACAACAATAGGTATGGAAGGTGGCTGTCTGACTTCTGGGCAATGCTGACAGCTCTCCTTGCTGATCAGGTTGCCTTCCTTCGTACTGACTTCACTCAGTCCATCACAGGCAACCCCTACTCCAACATGGCCTGGGCCATGTGGATCGAGTGTACAATGAAAAATGAAGTCTAGCTGGCTCTCCATCCTCCAGAATGAGAAGCAGCTGCTGGTGCACTCCAAAAATGTGAACAATTTGGCCAAGATCCGGGTGGCTCACAATGCCCTGGCCAAAAAAGAAAAAGCCAAGAGGAAGCACATAGAATGTGGTCCGAAAAGGATGAGAGAAGATGAGCAGCGCATGCAGGACCTGGTTGCATGCATGCATGAGTTTGATTCCGTCCCAATGGATCCAGCCTCACCCACCCTCCGCACCCTACAGTCAGCCATGCCTGCCTCCAATGAACTCATCGCGGACTTCAACTCAGCCCATGCTGTGGGAGAGGAGAAGTTGACCAGCTTCTTGCAAGACCGGGTGTTCAGTAAGAAAACCTCCTTCCAAGCTGAGATGGAGCGGAGTGTTCTCAAGGCAGTGATCGACCTGGTTGAGGTCAGTCAACTTGTGAATCTCTCCGAGTTGCTGGAACATCGTGTTGTTGAGGAATGTGTGGCCTTATTCAACTCCAATGGCACATATAGGAAGACACAGAAGAGCAAGCTCATTCAGAAGCTCTCTCTCCAATCTGTAGATCTGCAAGAACCCTACACCGCTCTTGTCGACATGGGCATGATCTGGAAGATGGCAACCCCATCAGCAGAAGATCGGCAGATACAAGATGGCACCCCATACAAGTGGTTGGACTATGTCCACAAGGTATCATCCACCATCCTTGCCCGCCATGGTGATGCTGACCGTATTTTCTGTGTAAATTACCCGTACGACACAGCATACCCAACTAAAGATGATGAGCGAGATCTGCGGGTACAAGGTAAGGTACATGTCCCCAACACCTACATGAAGCTGGGCGACCCCTTCCCCTCTGCCAGAGAGTTCAAAACACTGCTGTGTAGTGTCAGCAACAAGGAGCGGCTACAAAAAGTATATGCAGCTATCTGACTGACCTTGTTGCACAGGGTGTAGATACAGAGATTGTCTACTCTGTTGGCTCCCACTGCACAACTTGTCAACCCAGCAACCAATGCAGAACTACAGCTTTGACCAGTTTGAGGCTGACACCATCCTCTTCTCTGCTTACACAGTTATATGTGAGTCAGGCTACAGTGGCCCTGTTGTCATTGATGCAGCTGACACCGATGCCTATGTCACGGCAGCGGTCATCTCTCAACAGCTGCCCGGTATGCTCTGTATCAGGAGAAAGCAGGAGACTGACTTCAGCTGTGGCCTGGTTACTGAAGAGATGGCAGACTGTATTGTGCAGCTACACTGTATTACAGGCTGTGATGCCAATTCAGGCTTCTATGGCAAGGGTATGTCGTCGGTGTATGACAAGGTGGCAAAGAGCCCTATGGCACGGCGGCTGCTCTCGCGGTGTGGAGATAGCCTTGACCTTGAGGAGGAGGTGCTAGAGGAGCTGTTTGAGTTCACACGACATGTTATTTATGGCGACAAGAAGAGTAGCACCATGGCTGAGGCCTGTGCCACAAAGTGGAAGAGAATGAAGAACAAATCATTCATCCATCTCCCTCCAGATGCAGATAGCCACAAAAAGCAATACTTTTATTCTCCACCTTTCTAAAAGCTCTGTGGATTTATTATAATTTTTAAATGAAACTCTACATAACAATTGTATTCATAGCACCTTCTTTCATTGTGAAAGAAGTATCTAGTAATGAAATTACAGTAACTTCAGAATCCGGCTTCAGAACTCAACACAGCACAGAGACCGCCCTCATCAAAATCACCAACGACCTCCTCCTTGCAGCTGACTCTGGCCACATTAGCATCCTCATCCTCCTGGACCTTTCTGCAGCATTCGACACAGTCTCCCACTCCATCCTCCTCAACCGCCTATCCAACAACCTCTGCATCACTGGCTCAGCACTCTCCTGGTTTCAATCCTACCTCACCACCCGGACACAGTTTATCATCATCGGCGACTCCAGTTCCACTCCGGCCCCAGTCAACCAAGGCGTCCCCCAAGGCTCCGTACTTGGCCCAATCCTATTCACCATTTACATGCTCCCCCTCGGTCAGATCATCCGCCGCCATGGCCTCAGCTTCCACTCCTATGCCGACGACACTCAACTCTACCTCTCCACCAAACCATCCACCCATCTCCCCCCACACTCCCTTATCAACTGCCTTCACGAAATAAAAACCTGGATGTCATCTAATCTCCTCAAACTCAACAACAATAAAACCGAGATCATGGTTGTGGCACCCAAGGCTCTGCTCCGGAAGGTTGGGGATCTCACCCTCAACATTGACGGCTGCTCCATCTCCCCATCCCCTAAGGTCCGCAACCTGGGCGTTATCCTGGACTCCACCCTTTCCTATCAATCCCATGTCAATTCCCTCACCAAATCCGCCTTCTTTCACCTCAGAAACATTTCCAGACTCCGACCATCACTTTCCGACACCACAGCTGAGACCCTCATCCACGCCTTCGTCACCTCCCGCCTGGACTACTGCAACGGGGTCCTGTCCGGGGTCCCAAGCAAAACCCTGGACAGGCTCCAGTATGTAAAAAATTCAGCTGCCAGGGTTCTAACCCGCACCAAACCCTGGCAGCACATCACCCCCATCCTCATCCACCTCCACTGGCTCCCCATCAAATCCCGCATCACCTACAAAACCCTCCTGCTCACCTACAAATCCCTTCACGCCCTTGCACCTCAGTACCTCACTGACCTCCTCCACCCCTACACTCAGTCACGGTCCCTGCGATCCACGGACACTGGTCAGCTCTCCATCCCCCGAACCAGACTACGGACGTTCGGGGACAGAGCTTTCAGTGTGGCAGCTCCCACCCTCTGGAACTCCCTCCCCGCAGAACTCCGCACCGCACCAACTCTGGACTCATTTAAAAAACTGCTCAAAACCCACCTCTTCAACTTGGCCTTCAACCCCTAACTTTCTCACTTTATATGTATATGTTGTGTCTGTCCACTATGTTGTTAATTTGTCATCTCCCCCCCCCCCTATGTAAGGCGACCTTGGGTCATCTGAAAGGCGCTATATAAAACGAAGTTATTATTATTATTAACTGTAGGTAAACAGACACTCCGACGCTAATATCAATGATCAGTATTATAAAGAGTATCAATAGTAAATGAAAATTAGGCCACAGTATAATTGAAATAGTAGTATCATGGCAATACATGACTTTTAGCATGACAGTATCATGGTAAATTAACGGCACGGTACCATGGTAAAACTGAAATGACCATCGATAACCGTGATACCTTTTGTTTTGATAAGATAATGTAAATGTCACAGAGACAGCTGTTCTTAGGGCTTGGTTTGTTGTGTGTAATGACTACCCTAGCAACGATATAACTATGAGCCCTCCAGCATGGAATGGTCTGGTCATAAAACATGGCATTTTGGTAATAAAATACAGCGATGTCATCCCTCCTCCCATCATGCCTCTGTCCTGCCCGTCACACTGGACTAGAAATTTATTTGGAAGTCAAATATTTGAATGAACTACTTTAATTGCCGCTTTTTTTTGTCAGTTTGTCATTTGTCCTATAGATAAAATGTTTATCATAAGTAATCATTTAAAAAAAAAGTAATACATCCACAGAGCTATTAGAATGTATTGCTTTTCAACCCCCAAAAATGATTGAGTAATCAATGTATAATAAAGAAAATGTATAGCAGGTTCAAAATGTTGTTGTTGCAGTCATGTATCCCCTCCCTACTTCCCATTTCCCCACATGGAATGCACCTGATTGTATAAATGACATGCTGGTGCTCTAGTGCGACACCTAGAGGCTGAATGTTATCTATAGCACCTTTAAAAGTTTGTCCAAATTAATTAAATTTCCCAATATCTTTGGGAAAATAACAGATTTGATCTTTTCATTGATATGTAAAACAGACAAACAGAAAAAAAAGTTGTCCACATACATTAATAATCTGATATTAGGGGCAACAGTGGCTCAGGAGGGAGAGAGGTCATCCGGTAATCGCATGATCGCCTCCGCCGTCGATGTGTGAATGTGTGAGTGAAAGAGTGAATGTGAGACATACATCGTAATCCACAGGTGGCCACACTAACCAGCTGAACTAAAGGGTCAGACCCGTTAGCAGCTGCTGGTTGACTGTGACTGACTCGTTAGTAGTTTACAGTAGTATTGAGAGTGGACTTCAAGAAGCAGACTGGGCCGATCACTAGAACTCTACAGAATAGAAAGAAGAACTTGTAGCAGCAGACAATGTCTGGTTTAGTAAATAACCGCTGTGATGCATACTGAGAAGACATGATATGTTTTTTTTTTATCCACTTTTTCTCCTATTTTTCTATTTTTTCTCCCATCCCAATTTCGTATCATCCAATTTCAACCCTCCCCTGTCACGAACGCTGTTTCTTGCCTCCCACAAGCCGGCTGCAATGTGGACTAAGTCATACATAGCACAAGTCCCCTCCGGTACTTGAGGTAACAGCAGTCGCATCTTTTCACCTGCGCAGCTCGATCTCTCAGTGTCGAGGAGTAACGCGTGGGAGGCTCACGCTGCCCCCGACACTTCCTGATTCTACTGCGCAGGCGCACCAACCGACTTGTAGGAGTCGCTTGTTCACAACGTTCGATCCCCACCCTTCAGTTTTCCCTCCCCGTAATACGGCCAATGTGTATTACTGCGGACGACCAGCTAAACTGAAAACAATGTGGAGAGCTGGATTCGAACACGCGAATCCTAGCGTCTCCACACTGGTGGCGAGTGCCTTGCCCACTACACCACCTAGCCGCCCTAGAAGACATGATATGTTTAGGGGAAAATAACTTGGAGTAGAAATCTATCTCAATGCACAGATATTTAAAAAGGTTTATTCCCGCAAAACATGAAATCTTGTCTGCCGAACACGTAACATGTAAATAGGCAGAGAGTCAAAAGTGAACACAGACATAGTTGAAAGTCCAAAGTAAAGATACATAACATACAGTTCTGGGGTTATTAACAGTATTAGGGTATGGTGATGACTGGCCAACTTGCACGCACACACACGCGCACACACACGCACGCACACACACACACACACACACACACACACACACACACACACACACACACACACACACACACTAGGTTACACACGTCAAACAAAAGCTAACAACGAAAGTGCATTATTACAAAAGCCCTGTATATCAAAACAATAGAGATACAAAAAATACATTGTACCTTTTCTTGACAAATAGCAACGTAAAAAAAAGTTTACTTTCTGTTTTTATTTAGGGAACAGCTAGAAAAAAAAGTCAAAGCATTAATGTAACGTTAGGTTAGTCCTGGTGGTTGTGTATAAAAGCGTTAATGTAGTGTTGGGTTAGTCCTGGTGGCTGTGTCTATTAAAACATTCATGTAATATTGGGTTAGTCAAGGTGGTTGTGTATCAAAATGCTAATGTAACGTTGGGTTAGTCCTTGTGGCTGTGTATCAAAACGTTAATGTAATGTTGGTTTAGTGGCTGTGTGTATCCAAAGTGCTTCTGAGGGAGTTGGAAAGTCGTGGAATGCTGTGAGTCGTCTCGCTCTTACATCTTTATATAAATAACAGTCTTTGTTGGCCGCTTAACTGCGTACAACCAAACACCATGTGGATAGCGCTCCTCCAAAACCCAGAAATGAATCGGAATCAGAATTTCCCTTTTTCATGACTCATTATTGCTTGATGCAATAACATGGAACAGAGACTGAATCCCACGCTATGTACGGAATCCTTTCAAAAGGAGACGAACCAAGCCCTTTTCCTGTAGGGCTGTTCAGTAGAAAGCTATCTGAAAGCTAGCGGATATAGACTAGCTATCCCAACTGTTGGCCACAAACATCTCTCCCGGAGTTTTAAGCTAGACCAGTGGTCTGTATCCGCTTCCATTCATTTGTGCTAAGCTAGGCTAGCTTGCAGCCGGATAGCTTTCTACTGAATACACAGAGAGGAAATTGGTATCTATCTTCTGTCTGACTCTGGAAAAGACGGTAAGCATATTTCCCATTATGTTGCTGTGTTCCTTTAAGAGGTAGACCGTTCAGTTTTCATATTCACAATGTTATTCTTTTAGTCCCGGGTTCCATTGTAACACAAACAACTCTCTATGAAGCCACGAAACCAGATACAGGTAACCTCGAACCTATGGTGTCATCAAGATGTCTCCAGCTGGTGAATATGAGACGGACTTTGTGGAACCACAGATTGTTTTGAGTTTTGTAGTCAAAGGAGCTTCGTTTTATAGCAATGTTGTTAGATCTGTAACTGAAAATGCAACCCTCATCCTGTTGGGCGCTCCCTCTTAGTTTCCATGACAATGTTCCTAATTCATCTGTGTAGCAACTCCAGATTGTATACCTTGATGACTTCACAGACCATGTTGATTGGACCGTCCTGGACCCATGGGAATGGCACAGGATTACTTACATCGAGTAGAGTGTTCCCCATGAAATAGTATGAACCAATGACAGATATAGTGGAGGTAAGATTTGATTAGTGGAGTTGGACAAACCTACAGTAGTCTCCAGATTGAGACGCACACCTTGACGTCATGACATGTCACTGCCTTGTCAATTGCAAACGCAAAAAGGACAGTCCATAACCAGCTATACGTATGCTGATGACAACAGGGCGGCTGTTTCAATTGCACATCGCTGGTGGTCGTTGGTACAAACAACACCCAGTGGTGGAATGACCCAAATGGTGGAAGAAGACCCCATTAATTATGACTGCACTAAAAGATGTGTTTGGAGACTACTGTATGTCTGTGACACAGAGTGCAGCCTTGGTTGTTGTGCACTTTTAAAAGGACAGCAATCCCCCATAATAGACCTTTTGATAAACATTATATTTAGTTTATTTCCTGTTGTAGTGTTTGCTAATTTAGTAGCTTTAGTAGTAGAGAGGAAATACACAGGCCCAAGCAACGGAATTCCTCTGGGCTGTAACATACAGTTCTAGAACACAATGTTCTACGTGTCATGATTGTCTCAAAGGTCATTCCAGTCACCACCACTCTAGTGATCCACTCTCTTGACTCGTGATTGACATTGTGGTTCACGTGAGGAGTAGGACCCAACGAAAACAAGCCTGTGACCTGGTTTACGGGTCCGGGACCATAGTTTGCTGCTCTAGTCTGGGCCCCGTTCCCCGTACCTGGTTCAACTAAGTCGATCAAGATGTCATTATCCAGATTCAGTTAACCCGATGTTTGAAGCCGGGATTTTCCTGTTCCTCGAAGGTGGATTCAGTCTCGTTAACTCAAGCCAGACTTGAGACCCAGGATAAGTGCGCGCGGCCGATCCAGTTGAAAAGCCAGCACGTATCGATAGCAGAGATCCTGATTCTCTAGCGGCATTGATTGATTAATTGATTTAAAACTTTATTAACATATTGCAGTACGGCTCAATCGCCTCGCCGACAAGTTAAATGCGTTATCTATAGGCAAATTTTAAGTCCCTCATTACCTCAATCAATCAGATTATATTTCTTTAAACTTGCCTGCTGGATTGAATAATCAAATGAGATCTTGCTAGCGAAAATAATTAGTTAAACTGTTATACAAAATAACGATACGGCTCTCTTCCCATTGATTGATGTATGGTCGATCTTTTACTTATCTCCACTGTGGTGTAACGGGTTCTTCTTTTGACTTTCACGCAGACGACCGGGGTTCGAAACCTAGTCTTTCCCTTCTTTTTGCGATGTAGGAATAATTCAATTTGGTGCACGTTGAGAGCTATATAAAGAATGACATCCTCAATGCATGTAGATTTATAATATTTTAACTTGAAACTAGGCTACTTTGGCGTATAATCATTAATATTATATTCCAAAAAATTATATTGGAAACACAGGGTTTCGAACACCGGTCGCTGGGTTGCCAGGATTGAGCACTACCGCTGCGCCACTGTGCCAGATGGGATAAATTCATTGTTTATACATTAATGAATGAGACAAGATCCACAATCCACGCATAGACACTTCAATTTTATGCTTGAATGAAACACAATCCAGGCGCTCCATTAAACATCCACAGCGGAGAATATGAAAGGAATCAGAGCCAAACGAGCGATAGGTTTCAATCATTAAAAATATCCCCGCGGGATTCACATTTGCAATGCTGCGCGTTGTTAAAATAACCACATAATGTGTACATCGCACCGAGCGAGCGCCACGGTATATATAACGTGCATTATTTAGGACAAAGTGAATTTAGTATCAGCATTTTGGGTCTATTTTACATTTCAAAAGCCCCCTCTGGAAGAATGGAGCACAAAAACGTAATTCAGAATGGTATAAAGCAGATCCTAGACTGTGGGAATAATTTCAGGAAACGCGCTGTCACTTTCTTTGCGGGGGCATGGCTGTGCTTCATCCGGCTAACTTGAACTTAAACCCTGCTTTCGACCAGGCTCAAACTTTTGGATCTGTTGTCATGGTGATTTGGACAATCCAGGTACGGGGAACCGGAAAGTCCGGCTTAAGTCAGACTTAACCGAAAGTTATCCGGCTAACTCAGTTATCCAGGTACGGGGAACGGGGCCCTGGACTGCTCATTAGTGTGTGGAACACAGAATGAGTTGCTGATTGAACAAGTCTTAAATTAAGGTTTGAGTGAGTGAGTGAATGAATGAATGAATGTATGAACGAACGGACGAATGAATGAATGAATTAATGCATGAATGAATGAATGAATGAATGAATGAATGAATGAATGAATGAATGAATGAATGAATGAATGAATGAATGAATGAATGAATGAATGAATGAATGCATGAATGAATGAATGAATGATTATTGCACAATCGCTGCGGGCATGACCTCCCGCATTTCACTGTATGCTTATATGCCGTGACAAATAAAACTATTGACTTGACTTGACTTGATGAATGGATTAATGGATGGATGAATGAATGAGTGGGGACACAACAGGAAAAAGACCCATCGTTTTAAATAAATGCTGGCACAGTTGATGATACAGCTCAACTCACAATCAAACAATCTTGTTAAACCACTCCTCGGCTTAAGCACTTTACACTCTAGAGGAGGCAACAGGCCAAGCAGAGCCGTCACCATCCCGGCGTTACACCACAGTGTACAGGTTGATTACTAGATCGCTGACAGACGATATATTACTCTGTCATCCGTCAGCGGAGATATTAGACAGATACTAACAGCACAGAGAGCAGTTAACATGAACAACATTCTGTAGAGTCGTAGCTCAATTTCTTTTTTGCAAGATGTGGAGCGACCAGAGCTGTCCATCTCAACAAACAAAAAAAAACCTTGTTCCAGTGAAGTAGTTCCAGAACACAGCAGCTGAGCAGCGCAGTGAAATAGCAAATTCAAAGTCGGCAACTCAGGAACATCAGCCCCGTTTTCAAAACCCCCAAAACCCCTCTCCGTCTTTGATGGGAAGTCCAGGTCCTGGTTTTGCAGCGAATCCGCTAGTAAGATGGAGGAGACACCCCCCCCCAACCACCACCACCACCGCTGTAGTGGAGCAGGAGTTCTTCCTCTTCTAGAAAGTCCTTTGGTCTCCGCCTTGTCGAGAGAAACAAAGCAAGACGGCTCTCACCTCTTTTGGTCATGTTTTTGTTAAAGTGTCATTGCTTTCCATTGTCGTCTTTTCCCGTGCCTCCTCGCTGGAGTCGTCTTCCTCGTCTTCCTCGCTGGTCTCCCGGGGGGGGGGGGGGGGGGGGGACAAACCCGGTGTCCAATCTCTATTTGAAATCGATTTAGTTACTTTGCCTGGTGCAGAACCGACTATGTTTTGTTTTTGTTTATATCCTCCAAAAGTGCTAAACCCTGCCCTTCTCTTTGAGACACAACAACTCTACAAAGTAACTGAAAGGATTTCCCAGCCCCGATCGACGACTCAAACAGAACCTCTGGAAGCAGAACCCTCCTCCCGCTCAGTGACAGAGGCTGAGCTCCTTGCGGACGGAGCACTTCTTGCACTGGACCACGCAGCACCAGTGGAAGCGGCAGAGGCAGCTCTCCTCCAGCACCACCGTCTCCTGGCGGTAGCCGCGCTCGCAGCAGAGCAGGTCGCAGCCGCTCACGTCCATCGCCGTGCTGTTGCACACGCGGCTCCGCGTCCCAAGCGAGCCCGTCTTGCGGTTGGCCAGGCAGAAGTCCGGCGACTCTGCGGAGTAGATAAGGTCCTGCCGGTCGGGCGGCTTGATGTTCTGGCCCACGGGGATCAGGGTCTTGCCGTCGTTGCCGCCCATCACCTTGGACGCCCCGTTGAAGCGCTCCAGCAGCCGGTCGCCCACCTCGCGGAAGTGAGGCATCTTCTTCCAGCACGTCCGCAGGGTGCAGGAGCCCGACAGGCCGTGGCACTTACACTCTGTCCTCATGTACAGCTTCACCGCCTGGGGGGGGGGGGGGGGCAGAGAGAGAGAGACATAGAGAGAGGGAGAGAGAGAGAGGGACAGAGAGAGAGAGAGGGAGAGGGAGAGAGAGGGGGGGCAAGATAGAGAGAGAGAGGGGGGGAGAGAGATAGAGTTGAGAGAGAGAGAGAGAGAGAGAGTGAGAGAGAGAGAGGGAGAGAGAAAGATGAGAAAGAGAGAGAGAGAGAGAGAGAGAGAGAGAGAGAGAGAGAGAGAGAGAGATGAGAGAGATAGAGAGAGAGAGACAGAGAGACAGAGAGAGAGAGGGGGAGAGAGAGAGAAAAGATAACATGTTTAATTCAATCCCTTGCTATTTTACTTTCGACACGTGAAAAGTCTAAAGATGTAATGGCAGGTCTGGCACCCTGCCATTGGCTGTGGAAGTGGGTAGATTCCAGGGTAAACCTGAGGAGGAGCGGCTGTGTGTTCTGTGTGATCTGGGAGTGGTGGAGGATGAATATCATTTTGTTTTTTATTGCCCTTTGTACACCACTTTGAGGAGGGCTTTATTTGAAAAAATTCAAATTGCAAACCCAGATTTGTTTTGGCAGTCTGAGAGCTGTATGTTGAGTTGTTTTTTTGTGGAGGACATCTTCGGTTTTGCATGATTTTTGGAGAAGGCATGGCACCTGAGACAAAACACACTGTATCCTATATAATTGTATTTGAATTCACCTTGTTTTTCTGTTTTTCTGTTTATTTACATTGAGTACAGCTTGTGTTATATTACGTTTTATTGTATTTTCTTGTATTTTTCTTTTTTTATGGCCATCTTGGTCTATGTCATTTGTTAAGTAATTGGTAAAGTATATTATTATATACTTATTGTTATGTGTCTTGTAAGCCCATATGGGCTGGGCATACATCTGTATGTAAGACACAAAAAAAAAAAAATCAAATAAAAAAAAAATATTAATCTGTTCCTTCTGATAGCTCTCTAACACACACACATGCACAAATACACACGCACACACCCACACACACACAGATAGAGGAGATAAAAGCAGACGCTATTCAGAAGGAATTTACACCCCCCCCCCCCATGTTGCCTCTGGCCTTCCTATGTCTCACAAGCCTTGACAACAGACCATTCACTTCTATACTGCACATAATTAACCCATCACACACACACAGAGATACATGCACGCACACACACACACACCTACTTGCACATGCATGCACGCACACATACCTGTACACACAGAAACACACACACACACACACACTCTTTAATAACTTTGTATGGATGTTTCTTTGCAGCTCACTCTCCTGTTATGTTCAAGAAAGCAGCTCTCTAATGCTATAATTGGACTACACCCACCTATTGCTCTCCTCTCCTCCTCTCCTCCTCTCCTCCTGCTCCTGCTCCTCTCCCTCTAGTCTACCTGTCTTTGACCCCGGTCTAAGAGCGTGTGCCCACTCACAGAGAGCCAACAATGACAGCACTAAACAAACGAGAGATGGAGGAGACCTTCTGAGCAATAACATGTCATTAACTTATTAAAAGGAGCAGGCGGAACACACATACACACACACATACACACACACATACACACACATACATATGCTCACACATACACATACACACACATACATACACATACACACATATACACACACATAATATATACACAAACACACACACATAACGGAACGTAAACCAAATGCGTCCACATTTTTATAGGATTCTATCACATTTTCATAACAATAGCACACTGCGCCATTTTCATTGAGGTTTCTTACAAATTAACGATGCTCTATGTTGTCCTTTATATGCCGATTATCATTAGAATCTTAAATTGTACCATATTATTATGGATTATTTATGTTGACGAAACTGATGAGTTATATTCATTAAAGAAAGTTGATTTAATAAAAGAAAAAGACTAATTTAATCAGATTAATCACTTTATTCAAATTGAGGATATAGTTAAAAAAAACTGTAATAACCTGTAGTAACCTGTAGTAAACTGTAATAACCTGTAGTAACCTGTAATAACCTGTAATAGCCTGTAATAACCTGTAGTAACCTGTAATAACCTGTAATAACATGTAGTAACCTGTAGTAACCTGTAATAACCTGTAGTAACCTGTAGTAACCTGTAATAACCTGTAATAACCTGTAATTACCTGTAGTAACCTGTAATAACCTGTAGTAACCTGTAATAACCTGTAATAACATGTAGTAACCTGTAATAACCTGTAGTAACCTGTACTAACCTGTAGTAACCTGTACTAACCTGTAATAACCTGTAATAACCTGTAGTAACCTGTAATAACCTGTAATAACCTGTAATAACATGTAGTAACCTGTAATAACCTGTAGTAACCTGTAATAACCTGTAATAACCTGTAATAACCTGTAGTAACCTGTAGTAACCTGTAGTAACCTGTAATAAGCAGGACCAGGCAGAACACACACAAAGCAGAACGCTGAGGCATCTCTGCTTCATCACTGAGCAGACAGGCCTGTCCCGGCCGTAATACTTTGGGTGTTTCATACATGAGAGAGAAGAGGGCGACAAAGAGCAATTTAGAACTTTCAACAAGAGCAGGAAATCTTAGACGCTACGTCCCTCGCAGGCCTCAGAACAAAATGTGTGACACGCTCTTGTTTTTATATTTCAGAAACATGATTCTTGTTCGAATATCGGTTTACAACGTTACACAAATAGGGCTGCAGGGTCTCTCTCTCTCTTCTCTCTCTCTCTCTCTCTCTCTCTCTCTCTCTCTCTCTCTCTCTCTCTCTCTCTCTCTCTCTCTCTCTCTCTCTCTCTCTATCGCTCTCTCTCTCTCTCTCTCTCTCTCTCTCTCTCTCTCTCTCTCTCTCTCTCTCTCTCTCTCTCTCTCTCTCTCGTCGCAGGCGATGTGCTGTTGGAATGAGGGAACATTCCATACAAGACGAGAAATTCTTTCGCTTGTAAAACCTATAGTTTAAACTGGGGAGGGGTGGTGGGTGGGGGGGGCTATACTATGTATAATGGGAGACTGGGAACGCGTGTTTCAAGGCCACCAGTTTAATACAAGGGCTGTCTCTCGCTCTAACGATATGTCGGCTAAATTTGGAATATTACCGACGGATGGAGATTTCACCACGGATTCTAAAGACTTATAAAATGGCCTGAGAATGACAGCGTGTGAATTGACTTTGTGAGGAGGAGGCTGAATACCTTCCTACTGTAGTCATCTCGCGTGGTCCTGGAGAAACAATGGGTCTATAAGACACTGACACTGTTATGACTGGCATTTACTTTCTTCTCCGTAACATAGGGCGAGACAGAGGGTGAGACAGAGGGTGAGACAGAGAGTGAGACAGAGGGCGAGACAGAGGGCGAGACAGAGAGCGAGACAGAGAGCGAGACAGAGAGCGAGACAGAGAGTGAGACAGAGAGTGAGACAGAGGGCGAGACAGAGAGCGAGACAGAGGGTGAGACAGAGAGTGAGACAGAGAGCGAGACAGAGAGCGAGACAGAGAGTGAGACAGAGAGCGAGACAGAGAGCGAGACAGAGAGCGAGACAGAGAATGAGACAGAGGGCGAGACAGAGAGTGAGACAGAGAGCGAGACAGAGAGTGAGATAGAGAGTGAGACAGAGAGTGAGACAGAGGGCGAGACAGATGATGAGACAGAGGGTGAGACATAGAGTGAGACAGAGAGCGAGACAGAGAGTGAGACAGAGGGTGAGACAGAGAGCGAGACAGAGATCGAGACAGAGAGTGAGACAGAGAGTGAGACAGAGGGCGAGACAGAGAGTGAGACAGAGAGCGAGACAGAGGATGAGACAGAGGATGAGACAGAGAGTGAGACAGAGAGTGAGACAGAGAGCGAGACAGAGAGTGAGACAGAGGGCGAGACAGAGAGCGAGACAGAGAGTGAGACAGAGGGTGAGACAGAGAGAGAGACAGAGAGTGTGACAGAGAGTGAGACAGAGAGTGAGACAGAGGGTGATACAGAGGGTGATACAGAGGGTGAGACAGAGGATGATACAGAGGGTGAGACAGAGGGCGAGACAGAGAGTGAGACAGATGGCGAGACAGAGAGTGAGACAGAGGGTGAGACAGATGGTGAGACAGAGAGCGAGACAGAGAGTGAGACAGAGGGTGAGACAGATAGCGAGACAGAGAGTGAGACAGAGAGCGAGACAGAGAGTGAGACAGAGGGCGAGACAGAGAGCGATACAGAGAGCGAGACAGAGGGTGAGACAGAGAGTGAGACAGATGATGATACAGAGAGTGAGACAGAGAGTGAGACAGAGGGCGAGACAGAGAGTGAGACAGAGAGTGAGACAGAGGGTGAGACAGAGGGTGAGACAGAGGATGAGACAGAGAGTGAGACAGAGAGTGAGACAGAGGATGAGACAGAGAGTGAGACAGAGAGTGAGACAGATGATGATACAGAGGATGAGACAGAGAGTGAGACATAGAGTGAGACAGAGGATGAGACAGAGAGTGAGACAGAGAGTGAGACAGATGATGATACAGAGGGTGAGACAGATGATGAGACAGAGAGTGAGACAGAGCGTGAGACAGAGGGTGAGACAGATGGTGAGACAGAGGGTGAGACAGAGAGTGAGACAGAGGGTGAGACAGATGATGAGACAGATGATGAGACAGAGAGTGAGACAGAGAGTGATACAGAGAGTGAGACAGAGGGCGAGACATAGAGTGAGACAGAGAGTGAGACATATGGTGAGACAGAGGATGAGACATAGAGTGAGACAGAGAGTGAGACAGAGGGTGAGACAAAGGATGATACAGAGAGTGAGACAGAGGGTGAGACAGATGGTGAGACAGAGAGTGAGACAGATGGTGAGCCAGATGATGAGACAGAGAGTGAGACAGAGAGTGAGACAGAGGGCGAGACAGAGGATGAGACAGAGGGTGAGACAGAGGGCGAGACAGAGAGTGAGACAGAGAGTGAGACAGAGGGTGAGACAGATGATGAGACAGATGATGAGACAGAGAGTGAGACAGAGAGTGATACAGAGAGTGAGACAGAGGGCGAGACATAGAGTGAGACAGAGAGTGAGACATATGGTGAGACAGAGGATGAGACATAGAGTGAGACAGAGAGTGAGACAGAGGGTGAGACAAAGGATGATACAGAGAGTGAGACAGATGGTGAGACAGATGGTGAGACAGAGAGTGAGACAGATGGTGAGCCAGATGATGAGACAGAGAGTGAGACAGAGAGTGAGACAGAGGGCGAGACAGAGGATGAGACAGAGGGTGAGACAGAGGGCGAGACAGAGAGTGAGACAGAGGGCGAGACAGAGGATGAGACAGAGGGTGAGACAGAGAGTGAGACAGAGGGCGAGACAGAGGGCGAGACAGAGTGCGAGACAGAGGATGAGACAGAGAGTGAGACAGAGGGTGAGACAGAGAGTGAGACAGAGGGCGAGACAGAGAGTG
Source organism: Notolepis coatsorum (assembly GCF_963971535.1). Classification (NCBI taxonomy): domain Eukaryota; kingdom Metazoa; phylum Chordata; class Actinopteri; order Aulopiformes; family Paralepididae; genus Notolepis; species Notolepis coatsorum. Next base: position 206,510,866 of record NC_140169.1, on the reverse strand, counting down.
AGACAGAGGGCAAGACAGAGAGTGAGACAGAGGGTGATACAGAGGATGATACAGAGGGTGAGACAGATGGTGAGACAGAGAGTGAGACAGAAGGCAAGACAGAGAGTGAGACAGAGGGTGAGACAGAGAGTGAGACAGATGGTGAGACAGATGGTGAGACAGAGAGTGAGACAGAGAGTGAGGCAGATGGTGAGGCAGATAGTGAGACATAAAGTGAGACAGAGAGTGAGATAGAGGGTGAGACAGAGAGTGAGACATATGGTGATACAGATGGTGAGACAGAGGATGAGACAGAGGATGAGACAGAGGGTGAGACAGAGAGTGAGACAGAGGATGAGACAGAGGATGATACAGAGGGTGAGACAGAGGATGAGACATAGGGTGAGAAAGAGAGTGAGACAGAGGATGAGACAGAGAGTGAGACAGATGGTGAGACAGAGGATGAGACAGAGGGTGAGACAGAGAGTGAGACAGAGGATGAGACAGAGAGTGAGACAGAGAGTGAGACAGATGGTGAGGCAGATAGTGAGACATAGAGTGAGACAGAGAGTGAGACAGATGGTGAGACAGATGGTGAGACAGAGGATGAGACAGAGGATGAGACATATGGTGAGACAGAGAGTGAGACAGAGGATGATACAGAGGATGAGACAGAGGGTGAGACAGAGGATGATACATAGGGTGAGAAATAGAGTGAGACAGAGGATGAGACAGAGAGTGAGACAGAGAGTGAGACAGATGGTGAGGCAGATAGTGAGACATAGAGTGATATAGAGAGTGAGATAGAGGGTGAGACAGAGAGTGAGACAGATGGTGAGACAGAGGATGAGACAGAGGGTGAGACAGAGAGTGAGACAGAGGATGAGACAGAGGATGAGACAGAGGGTGAGACAGATGATGAGACGGGGAGTGAGACATAGAGTGAGACAGAGAGTGAGACAGATGGCAATACAGATAGTGAGACAGAGAGTGAGACATAGGGCGAGCCAGAGTGTGAGACAGAGAGTGAGACAGAGGGCGATACAGAGAGTGAGACAGAGAGTGAGACATATAGTGATACAGAGGATTATACAGAGGATGAGACAGAGAGTGAGACAGAGGATGAGACATATAGTGAGACAGATGGCGAGACAGAGAGCGAGACAGATAGTGAGACAGAGAGTGAGACAGATAGTGAGACAGAGGGTGAGACATAGAGTGAGACAGAGAGTGAGACAGATTGCGATACAGAGGGTGAGACATAGGATGAGACAGATAGTGAGACAGAGAGTGAGACAGAGGGTGATACAGAGAGTGAGACAGATGGTGAGACAGATGGTGACACATATGGTGAGACAGAGGGTGAGACAGATGATGAGACAGAGGGTGAGACAGAGGGCGATACAGAGAGTGAGACAGATGGTGAGACAGAGGGTGAGACAGAGAGTGAGACAGATGGTGAGACAGAGGGTGAGACAGAGGATGAGACAGAGAGTGAGCCAGATGATGATACAGAGAGTGAGACAGATGATGAGACAGAGAGCGAGACAGAGAGCGAGACAGAGAGTGAGACATAGAGTGAGACAGATGGCGATACAGATGGTGAGACATAGGATGAGACAGAGAGTGAGACAGAGAGCGAGACAGAGAGTGAGACAGAGGGTGAGACAGAGGATGATACAGAGGGCGAGACAGAGGGTGAGACAGAGAGTGAGACAGAAGGTGAGACAGAGAGTGAGACAGAGGGTGATACAGAGGGTGAGACAGAGAGTGAGACAGAGGGTGAGACAGAGAGTGAGACAGAGGGTGATACAGAGGGTGAGACAGAGGGTGATACAGATGATGATACAGAGGGCGGACAGAGGGTGAGACAGAGAGTGAGACAGATGGTGAGACAGAGAGTGAGACAGAGAGTGAGACAGATGGTGAGACAGATGGTGAGATAGAGAGTGAGACAGAGAGTGATACAGAGGATGAGACAGGTGGCGATACAGAGGGTGAGACATATGATGAGACAGAGAGTGAGACAGAGAGTGAGACAGAGGGTGAGACAGAGGATGATACAGAGAGTGAGACAGAGGGTGAGACAGAGGGTGAGACAGAGGGCGATACAGAGAGTGAGACATATGGTGAGACAGAGGGTGAGACAGAGAGTGAGACAGATGGTGAGACAGAGGGTGAGACAGAGGGTGAGACAGAGGGCGATACAGAGAGTGAGACAGATGGTGAGACAGAGGGTGAGATAGAGAGTGAGACAGAGGGTGAGACAGAGGGTGAGACAGAGGATGAGACAGAGAGTGAGACAGATGATGATACAGAGAGTGAGACAGATGATGAGACAGAGAGCGAGACAGAGAGCGAGACAGAGAGTGAGACAGAGGGTGAGACAGAGGATGATACAGAGGGCGAGACAGAGGCTGAGACAGAGAGTGAGACAGAGAGCGAGACAGAGAGTGAGACAGAGAGTGAGACAGAGGGTGAGACAGAGGATGATACAGAGGGTGAGACAGAGAGTGAGACAGATGGTGAGACAGAGAGTGAGACAGAGGGTGATACAGAGGGTGAGGCAGAGAGTGAGACATATGGTGAAACATAGAGTGAGACAGAGAGTGAGACAGAGGATGAGACAGATAGTGATACAGAGAGTGAGACATATAGTGATACAGAGGGTGATGCATAGGGTGAGACAGAGAGTGAGACAGAGGGTGCTACATAGAGTGATACAGAGAGTGAGACAGAGGGTGAGACAGCGAGTGAGACAGATAGTGAGGCAGAGGGTGAGCCAGATAGTGATACAGAGAGTGAGACAGAGGGCGAGACATATAGTGAGACAGAGAGTGATACAGAGGGTGAGACAGAGAGTGATACAGAGGATGAGACAGAGAGTGAGACAGAGGGCGAGACATAGAGTGAGACAGAGAGTGAGACAGATGGTGAGACAGAGAGTGAGACAGAGAGTGAGACAGAGGCTGAGACAGAGAGCGAGACAGAGAGTGAGACAGATGGTGAGACAGAGAGCGAGACATATAGTGAGACAGAGAGTGAGACAGAGGGTGAGACAGAGGGTGAGACAGATAGTGAGACAGAGGGTGAGACAGAGAGTGAGACAGATGGTGACATAGAGAGTGAGACAGATGGTGAGACATAGAGTGATACAGATAGTGAGACAGAGGGTGAGACAGAGAGTGATACAGATGGTGAGACAGATAGTGAGACAGAGGGTGAGACAGAGAACGATACAGAGAGTGAGACAGAGGGTGAGACAGATATCGAGACAGATGGTGAGACAGATAGCGAGACAGAGAGTGAGACAGAGGGTGAGACAGAGAGTGATACAGAGGGCAAGACAGAGAGTGAGACAGAGAGTGAGACAGATGGTGAGACAGAGAGTGAGACATAGGGCGAGACAGAGGGCGAGACAGAGGATGAGACAGATGGTGAGACAGATGGTGAGACAGAGGGCGAGACAGATAGTGAGACAGAGAATGAGACAGAGAGTGATACAGATGATTAGACAGAGGGTGAGACAGAGGATTAGACAGAGGGTGATACAGAGGGTGATACAGAGAGTGAGACAGAGGGTGATACAGAGAGTGATACATAGCGTGAGACAGAGAGTGATACAGAGGGTGAGACAGAGAGTGAGACAGAGGATGATACAGAGAGTGATACAGAGAGTGAGCCAGATAGTGAGACAGATAGTGAGACAGAGAGTGAGACAGAGGGCGAGACAGAGAGTGAGACAGATGGTGAGACAGAGAGCGAGACAGAGAGCGAGACATATAGTGATACAGAGGGTGATACAGAGAGTGAGACATAGAGTGAGACAGAGAGTGAGACAGATGGTGATACAGAGGGCGAGACAGAGGGCGAGACAGAGAGCGAGACAGAGAGTGAGACAGAGGGTGAGACAGATATCAAGACAGATGGTGAGACAGATAGCGAGACAGAGAGTCATACAGAGGGTGATACAGAGAGTGAGACAGAGAGTGAGACAGAGAGTGAGACAGATGGTGATACAGAGGGCGAGACAGAGGGCGAGACAGAGAGCGAGCCAGAGAGTGAGACAGAGGGTGATACAGATAGTGAGACAGAGAGTGAGACAGATAGTGAGACAGAGAGCGAGACAGAGAGTGAGACAGAGGGCGAGACAGAGGATGAGACAGAGGGCGAGACAGAGAGTGAGACAGAGGGTGAGACAGAGGATGAGACAGAGAGTGAGACAGAGGATGATACAGAGAGTGAGACAGATGATGAGACAGAGAGCAATACAGAGGATGAGACAGAGGATGGGAGAGAGGGTGAGACAGAGAGTGATACAGATAGTGAGACAGTGGATGAGACAGATAGCGAGACAGAGGATGAGACAGAGAGTGATACAGAGGATGAGACAGAGGGTGCAACAGATAGTGAGACAGAGGGCGAGACATATAGTGAGACAGAGAGTGAGACAGAGGGTGAGACAGAGAGTGATACAGAGGATGAGACAGAGGGCGAGACAGAGGATGAGACAGAGGATGAGACAGAGGATGAGACAGAGGATTAGACAGAGAGTGAGACAGATGGTGATGATCATACCAGCCTCCCAGCCTCATTGTTGTGCAGGTCGACCAGCGCTCTGATGTCACTCTTGCCCCGCCTCCTCCTGGCGTCCATGAACTGTTTGGACTTCTCATAACCGAACTCTACGTCGTCTCCACAGCCGCCCCACTCCCATTTCACCCCCTCGCTGGAGGAGGAGGCAGAGGAGGAGGAGGAGGAGGAGGAGGAGGAGGAGGAGGAGGAGGAGGAGGAGGAGGAGGAGGAGGAGGAGGAGGAGGAGGAGGAGGAGGTGATGGGGGAGGTGGCAGGCCTCGGAGGTGCCCTGCTCCTGGTGGATTCACAGCCACACTGAAGGAGGTCTCCCATGCTGCAGGCCTGGGTCACAGCGTGGGTCACGCCCGCCGCCGTGATGGAGTAGACGAACGCCGTCTCCCGTATGTCTGCAAGAGGAAAGTAGGATGTTTATTATCATTTAATAACGTTCACTTCACTCAAATCACTTCATGATTTTGTGTGTAGCAGATGGCAGAGGTCTGTGTTTTTCTCTGAGCGGAAACAATGTGTATTATTCTATGCATACGTTATGTATAAGTCTAAGAAGGTTGAGGTTTTCCAAGATTAAGGTGGTGACCTACTGCGTGTAAGTTAAGATCGGTCAGTTGGCCGTTGGTGTCGAACTCTATTGTTGGCCACTGAGGTTAACTGGAGCAGATGAGTGGTCCGTGCCTTGCTCAAAGGTAGTTTGACAGTACTTTAGTGGGGAAATCACTACGAATACAAAACAGAGGCTATTGTCCCGTCAATTATCTTTCATTCTCATCCGTCGCGTTTCTGCAGTAGTCCTGCCAAGATATGGACATTGGAATGAAGATGATACTGTGTGTTACAGGAATACACAGAGCTAGCTCAGTGCTCTGGTCCATCAGAGTGGTTAACCGTCTGTAGTGTGGTAGTGAAAGGGTTAAGTAGCCATGTGTC